>NC_054084.1:48362696-48710196 GCF_017562075.2 Anopheles merus | reverse complement strand
TTTGTTATCTGAGACCGTATGTGTAGCACATATACACATAGGGTCGACTTTACCCTTGGCAAGGATGCATTTTATTGGATTATGCTCAGGATACTGGTGAAGCTGTTGGGTGTTATGTTGATGGTTCGACATTGCTTACCCAAAGACTTAAACAGGAGTAGAATGTAGTGTTGGCAATGTATGTGTGATCATGTGTACTGTGTACATCTCTGTATGTGTGCAGAGTTACCAGACCACGTTGCCACGTTGGTTTGCCATTTCCTGCATCCAGTATGAAGAAACGTCAAAGCAAACATGGACATTGGCAGAACATAATCACATTCGTTCTCGTTTTCCTTTGCACAAATATCGCATCGTCGGTTCATTCGTGTCTACCACAGCACTGGCAACAATAAGCGACCAGCAAAAGATGCATTCGAAAAGCAATATTCTTTTAAGCTGCATGTGCAACGGTGTATTCCAGCTCTTCGTTGGCGAACGAAATCACTCACACTCTCGGGACAAGCGGAACAGTGCATCTAGAACTCGATCAATTAAAGGCGAGCGAGACCCACGCTCGTTTGCGATGATTCTCGCAATATTATCATCCATTTGTAGTGCACTCACGAACAGTCCTTGTTTTGTTTGTTGCTCCATTCAAACATGGGACGCACATGTGCCCGATTGCGAGCTGCATTGGCATCAATGCATCGCTGGCTTGCTTTCTCGCTCTCCCTATGTTTCGAACTCGCTCGCTCTCTCTCTCTCTCTCCCTTCCTGGTTCTTTCTCTCTTTCCCTCTGTCTGCTACGCACTATAACTTACTCTCTCCGATAGCGTACCCAAGAGACCACCGATGCATTGGCTGTAATTTTCATCACTTCCTTTTGTGGGCCCGCTTCGTTCGACCGGGCATTCGTGCTTGTGTGCAGGGCCAGGGAAAAGAGATCCTTTCTATTTCCAGACGCAACGTTGCCGATGTTTTGCTGCAGCATGCGGCCCTTTCTTGCGGCACTTGCTTGCTGCGACAAATTAAGCATTGAGGAATATCGGGACAATCAACAACATAGTATAGTGTAATATTGCACTCACACAACCAAGCAAAAACGTGTTAACAGGCGATCTTTTCTTCTAAACACGCCCGCCGCTGCTCGTCCTTGTTCTACTGATCGGAGCAAAGGTATGATTTATATTTTATTTACATTAGGTTGCTACGCTTTCTTCTTTTTTGTCTTTTCATAGTTCCAATACTTTACTTGTACCAGTCTATTCCTGGTTTTGAATCACTGTTATTTTCCTGAAGCTAAAATACAAACAATGTTTTATAAAGTGTTTATTATATATTTTTTGTGGGAATTAACGGAATTAATTATTTTACCTCTATACCTTAGGCCTGCTCGTATTGCTCATTTTTTATAATTTATTTTACATAATTTTCGTTTCTGATTTCAAACAATGTCAATATTGTTAGCGCACAAGAAAACGAAGCTTAAAAGGTTCTTCCTTTTTTGTGTTGCTACTTTAGTCCGTTTTTTTTTTTACTCCTCTCGAATCCTCATAGTGCCAAGGATTTCGTTTCGGGTTTCAATCCTGTCTGAAGTTTGGTATGGATGGTATGGTTTGGCTGGTAGCTTTATCGACATCCGGAGCCTATCGTCAAGACTTGGCCGCCAGCAGTCCCTACAAGCAGCGGGAATGGAAGGTTTCTTTTCTAATGAGCTGGTACGAGAAATCGTTTCACCAACACTCCAAAAACTTGTCCCACATCGGTAGCAAAAACGATATAGGATCCTGACTGGAAAGAAACAAGTTTTTCCAGAGCCTCATTCAGCTGTAGAACAGCTGTTCTGCTGAAGCACAATGTTCCTGGTCCCTTTTTTTATCGTGTGCCGTTTCTCACGGGAATCTTCCTTCTCTTTCCTTGTACTTACAAGGACCTCTCGAACGCCCAGCAAGAAACAGGCATCATGCGACGAAACATTTAGCATAAGTAAAAGTGACAAAGCCGTTCAACATCGTCAAGCAAAGTTACACTCTTTCAAGCTACTGCACTTCGTCGTTGCCTCCCCTATATTTATACGAATGTCTATACATGAACCACCAAAATATATTATAATACATGTTGTACTTCAGTTGAATGCACGAATAATCAACTAGCATGGTTTAGGTTCAAATCTCTAATCGACTGATGTCCCAGGCGCAGGATTTGACTATAATGTAGCAAATAAATCAAAAAGATTCCGCGTTCCGCGATGTGGTTGTTACATCAAGTAAGAATTTATTGTTGACGAACACAAATTTGTTTTGTTTTCCTGAATAATAATCTATTTTCAAACGTCACGCATTCACTTGTTTTTTCATTATAGTGCTGCTTATTTGACTTGGTATTAACTTGATATAAAGGTGCTGATGCGGTAGGAATGACTTATTATCAGCACTTTTCTAATTCATAGGCTATTTGAATGATAGGATGATTTAGAAGAGATTTGTCACGATCTTGTAGGAGAGTAACACTGAGCATACTAAAAGATTATTATCAAAACTAATAAAATAACTCAAAGTCTCTATAAAAAAAAACAGTGTCATTATTATTAACCATGAGTAAAAAGAACATCTTCCTTTCAAAAATAAAACATCTTTTTTTAAATACATAAACAATAAGTTTCAGCTGTTTTTTGTTCATTCAGAATATTGGTGGTGCAAAATTACCTAAAAGTAAAATTTTAGTTTTTTTCATCTCGAGGCAACCGCAAATCTCGAAACAAACCTCAATAAAACACCTTTCGCTAACTTATGAAAATTAGCTTCTCATACAAAACACTAATGATCATAATCGAGCAAGAAAGAATAAAACCGATACGATACGCTCAAGACGAAGCCAAAACACTCCACACGTTTGCTACACGTATGCGGAATCTGCCCATGTTTTGTGCAGTGCGTTTGATGATGGTCCAGCAATAATTCCAAACGAAAGGAAATTATACGATATTCGCGTTTTCTGTTGCCGTTGCGCATCTCTGTCTATCTTCTTGCTACGATTCTCGGTCACAAACGTGTGCAGGTTTTTGTTTTTCATTCTTCTCGAATCTTGCTCAAATCAGTCGTGTCTGGGTTCTTAATTTGGTTCTTTAGCTGCCTGCATCAATTTGGAAGTTCTTCTTTTTCCCGACAACCGTTTTGCCTTCCACACTTTCGTACGCTTCCTTTATTCCTTTTCCAAACGATTTTAATCGAGTATTAGACAGGAAAGCAGATGATGCATGCGAGAAGAGAAAGGTAAGCAGAGGTGAAGTAGCACAGCTCAACGAAAAAATAAAAAAATGAACGTAAAACAGGAATGGAAATAGAATGGAAAGTAAAAACTCACCTTTTGCTTGTTCCTGCTATACCATAATATCCACAGCCGGCATCATCAACAGCAGCATCCATTCTTGCGTCAGGAAAGTTTTATGGAGTTCGTTTTCAGAACCATTCTCTTTCACTGACACAGCACGAAAGCATATACGCAGCAGTGTGCTGGAATGGCGAGTGAAATGCCTCTCGAATGTAGCTCGTGTGCGACTAGTGACAGGCTGACCAGCACCATGTGACTTAAGCGAATGCTGAGCTGAAAAAATAAAAAAAGAGTATAAGTTCTTTCCTCTTTCATCTTTGTCTGAGGTATCTAGTGCGACTGGATTTTTCGATCGACTTTCTAAAGACAGCGGTATCAAGTTCTGGACGCCGTTTCAAAGCTCTCGATGAAATTAAAAAGGGTGGATATGTTATGAGTGTAGTTTGAACTTGAATATTGCTTTAGTTATATTGAAAGTAATGTTTTAGTTTTTGTTTAACTATCACCAAACAAAACTGCAGAACAGATATTGTAGAACAAATTTACTAACAGCATCTTTAACTCCTTATAGGCACTTTTCTCTATTTGACCCTTCAGCCTGCTTCAATCGTAAGCTTAAGTCTGTTGGAACATTAGTTAGATCGGTTAGAACGGCTATGGTGTTAGAACGAATGTGATTTGATTCAAATGATTAGTTTCATCGCTCACCACACCTTAATTCCATTCGTTCTTACCATGCCCCAGCATATGACTTGGCTCAACTCCCCGCGACCGACGTTCTCTATTTGATGAACGCCAAAACTCCCGATGCGAGAATGAAGGGAAGTGGTGATTTTCATCGCATCGGAACAGAATATTCCTAGAGACGGACTTGTGCACGCTATTTATCTCGTTTCACTTGCCCAGTCGCTCTCGTACCTTCCGATGCTTTTGTTGTTGATGGTTGCGTCTTAGCCTAGCCGCATAATGTAAGGTAACACAAAAAAAATCATCATTAAGAGAGCAAAAATTACATCGCGCATGAAGCAAGCGTCGTCCACCCAGCAACACGCTCCCTACACATAGTGCTGTGTCCAGGACGCATGTATAAGAAGCAAATCGAATCTCATGCAGAGACCGATGAGCCAGCAGCTCTTAGAACGCTCAACCGCAGCTTAAATCATTCTTGGGACGGTGGAGATTTTTTTCCGGTTGCACGGCCATTTAGGTGCTGCTCAAACATGACAGACATCTTGCCCTGCTTCCCTCCCGATGCTAACTTTCTATCCCGGTAAAGCTAGTGCAAGCATGCCCATCTCGAAAACATGGTGGAATGGAAAGCCGAAACGCAAAATGTGGCCGCTGGTTGAGCTATCTCTTGTCACAGAATCCGCAAAAAGCTAGCGAACTTTGCATGCTTTGGAAGTAACTACGGCACGGTCAGTTCTCCAGGCTCACCCTTTTAGCCTGCAACGACTCACATTTAACCGTTGCGGTTCCTAGTTGATGAGGCCGTGTTCTTGCAACTGGTCAAACTATGCCTATGGCAACTCGGACAAGCTTGTTATAGCGCCCTATAAACTATATTGTCGTTCTCGTCGCTCATACCTTAGGTCTATGGCTTAAAATGTGTTTTTTGCTTTCTCCCGTCGTTAATCTTCTCGTATCGCGTTTCTAAGAGCTAGTTGGATGGATATATCATTGACATGGGCATAGCATACCATGGAATAAAATGACCACAACAAGAGTTTCGATTGGAAACCTCAAAATCCATCACCACGGTGATTACTCGTACAGAGGGGATGGCATTGTAGCGCCAATAAAAGACCGCCAGTTTGCAAACAAAAGGATCGTGATGGTTACGGCTGGGTGTACGAAGTACCAACTACGGAAACAGACAACTTTACGAAGGTATTTAGATAAGCTTAACCATGTATTGTATTTAATTTTACAATACTTGCGCAACATATTGTACCAGTGAATCTAATTCTTGATTACAGTGCTGACGATATACAACATACTTGGTAGCTTACACAGAGATATTTAATGTAACGACCTATTTTAACAAACCGTTCCATTGCGAAGTTGTTGGTAGAATCTAATAAAAAGCGCACCTTTTGCGCACCAGTATTGTGCTTTCAAATAAATGGATAAAGTATTATTTTGATGTATTTATTCACTTTATTGCAAAGCACGTACCCGTATAAGTACAGACAGGATCTTACCAAACCTTTATTTCCTTGAGAATTTTTGCTTACCGGACAAGTTTGCTACCTGTTGGTTTCAGGAATAAGACCCTCATTCTTGTGGCTGAAGCTTTTCGGAAAACTTTTGCTCCATGCTTCCTTTATTTTTTGACCCTATTTCATTTGACCATAAAAGGGACATAGCCCTACGAATGTGTTACCTTGGTACAGGTAGAAAGAAGTATATGTAGTAATAGTAGCATAGAGTACGGGTATAAAAAAGCATTGGTCGGGATTAGTTTTGTTTCGTACAGTCCTACTGCTAAGAATTGCTTGAAGTTTGTGATGCAATTGGGAGTCAAAATGGTACGAATTTGAACGGTCATGCTCAATGATTCATTGCTCCCTGAGCTGGTTGATGAGTCATAACATTCGCACCGTACATTTTGGTGCCCTTTCGATAGCGTCATGTTAACGAAAAAATGAAAGGATTGCAGACATACACACACCGTACCTACCGTACCTATAGAACACAACCTTCATTTGATCGTGCAGCAGCTCTTGCCGGGCGGAGAAATGTCCACACATTCCAAGAGAGTTCAAGTTCACAAGAATCACCCGCACGACTTCTTTAGAGCGTTGAGGGACCATATCGTTAAAGACGATCAGGCAAGGCAGAGAAGCTAAGATCATTTACTTCAGACAAAGAGCGCTTGCGATTCGTTGAAATAGTGGCTCGAACCGAAACGAAGCGAATTGAATCTCTGGAGGGAAAGGTAGTTTAATATGTTGGCCTCGCGCGGTGGAAACCTGGGATTGCAGTCGATGCCTTGTTAAATAAAATCCCATCTCGAGGATCCAGCGAAGCAACGGCGGGCATAAACCTGTTTTTCTTATCCTTCCTCCTTGCCCACCCCGTTCAGTGCGTGCCGGTCGATGGCGCAGGATCCTGCGGTGTACGAGATGGAACCACAACATCGTGTCCGAAGAGAAATAACCCACAAGAACACATTCACCTCTGGCGAAGAGCTAGAATCTTTGTTGATTTTATTTAGCAGAAACATGGAAGGAAGAAGAAGTGTTATTTTTTTGTTGATGTTGTCCTTTTCCTACCTTAGGTAGGAAGCACAAACGAGGCAAGAACACGTCCGTAGTGTGGTGCAGAAGAAGTGTATGAGCTTCAGTATCTACAAAGGTATAGCCACACTCAGAGAATCTGAAAAAAAGAGAAAGCACAACCTCACAGCAAGAACCAGAATTTTCATGGCATCTCGATTAAAAAAATACTTCTTTGAATTCGAGCTGGGAAGGTCTCGTAGTTCTATAGAATTGGTTGCATCCTCAAAATACAGGTATTTTCATAATGAATCAAAGACCTACCCTAAGAACTGGCAACTAACGGCCAACGGGTAGGAGTCAGTTGTCGTTGATGCAGGCCTATCTGGACCGAGCATGGCTAAGGACGAAGAGTTTAGGTGCATCTGCTTGCTGGCCTTATGCCTTATTGTACCTTCGGCTTTTCAAGGTTGAGTGTGTGAGTGAATCTTATCGAATGTGTGCCATTAGATCACAAAATAGACTGTAGATTCCATTTCTACCTGCTGTTTATGGTTTAGGTACCAATGTAGCCAAGAAAACATGAGGACATACCAAAATCATCCATGTGTAGCTCTAACAATGGGTTGAAAAGATCCAAGAACATTTATAACGTATAAAAAATTTTAAACTTAGATTATATGTGGAATATTTATAACCCATTCCAAAATGTCACATACAATTTTGTTCTTATATTATTATGTTTTGATAATCTCATTAAAGCTTTCCTACATGGAATTATTTGTGTCATAAAATCATTTGAAATCCATTAAAAAAGTGAAATACAATTCGTTCTGTAATTAAGGTATTACCCGAACTGAATAAAATAAACTAATAATAATTACACTAAAACACACAATCAAAAGTGTGATAGGAAGTCATTGTAACAGACAAACGTTTAGAATGTACAGGCGATCGTGAACAGCATTTACCTATGATCGAGGTTTAAGTAAGTGAGGCGTAAAATGTCGAACCTTTTAACCTCCGATACTTTCTAGTTTATACAGTTTTAAAATATCATTGGATGCTCAACCTACAATATTTAACTCGACCGGTTAACATATAAGTTAACCACGTACACGTCTTGGTTTTAAATCTCGATTGTACCAAGAAGCCAGTTTTTTTGGACAGGAAACCCAATGCAGCAGAGACTTAGGCTAAACTAGAGTATAAGCAACAATAGTGTTGCAGTGATAATTATGAAGTCTTTGTTCTTGAATGGTTCAGGACATAAATTGAGATTTTATGTTATAGTTTGGAAAAGTTAGTGCTAAAATCGAATAGTAACATTTCTTCTCACTCACACCTTGTGCCATCTCTTTTTACCGTCTAACATTAAAGTTCTCTCTCATGGTAGGAGTATGTTGGAGAAGTACAATACTCACCTGTACGTAGCTTTGTTGCCGAACTCACTCGCTAGTGCAGTTTGCCAACGGAAATGAGAGTAAAAATGTAACATTCTCTCGCGTTGATTTTTCTCCCGCAATCGACGATCTCTTTTCGTTGCGATGGGTGTAGTTGGAGTGAGCGAGCAAAACGTGGACCGAGAGACAGAGAGCCTTGACTTGTTCTCACCATTTTACCACGAATCGTATGCTCACTCTCACGGCCCATCTGTTCATTTCGTTCCAAGACTCTTCTCAGCCGTTCCGTTCATTCACTTGAATTTAGTACGCGAAGCAAGCTGCCGGTCGCCGATCGAAGTTCCCTTGGCCGTTTCGCACGAAAAATCCCCATTGGTTCCTTCGTTTCGCGTCATTCGTTTCCATTCGTTAGGCATTTTGTTTTTCGCGAAACAATAAGCAAAGCAGAACGTGTGTTGTACCCATTTGTTAGTGTGCTAGTTTTTCTCGTACTTCTCGTGTCCTGCTGCTGTCAACGTTAAGCGAAACAGCGCTTCGCATCGATCTCAACCCGATCTCCCGAGCAGGAAAAGGCTTCAGTTTTAAACGTAACCGAATAAAAAAAATAATATCGGACTGCCGAGCGCACGTGTACGCGTTATCGGTCGTTGTTCGTACGTGCATTTAAAGTGTTATTTGGTGCATGTGTGTATCGTCGTGCATGCCTGGGAAAATATGTGTCTTTGCAAAGTTACGGTGAAACGGAAGGGCTTCGAAAAGCCAGATAAAGCGACATCAAGCCATTAGTGGAGAAATATAATAAATATTAAAAAATGGTACCCATTACTAACAATTGCTCGCCATCTTTTTCAACCACAAGGAAGAAGAGTTGTAACGCGTGAAAATACAAAAAAGGCTACGTAGTGAAGGAGCTAAGCATACTAGAACAAAGTCGACGAACCAACAAAATTAGATGCGCTCGAGGCGTATGTGTGTGTATGTGTGTAGAGTGATCATCTTTCCATTGGTGCTAATTAAGTAGGCTCCGTTGTTGCTATCGGTGTGTTTTTGCGGTTTTGTTTCACATCGTTGAAAGCAAAACGCTTTGTTGTCACGTGTTGTGTGCAAAACCGAATACTTAGAAGGAAAATATAGTACAAAAATCCTTATTTCGTTCAATCGTATAGAGTACGACTAGGGTCGCATTTTATCAAAAACACAAGCGTTCAAAAAGCGAAGCAAACAGTGTGATAAATCTCCAGTGTAAACGTAATTCTACGTCATACGATACGAAAACGAATCGAATGCAGCGCAAAAGTAAACCGTCATTTCCATTCTATCTAAGGTAGTGGAAATAGTGAGCAAAGTATTTGGCTGCACCAAGCTCCAGCACCAACAAGGCCATCAGCAGTATTGTAACAAAGCTTGGATATCTTAGTCCACCATCTTCCGGGATAAAGATTGTCATCGTTATTCCGGGATAGCTACATCAAGCGAAAGCGTGGAAAAGAAGCGAGAGCAAGACAACAGACCCAAAAGACAGCTAAATGGAAGTAGCACGAAAAAGGTAATTGTTTGCATCCAATTGGTTGTATGACAATAATGGTATGAATTGAAAAACTGACTGGAGTCCTAATGCAATATACTCATACGAAAGGTTGTTGTATTGGTTGAATCAGAATGGTAGCGTCACAGCGCCGTTGATTAGAGACTAGCGACGAATAGATAAACAAAATGAAAGGTGTCGAGCAAAAGGAAGCAAAAGGAAAATGGCTCAATTTGAGCTGTGGCCCTGTTTGAAACTTCGAATGGCACACATACCCATCACGAAACTAGTAGTTGTTGGCCGAATTGTCTGATATGATTGTCACAGATAGGACGAAGCCCATTTCGGGGCAACGATCGGATTGTGATGATCGATCGTTCAGGCATTCTGAGCGTAGTTTTGTTTAATTTCCCTGATTACGGCCTAGCCTTGTTTGCTATGCTGGTGATAAAGAGAAATAATGTCAAACAAACCAGAACAAACCAAATTCACCTTGGCGGCTAGAGCGTTCATTGTGAACAAGGGTACAGACTTGCGCTTTCGTTGCGTTCTAGCTTCTGCTATCATTCCCATTGATAAGCACCAGAACCATTATCAGCGTCGTTCTGGGAAGTTGGACGTCACAGGTATGTGCTGGCTTGGCTGGGCAAAACATGCTTGAACGCTGTGCTGGTGTGAGAATCTATAAGATGGTGCAATGGCGGAGGAATGCGGTTGTTGGTCCGGGGTGGTGTTTATCATTTGCTTTTCCCACACTAGTCACGCGTTTGCT
Organism: Anopheles merus; assembly: GCF_017562075.2. Lineage (NCBI taxonomy): Eukaryota > Metazoa > Arthropoda > Insecta > Diptera > Culicidae > Anopheles > Anopheles merus. Next base: position 48,699,963 of record NC_054084.1, on the reverse strand, counting down.
GGGAAAATTACAGAATAGCAAGTAAGCTAACGCCACAACATGCGAATCGATTGATCGCCAAACTGTAGTGAGGTATTCATAATTGCCGATGAGACTTCAATGCGTTACACATTTGTAAAATTTGCTTTGTTAGCTCTGTATTGATGGAAATGTATAGTAAAGTAACCAATCCTTTCCGATGAAAAAGCTTTTCAGAATTTCCGTTTTGGTGAACTTTGTGTTTGGTTATGCTAAGGATGCGATTGCACAATCGTCTGTCCCTCAAATTAGAACACGTACGTAGTACTAAATATTAGAAAAAGGTTGTTGTATGATTGTTGAAACTGTTTTAAGCGCTTCCATCCCTTTGCGCTATGCTCACTATCAGGGGTACCGATAAGCCCACTGACACGACTCAGCGAAACCCCTCAAGTGTAAATATGACAGCTGGTAATGGTGTCGTACAAATCGCCCTTTGCTGCCGGCTTCTCTTCGGTCGACCGAGCCGTGCAGGCCTCGGTTAATGTTGCCGCTACTCCATTCGATGACAACACAGGGAAGTCACCACCAACAATGAAACGAAACTGATGCATGCGTTGCTACAAACAGGGATCAAACGGGAAAACATACTGAAGGGTACACGACACGCAATGAGCAACTGGATCAGGGTAACGATAAAATGCTGCCATACGTAGTTTAGTGGCGCGGCGCTGATGGCTGCTGTAGTTGAACGTCCCATCGCACCCGTTGAGTCGAAAAGGATATTTTTTATGCGTCATACTCAAAAAACGAGTTTCCAGATTTGCCTCACATGACATGCATGGTATGTGATGTTTTCAAACTAAACTGCATGCACTCCCAACAGAGCGCGTGTGTTTACCCTCTGTCCCGATCGTAAATCGGACAATGGCCTTTGCACGTACGGCATATGTATGTCCCTTGAAGTGAAAGGCAAGTCAAGCTATCCGGACTGCAGACCGAACGAGCAAAAGGATTAGCTAATTAGAGGGTCGTAAAACCGTACGAATGCATATACACTCATGCAAAGCGTTTGCATTATGAGTAATGCTGAACTTATCGTGTGTTGGCAAACATGTGCCAAGTGCTTCTACCCGTTAGCCTGTATACCGTCACCGTTTGGCTCCGTCTGGAAGCGAGACAGTTGCAAACTGCCGGAAAGTGTCATAGTTCCTTCTTGGAAGCAGCATCAGCAGCTATATCGCAGCGCCGCCGTAAACCATGATTTCCAAGGGTGTGGGGTTTCCCGGCACACTCATCGTACACGAATAGTTTTAGCGATCAGACTGATAATTTGGGTTCGCGATCAATTCTATTTTCATTTCCGGAAACTGTTTTAAAATATCACATTCGCCATCATTTAATTTCCGAGGAAAATTCTCTTAATTCTGTCTGGTTCGTCTGTTCGGCTGTTTGGCTCGACCCGGGGAAAAAACAAGCACGACATGCCATGAGTCACACGCCAGCGCAATCATGAACTGTTTTTTTGCAATGCGCGCCCTCCATGAGTAGTGCACCAAAGTGTGCAACCATTTGCAAACATAACATATATCTACGGCCATAAGGAGTAGGAGAGACCCCGATAGGTTGACGCTGCTATAGTAAGTGAATTGGGTCCAAGTATCGCGACAACTGACGCGTATCCCGAATTCATCGATGCAAGGCTTGGGGTTGGGCGAAACCAACGTCTTTCAGCTGCTCGGCGGACAGAGCCACGTGCTTTTCGCGCTTTCTTGAGTTCGGATGTGTTGCGGATATATGAGTGTTGCAGTGTGAGATGCAGTTCGCCGGGAGAGGAAGGAGGTAGGGCTACGTTTACTACGCGAGTTTATGATTTTTCGCGCACGATCGATGGACAAAGAAATTTATTTTGAAACTGTGAAACCCAGCAGACTGCGTGGTGGAGACGATAGCAGCAGTAGCGGTAGCCGACAGCCAACTGCAGTCATGCGCAGGAACTGACCACCCAACCAAATGAAATCAAATCCAACAAATCCACCCAGGCATAGTACTCGGTGTAGCAAAGCAGATTTCCTTATATATCCTATCTCGCTCAGGTGCTAGCAGTGCTTACTGCCATGTCTCCACCGTGAAATGGCGCGGATTTCGCTCAAATCATTCAAGTGTGTGAAGCTTTTCGGTACGCGAATTTCAATTGCCAGCGCCTAGTACTGGCTGGCTGGCGAGTGTTGAAAGGGAAATATTGCACCCCGTTTCGGTCGTCCGGATTTGTTTGGCGGTAGTGGAGCATCTTTTTCAACAGCAGTACATTTTTACGCATCCCACCTTTTTCGACCGACGTTGCTCCGCAGCAGCAGAGGCCTTATCGTTGGTTTCAGTCGGGCATAAACGCAAATGCGTGAGTCGAAAGCAAAACGCATGTGAAGAAAAACAAAACAGCTTTCCAATAAAAAGTCGCATCTCTCCAATGCAACGGATGAATGGATGGGTGAACGCTAGGTCTGGGTACATCGAGATATCGCAATAAGATCGAGGTGATTGACTCTTACACATTGGCAGACGGGTGGGTGGGTAAGTGCATCATATTGTGGCGAGAATTAGGGAAGATCTACCCCAATCAAGTGCGCCGAACGAGCGATAACACAAAGACAACAACTAAAACTGCTATGTTCAGGCGCCCGCATGCGTCAGGCATACCTCTGCCATGGGTTCACCGTGCGTTATACATAGCACTCTGCACTGAGCCGAGTAAGTTCCGGCTTTAACCGGAGTGTATGAGCTCATCTCCCACGGGGCAATGAACGAATATAGCACCAGAACTGAACCCCCGCATGTAGTTATGATGGCGGTGGCATTAACGAACGAGAACGAGAAGAGTTTACACCATGTGGGAGGGCGTCGTTCTGTGTAGCTCTTCAATTTAATCCATCCGGGTGTGGAGTATTCTCGTGCTGTGCGTTAATTTCTTACATTGACGTCTGCAAGCTACGGATCGCGGTGGTAGTGCAGGGAGATGCTCATGTAAATATGCTGCCACGTGGTTTAGCGAGTTTTCCTATTCCCACGTGAGCTTCGGTTATTACGCTTCAAACCGCCTCTCCGAGAACACACAGAAACCGGCTGTGGTAAAGAACCTGTCTCAACCTTGTCCGTGCATTGCCAGCACCCTTGGATCGTAAAAGTCCAAATGCACTACACTGTGTGGTGGTGGCATGTGTAGAGAAGATCGCTGTGTTGGTGGTAAAGACACTACTTTGCTTCTAAATTTGGAAATCATCTTTTTCCTGTGTGTGCACAGTGCACACGCATGGGAGGCACCTATTATCCGCTATCCTCGTTCGGTCGACATTTAAAATGATTCTGCGTTACGTGGGTCTTCCAGGAGACAGACGCCCTTTACGCTGGAGATTCTGAGCCACGTGTAACACATTATAACTGCTTGTGGTCTGGCCAAGGTCGCTGCAGGCAAAAATTTACTGAATGAGAGAGTGACGTAGCGATGGTGAGCACGTGACGTAATATCTGCTCAAATCCGTTCAATACAATGAATAAAGTGTGAAGATAATTATTCGCCGCAAGACGGATCATTCTAAGAGATTGTAAATGGTCGATTTTGTTTGCCATCTTTTTGTTTAACCCTGACGTTGTCTTTTCGATATATTCCACTCGTTTGTCAAACAAGCTTGATTATATCTCGCGCTTCGTCATATCGCAACCCTCGGTCAGTTCATCGCAAAGGCCGCCTCTCTCGTGCTGCTGAATGGAGCTTGGAAATGGATTCATCTTACTAAGCGATTCAAGGTGATCAAGTACGACTGCCGCAACGACCACCGCAGACGACGGACTATTCTTCTTAGTTGGTCATTGTCTGTCTGTGACGTTTTTGTCGCGTTGGTTTCGTGTGTGGTTTCCATCCAACACAAAAAAAACTCTTTTGTCGAAAACATCAGGGTCACCTTAAGCTGCTCCTCGAGGCTATTGTGGTGTTGCAGCTGCTGAGGGGATGCCGATAATTATCCATCGCATCACTTCCGTGCGAGTGGTTTTGAGTGTTTGAATCAAACTATTCGATATATATCAATTTAAGTGTTGTTTATACCGTTCATGCAACTGTCCGATAGATTGATTGAAATTATAACGCTTAAAACAGCCAATTCGATTAATAAATCTCCTACCTTCGCACCACGAACTAAAAGTGCGCTTCCAATGGCCGGTTCAGGGTAAAGGTTTGCTGCCAGTCTCATGCCATTTCACCCCAAACTGGATGCAACTAGCAGAAACCGTATGTACACGGTTCGTGCGGCTGGGAAGGAAGTGATATAGGTTTCACAATTGAACAAAAGTTTCCAATGAATAATTTGAGATAATGTGTGATTATCGTATTTTCAGACGTCGAAACGCAACCAGCAGATCCATCCTCCCCCCTTTCGTTTGCTTGCCACCGTTCGCTTTAGACGTATGATGGAGTCGGTGTGCGTTGGTGTGTGGTGTTCCGGACTTATGATGCTACCGCGTGTTTGTCGATGCGCGCACTACCCTGCGGGTTTGCGGGTTCGGTAGCTCCGGCGTGGTAAATGGTATCGAAAATAATATGCGTTACACATGTTGCCTCTTTTGATGCCATTTTTGATGGTTTTTGCACTCGCACCCAACCCAACGCACTCGCGCCTCTCTCCCGCTTGCTTCTGCGCAAGGGCTGCGGCGGTGTGGTATCAGTTGGTTCGGGTGGGTTGGTTCGATCCCCTCGGCTGGGTTCAACCCGGGTGGGTTTGTGGTAGTTTGTCGAAATCGACCTCCGTCTACATTGGGAATGATACGGAAGACGGTCACGATCACGATCACGATCGCTAGAACGGAACCGATTCGTGCCAGTGAGAAAAGGTGAGTCCCCGGTAAAAGTTGTGCGAACTTGGTTCCAAAGCGGACAGATGCAGCCGTCTTCTCCAGCCCAAGGTTCGCCAGTTCTTTTGCCACCGTCGCAGGAGCATTGTTGTGAAGGGGGGAGGTGTGGGGAGAAGTTTTGTTGTTTCGGTCTTTTGACTATAGAGTTTTGTGTTTTTTTGCTTGTTGAAATCCAGCGAGGGAAACGTTCTAAATGGTGTTCCAGCTCGTGAACTCCGAGGAGAACGGTCCTGCGCACTGGTGAGTTTGAATTTTGGATGTTAGTATACCGTGTCCGTGTTGGGGGGCTTTTTGTTTTGTTGTAGTTGTTGCTTTGTTGCCACTAGTGATGATGCTGCCGCCCTTCAGCTGCTGTGCGCGTTGCCTTCCGATGCGAGCGAGAGAGCGCGTCAGTGTTCCGTACCGTCTCAGTTCACTAGCATGGAGCGAAATCTGAATCACACTGAACGCAAAACACACATACACACATATTTACACACATGTTGAAAAGATGATACAGGCTGGTAAGCTGCAGCCTCAGGAGGGAGTTTGCGCCATTCACGTACACATTGCACACTGAGAGACCCGAATAGTAGCGAGACAGCTCAATTCCGTCAGTGTAGGGCCTAGGCCGTGTATACCAGGAACAGTAGCCGCGCATGGTTTAGCTACCAGAGTTGTGTAGAGTCGGAAAGGAGGAAGATCAAGTCATCTACGATCTTCTCCCCGAAGTTGGCCATGGCTGGCATGGAAAATAGTAAAGGCTCGGTGTTCAGTTCACGTTTCACTGCATTGAAAACAATATACATAAAACCGTAAGAGCGGCTCGGAGTATGGTGCCCCTGTGCTGCCGGTGGTGGTAGTGTGTGCATGCTTCGGATCGATTGATCTCTCGAATGGATTTGTATGCTACGACAACCGGCTCTTGTTTTTCACCGCTCTGCCGGAACCGGAGACAGACCATAGCGCTATAGTGTGGCCGTGTAGAGACGTGCCAGCCTCTCAGTCGTGTCGAAATGCGCAGCGACCAAAGCAACGAACAGCAGCAACGCGTATGATGCTCGTATGTCCGTCCTGGTCAGCTGGTCATCGGGAATTGAGCTCACGGCATCCGTCGCGTCGTGTGTTGTGTTTTGTATAGCGCACTAACTCTAATTCGCGAAGATGGGTTGCTGGTGTGCGCCAGGTGCTTCCTATCATCCTCTAAAGTATTGGTTGCTTCGCTGTCCGAGTTTTGAGCAATACGGAGTAAGCCGAGCATACTCCTACGAAAGGGAAATTTATAAGCATTGGGATACGGAGGTTTACTACACCTCTTTTTACGAAACATCAACGTTTAGGCTAAAAATTGTATTTCTGTTCCTGAGTGCTAATGGCAGGTAAGGGCAGTGATGATCGCACAGCTCTGTTCTTGTTTGTAGATCTCACGAATGTTGAAGGTTACATGAGCGGCTTGATCTTTTCAATTTTAGCATTTTAAGTAGAAGGGAGAGGGCAAAAGAAAATATACACTCTCGACCTGTCCTCCACAGATCATCTCGTGCGTCTTGAAATAAAATTTTACCAACTCCAGTAGTTTACCAGATGAAGATCTGCAAACGTGTCGTTGAAGAATCTACAAAGGAAGAAGTGTGAAATATTTAAAACGCATTCAAATGGAAATGACGTGATCGCTTGCCATGCTACCGGCAGATAGTTGAATAAACATGGGTGACTTAGCGGTGGCAACAATCTGCTATACAGACACTCCGAAGGGTCAATCGTAATAGGTCCAGACATATTTATTTGTACTGTCTGTGCGACTATGTCTTAGTGTGGGTTCAGCGATGGTCACCAGAAATTATATTATCTATGATCTAATAATTAATATCAGCGTGTAAGTGTGTGTTTATTAAACAGAAATCTCTGTTTTTTAATATTTGTTGTTTTGAAGTAATACACTTAAAATTGATATGCAATTAGGGAAGTTTTGATGCGTTATGCTCAAGATTAGCGTACATTCGTTCTTGTCCAGCTCATGCTTGAAGCCGACTACTTGCAGACAGTACTTGAACAGAAAAGTTCAATGGACTTGAATGGCCGGCAAAGCCGCAAGATCAAACCAGCTGTGCGTTCCTCTCAGAACTGTGGGTTCGTTTGAACTTCCTTGTATGTGTGTATGTTTGTATACGTATACACACGAAGGAAATGCCACGTTTCGTTTGCGGCAAGATGCAGCTTCCGCTTGGAAAACGAACTAAAATTAGCTTTTTCCTCTCGATGCTTGATTTGTTTGCCTTTACGCGCAAATCATTAGTCCGCGCTCTCTTTGCTTGCGTGACGGGTCTGATGCATCTCGCTATACGCACTCGAAATGATCTGACATTTACACGGAGTCGGCACAGCGTCGTGATGGTGATCGTCGAATTTTCCCTCATGGCTATGAGTAGCTAGCTGCGGGAAGGAGGTGGCATCACGCATCTGGTTTCATTAACATTCCTTCGCATGGTTACGTTGTGGGCCGTTCCACGACCCGTCCTCGTGTTACTGCAGGTGACATTTTTCGGGGACTTATGGGACATTTGTGACAAACATAAGCACGTGGCTGACTTCCGTATTTTTCATCTTCAGCGCCAGCATTGAGCATATGGATAGTATTTTCCGATATTGGAAGTGTTTAACGTAAGTAAATGGAAGACTTTAATCTAAACCGGTTGGGTCGTGTGGTGGACCATTTCGGATATTCCCTATCAGAAATGACGACTGTTATTGAGTTATTTTTCCCTAACGCGCTGTCCTTGGAATGCAAAGAATGCAAATGGGGTTCGGGGTTTGCTCACAAAAGTGTCATCTTGTGTGTTGTTTGGACGGTGGTATGTGTCGCGAGGACAGTAGACCCTTCCTATCGCATATTCTAGGTACCCGACAGTTGGAGTGGAGCGGAGCGGGCACTCTCTGCGCTTCTGGTTGAAAAAGTAGCAGCATTGGTGTGGAAGTCGACCGACCTGCATGACCGAGTAAACAGTTCAGCTGCGTTTGACAATGGATTTCCGTCGGTTTCGCTTGGCCGTTTTTACATAGCGAAGCGGCACGGCTCCGCGGTCAGCTAGCCAAGCGACGGTGCTAAGCGATGCGATCAGTTGGAAAACGCGTTCTCCACGGTTTGAGCGCGGTTTTGATGCTGCCGTTGCTTACCGTGCTACTGCTGCGTGTGTATTAGTGCGCACCTTTTTTGCGTCAATTCGTGGCATGGTCCGGGCGACTAAGACCGCTTGGAAACCGATACCAGACAAACGGAAAGACGATCTTAGCAACAGTAGCGGTCAGCTGAACAGCCATTCAGTTGTGTTGTCTATTCACGCTACGAACTGCTGATGAAAAATCGATTTGTCGCCAGTGCAACGACTCGACAAAGCCAATCAAGGAAACGGTCGTCGATGGTGAAGAGATTCGAACCGTGCATACGAAATGAAGTGGTGCTAGTATCCACCAAACGCGCCGTTGGGCGGTACGGTTGGTTCGTTCTTTCGTTTTTTTCGGTTGCACACATCGCTGCATATCTTTATCGCTTCGCCAAGCACGTTCGTTATTTCGCGCACACATCAACAACGCGCGCCTTAGGGTCCACGCGGTAGCATACCTTCGATTGGACGGTTCTTCCTGTTTAAAGAACACACTATAAAACTTTTAACTTGATGAACGCCGCAATCTTTGTGTGTCCAGCGAGACACCGGCGACACCAATCGATAAAAGCACGTGTATTATGGGTAGCGTCAAACAGGACAACCGGTACTAGACAAACTTTGGACTGTCATTTTGGTTTAAGAGTTGCTGTAGCCTTGCTCACCAGAAACACACCCATTCGGACCGTCCACTCAATTGGCCGACGTCCAACCACGGACGACCTTAAACACTCATTAATGTCAATGTGGGATGATAAGGGCGAGTGTTGCGAATAGCTGCACTGGTGTTGGTAAAGCATCGGTCAATTAATTCAATAAATCATAAACAAATGCGGGACGAGAGACGAAGCGGATCATAACCATTTAACAAGGCCGCGCCACTCTGGTTCAGCTGTACGAATAAGACGACAGACAGACGACGATCGCATGGTCAGTTGTGTGTACAGTTGACAGAGTCCCTTCGTTGTGGATGTGATCTCGTTTATTAGTTGACATGGTTTATACGTTGAGTGTGATGGCGGGTGGTGACTAAATATTGTCCTCTAAAATAGTCTCATCATCACCCGCTTTCGTACTGCTCGTCAACGTCCTCCGTGTCCCTCATATGGAGCGGTAGAATGATCTGCACAACGTGCAGTTACTATACAACGTTCCTTGACCTCTCTCGCTTCTAGGCCATGGTGCTATGCATGAGCAAACGTATGTGTACAGGCTTGGTGTGTGCGTGATGTGTACATTCGTACGTCATCACATTTCAGTCGCTTTTGTGTATCGATCGAAGTAAGGGGTCTTCCTCCTTAGCGAAGGTTAATGCAAGCAAACACGAGGGGGATGTCCTTTAGAGGTTGTTGTCTCGCCTCGACCCGAACAGCGAGACACCCACGAACATTTCTTTTGCAATGGTTGCAATCGGACGTATCGATTACACAAACAATAATATAATTTTTAGGAAGTAACAAATATATAGTATCCGTTCAACGCGTTTGGTCGATCCCCGGCCTTATTGTGCATGGCGGATTGTGTAAATTTATAAGGGCATCAGTGACCTTCGTTTTTTTTTTTTTTTAATAAATGTGGTACAGGGCGCCAGCTGAGTGAAAACGGTATACTAAAACGTAAAGTCATACGCTGCTCGGAGGTATCAATAATGTATGCTACTAAAACCCGCATCCGTGTGGCACCAGTAGATATCCAATTGTTTCTTATGTTTTAACTAGTAATAATAGGTTCAAATTAAACTTTTGCTGTGAAAAAAGTCAGTTGAATTATGCTGGTTACTAAATTATTTAAATTTGCCTTTGCTCCCTTTCTTGTTGCTTGCACTATGGGTTATGGTGTTGTAGTTGTAGCAGATTGTCACAGTCTTACAGATAACCCACACAAGGATGAAAAATATATCCTGGGCAACAAATATGCTGTTCGGTAATGAAAGCGGAGACAAATTTACGTTGCTGCGCGTTGAATCTCCAAACAAGGATCTGTTGCCACCTTCGCGATCGTGGATGTCGCGACAAATGATAGTCGCCGTCGTAAGAAGTTGTCTGTGTCATTTTATCTGTGCCTACTGCTGTCGGCTGTAAATGGTGTAGCAAATAATAGAAATAATGATGCTGACCCTGGCCACATTCACATTAGTGCGCGATCATATGGACCGAAGAGGGGATTTCTCCTATTGAATAATCACAGCCGGAGATTTGCATGTGTCTTTGGGTTATGCTACCTTTCGGAAAGAATGAGACGAAACGGCTTAATACTTGAAACCCCTACGTGGGTGTTTCCTATAGGCCCACGCACGTCGCACGTGTTGGCTTGTTTCCCACTGTTTGGTTTGCAAGCGTTTGTTTCATTCTAGTATCATTTTATCAATGTTCACTCCACCGTTCCAAAGCAAAATGATATTAGCGTGCCGTGTGCGGGAAACGGATCTGCATGCGGCGTAAACGCCTTTTCCCACAACGCACTTGTATATTTGTTGTAAAGTACCAATAGACAATGACAAGGTGTATGCACGTGTGGAGCCAAGGTCCAAACCAGCGCGTATGTAAAAACGTGTCACAACGCACAAGGAAAGAAACACCGCACACTGAAGAGATAACGCATAATTGCACAAATGTACCACTCCATATACCCGCTTGGGTGATATTTATCTAAAGAGGTTGTACAAAAAAAAAGCGCAAATAGCTTAACGCAAATGGCAAACAGGGAAGTTGCACAGGCAGCTGTGTGAGGATTTGCTTTTCGTGCCGTTGTAATATGGATTTACATAAAGCAAAAGAGCGTTAAATTGCTGCTAATTGTGTAGTGCTGGTGGGTCTCATCGTGTAAGACGCATGCTGATCGCAAAGTCGAAGGACAACACCGCGCGCGCTTTCAGGTTCCGAACGGGGAAGCAAATAATCATCAAACGATGGTAAACGTTTACACACAGACAGACAGTATATACTAGTACCAATACTAAGCATTCGTTACACACCTGTTGGGGGTACCAGTCGTCACTTGACAGAAGAAAAAAAATGCGTCATGATTATCTGGGGGTCTATGGGGGTGTTCAGGGTTTAAAAGGTGTCAGCTACAGTGTGAGCATCATAATCTCAGGGGCACCAAAACAGGTTCAAAATTTGGGCACCGTTTGCCCAAGAAATCCGCTAAACTCGCGCGAACAACGAAGAACACACACTCGCACACACAGAAACACATGCGCAACCGTGTCATCATACTTCGTGATGTCACAAGGATGAAGATCCCATGTGCGTGAGTACCACTCGCCGTCGCACGCAGCAGCTTTGGAGCAGTTTGTTTGATTTGCATTTAGCTTTGTTCCTCCTCCACCATTCGTCGCTGGAGCTTCAATGTCGGCCGGACGGTGGTGGTGACCATGTTCTTCAACCTCACACACTGAATGAAGTTCAGGCATTGCGCCGCGCGGTGGTGTTACAGAGTAGGACCGCGCGCCATTTAGCGAAGCCATGAATTGATAGGCAAATGTCAATATCTGTAGCAATAGTCTAGCGAACTCTGTCAGCGGACAAAAATGGATTTGCCTACCCATTCCTACGTACGTTTTGCCAGTCGCCTCGACGATGCGTTGCGTACCACGCGCCGCCATCTACGATTGCGTTAGTATCTATGGCTAAAGCAGCTGGCTGGTTACGATTGCGTGGTTTGCTCAGCCGAAATACACACACACACACAGACCAGTCCGTCCCATACGTTTGGTCGCTAGTGGAGTTTTGATCATCAAGGTCGTCTCATTATGCTCAATCTGCATAAATTTTTTAATGGTCATTGTTTTCGGTAAAAGGTCAATCGCTTGCTGCCCACTCCTTCTTCCCTACCCGGGCAGCGCGCGTGTTCGCAGCGAACTTTGAGCATACACAGCCGCACGACGCAGCACACGTTTGCACGTACGAGGCCATCTTAATGGCGCACGGCACGCACCGATACTTTGCCCCCGACACACACTGGTACGTAGTGGTAGGCGCGTGAACTGGTAGTGTGCCAGCCAGGGATAAAGCGTGCAGTCAATTCGAATGATATGACGGCCACCGAAAAACCTGCCATCGTGCATCGAGGATAGGCCATGCATGGTTCTCTTGGTTGGTTGGCTGGGGTACGCAGCTAGGACGATGTCATATTGCGACCACTGCTGCACGATCAACCGGTCCTTGCTCGAATGGCTTTGTACGGGTTGCAACCTCAGCCGCGCGCGTACGAGATCATTGTGCAACGATTGCGATATAGACGAATGTTAATGCGCGCGCACGCAGAATAAGACGTTTTGTTTTACTACAAATTACCGTGATATCGAGCACACATGTGTGTTTTTCATCATTCGTGGTCGTTGGACTATTTTCATAACGTAAATTTCTATTTCAAGGTAATGTTTGTTGTTCCACCCAACACTCAAGAATATTTTTATACGATAAATTGTTTGTTTTATTTACATTTATACTGCAACAAAGCACTCGACTTGTAACACACCCCTCAACCCGCTGCATCCACACCGCGCAAGATTTTAGCGAGTTTGAGTGTAAAACCTGAGTGAAAGAATTAGATGTGTAACGAACGATACATTGCCACTGTACCACGCACAGTTATCGATGTCAGCAGCACAGCAGCACGCGCAACGACAGTGGCGTTGGTTTGCGAGTGCCGGCTGCATTATGTAAAGCTGCAAAAATGCGAAATCTAGCCGCGGTATTGGACTGGGTGCACCTCCTCCCTGTGTCAGGCTCCGCAGGGCGAATGGAGTGCACATAGGACGGGTGGAAAGCATGTCATGGTGCGCAGCATAACTGGCGGCATGGCTTTTTTTAAAGACGTACGCATGTATTTTTTCTCTTCTTTTCATTGAACGGCGCCACTGGCACACCACCGCCACTTCGCAACATAAATGCGCGCACAAACACTTCTGTGTTGGAGGTTTCCACTCCCAAATACAGTTCCCAGCACACACCGAATGGTGTGCTGGTTTATGCCATGATTTTGTCGTATTGAAGGTTAACGCGTGTGTGCCGTCTCTTTCATTCGGCGGCTGCTGTGGCCGCGCCGTGTGCGGCTTTTGCATTTCAATCATAATGTTCGGACCTTACATAACCGTCTACTGCCCCAGTCGCACGGACAAACCTTCGCGAACGACGAATTACTTCCCAAGGTCTGCAACAAAACGCAGCACTCAGCAGCGGGTCTAAGAGCAGACAGCATTGAACAATCGATCTTTGTCGCCGGTCGAGTATGCTTTAGAATCGTGCCTTTTTTGTGTGTGTGCTCTTGCCCGATTGAAATACATCATTAGAATTTATATAAGTTAGCTGCTGAAATTTGCTGCTCTAAAGACGTATCAGTTGGTGTGTAAGAATACCATTTATGCATCCATTCGGTCTGCGTGTGTCCAGTCAGCCAGTCTTGCCTTGTCATCTAGAAATGAATAATGAAATGATTCATTTTTCGTGCGATCTGTTTTGCATCTGGTTCTCGGTCTTAGTCATTATCATCAATGCGGTGAATTGAATCAATTTACCATATGCCGTTCGGATGTTTTACAAGCTAGTAGTTAGATCACTGACATCAGACAGACTGTGTAAAAACAAGCCCACACTGTGTGTTAATCACAGTGTGTGCATTTGCTGTACCCTCCCAGCAGTTCCTCGGAAACAGGATGTCCCAGATCACTCGAATCGTGTTCCTTCTCAGACTGGTGATCGACGGATGTGGTCAATGAATACGATCGCACGATCGTATATGTGTAATGCATATTTTTAGTAGCAGCTTTTTGCTCTCTTTATTTAAACATGTATCCTACAGCAAAAGATCCTTTTTGGACTTTTTCTCAGGCCGCTGGATCACGTTGCGGAGGTAGGGTGTTGGTAAACTGATTCCAGTTCGTAGCCTACAACCAAAAACCTTTGGTCAAAGTGTCACATTACCAGTGTCTGCGGAGGCCCAGACCTTTAGCTAAAGTAGAACGATGTTGACTATTTCTTGTATAAAATGACACCGAACCATCTTTTAAAAATGTTTTCAAGTGCTTCTACTGCCTCTTCTGTACGCTTCGAACAATACCACATCCGTCGTGGCTGGCGGAAGTTATAGGTTAGCTCGTTCGAAAGGATCGCCTCGAATAACGGGCGAAAGCCAATATGAAAAGCGATCATATTTAAAACACATTTATCACGTATGCTATGATCGATTTTCGAAACTCTTTCGCAACTTGATCGTGTTGCTACAAGCAGCTACGCTTTCTTCAATGAACCGTAGGGCCGCCGTGGCAAACAGTCTAGAGAGGTAAGACGCATTTTTGATCCAATATCAGTCCACTCACGCCTTCCTTCGGTGCAATGTTGTTTGCAATGATATTTATGTGTTTGCTGGTTAGTACGGTACGTACAGCATTTAATGCAATGGGTGGATGTTTTCCACTAGTTTGTAAAATTTGTTACCCTGTTTTTATTGCCCTTGTACGTTGTGTACCGTTTGCGTGTGTATGTATAGTGCGCGATGGTTAGGGCTTAGAACGAACCAACCAGTTGACTTGTTGTACCACTACCTTTTTTATTTGCCTTCACTCTTTTTTTATAACGGCTGCAGGTAATTATGATCGAGGGAAATGACTAACAAACGCAGCTGTGTCGGACCAGACCGCGTATTGGCTGTGGGGAAAGAAGGGAAACCTACCGCTCCTTTTGCGTACTGAATTATGACAAATTGATACAACGCAACGGAGTTTATTTTTTGCATTTCATAAGATTTTAAAGCGACAGCTCACCAGCAGCAATAGCTTAGTTTGCGTGCCGTTGGGTTGTGAGTTGTGAGAGGTATATTTGTCAAACGGTGAAAAACCAACTCCAATTTGACCTCCAAGACAGTAAGAAACTTTTCCTAAGAAGGAATCAAACTTTTCGAAACGCTGTTTGTGAGTGGCATCGACAATACATGCTTCAAATAGCTCCCATTGATAAGTAACGATTTCATGGTGCAGAAGTACACAAAAGTTATCGATCGAAATTTAAGAACAGCGTTAGAAATTCAACATTCAAGAAGAACTTTTCCTGGAACTATGTGCAGCATCCCATTTTAGCATTGCGTTCTGGGAACGAGAACGTTGAACGCGAGAGAAAACGGCAACGCGGAAGGGCTAAAATGGAATGGATATTGCGCAAATGTACAATTGTGATCGATGATGCACATAAAGGGTAGTTTAAAGCGGCGAAAAGAGATGCAGGCAGCATTTAGAGCAGGATGGCTGTGGCAGCAAGGACTGCTGTGGAACGGTGTGCTGAGCATGGGACACAAATAAAGCGAGCGAACGCGCCAGTATACCGTGCTGCTGGTATATAGGGAAGCTCTCCCCTCGGTAAAGCTGCTGTGAGTTGTGGAACAAGGAACGAATCAAGCATCATAGGAACAGGAACTGCGCATGATCCGTGTATATCCTGTTCGTGTTAGGTTTTTTTTGGTTTGTTTCGGAGGGATCGTTAGTAAATGCAATGAAAGTATTTACACTGACTGGGGATGGTGGATGCTGCTGCCCTAACATAATATTCCCGTGTCGTCTGCCTTCTCTGTGTGGGAAATCGACCGATGGCGGTAGCAAACGGTGTTCACAAACGCACGCAGAGCAGAGATGCTGCTGCTGCTGCTGCTGCTCGTGCTGCTATTTGATGCTATTGCTGGTAGAGCTCGCTCCGCAGAAGAAAGAGAGTACATAAGAAATGTGCTGGGGCTGTACTCGAAATGTGATTTCTCTCCCTTTTATCTTGCTGTTTGACATTTAATCGATATGATTCTATTGTACAATTTCCCTTTGGCGTAGCTTTGAGCGTATGTATATATGTATACATATACTTCTATATAGATGTGTGTACGTGTATTTGTTGTTGTTGTGCTGCTGCGCATTCTTCGTCGACATCGCCATTTGTGTAGATCCCTAGAGATGTATGTGCGTTTTAATTCATGCATAAGTTATCTCCAGTTTTAGCTGGATGGGCGGGAAAGAACACAAGTTTACCAAGGTTTGCCTTTAATTTATAGCTCTTTAAGCTTTCGGTCTCGGACTGCAAAACCGCACGTAAAACAATCGAAACGATGAAGATCGAGTCAGGACAGATACGCCAGCATCAGAACGACTCGTCCGAATCTCTTCTACCTACTCCTCTGTGTGTTTGACGATGAAGAGCAAAAGAGAGCGAGAGAGATGAGTGTGTGGTGAAAATGATGAGATTCATGCTTTTATATTGCATGGAATCGCACACATCCTCTCTGATAAACCGAAAGCTAGCGACGTGACACTTATACCCGCAAGTAGCAACCTCCACCAGGCTCCGCATCAAACGACAGGAAATTGCTAATGATTTTGACATTTAGTCGCCATTGCCGCAATGGATGCAATCGATGCAATGATAGCAATGTGCTAAAGAACGAGTCCGAATGCGTTATCCGATCGTTTTCTTAGCATAAAAGCAAGCGTCAACACACCATACAACATACACACGCACACCATCACGCTCAAACTCACACACACGCAGCATGTTTGATTGGGTGTGCTGCGGTATGTGTGTCTGATGTTACGTATCGTAAAAGATATGTAGTTGAGCCGTTTGAGTGACAAGTGGTAAATTCAATTTAAAATTGCTTTGGCATTTTATACAAAGAAGGAGACGCTTAAATTAGAGAGCACACACTCACTCTACCAAGCACAGTCGCGACAAACTGTGTGGTAAGGTCCATGTAGCTTCATAATGATTTGCTGGCGCAAATGGGTTGCAGTTTTAATTAAATTAAGCGTGGATAACCAACACAACAGGATTCATATATTTTAAAACAATATTAAATAGATTCATATTCGACATTATACGAAGCTGTTGTGTGAGGAGGGAGGGAAGGTTGATGCGTAGCTGTGAAAAGATAGTCGGAATTTCTGTATGAGAGCTTCAACACATTTGCTATATTCATCAAGCCGAACCAACAGTAGTTGGCGAAAAGCAGCTGCCACCTTTCGGCAATTCCGTTCCTTTACTGTGCCCTTTTACTTGGCCTTTATTTTGTCTTTCTTTTTGCTGGATCGATTTACCAGCACAGCTCAGCAGACGACACCTGCAGCAGCAGCAGCGGTTGTTACAAAGAGGCTATAAAAAATAATCCTTTGAACACTTATTTTCACCTGCTTGTGTTTGGCAAGCTCTGTGCAAAGTTTTCGTATTCTGTTTTGTGTTACTTTAAAACAGTCTAGCATTGGATAATTCGCTTTGTGGCAGCGCTTTATATCGGAAGAGTCGGTATTTGTGGGAACGATACTACAAGTGGCAGCCGTCAGTCCTGCTATTCTAATGGAAAAAAATTACACTCCGAATCGTAAAAATACAGAAGAAAAAAAAAACACATAAACTTAATTGAAAAAAGAGCAAGGTAAATGTAAACCATGCAACAACATGTCCTCGACATCTTTCACTTTGTTCCCTTCGAATCACTGGTTGTTTACGTTCTGGGTGTAATGCGAATGCTTTCTACTTAAAAATACGCACAGTTTTTACTACGCACTGAACAGATACGTTTGCTGACTGACACTCCAAGGGGCTTTTGCTGAAGCTGGGCGGCTTGTGCAATGGTCCTGGAAACGTTGGATGTGTTTGATTAACCTTGACGTAAATTTTCCTTTTTTGGAATCTGACTGCCGCTTTCGTTGAATGAAGTGAGTGCTCTTTTTCGGGGTTGTGATTGTTTTCGTAAGGAGGGCAAAAATACGGAACGTGTTTGTTTCTGGGTCGTTCGGCTTACACGGCATGTTTACAATTCACCAGCAGTCCGGCTGGCATTCCGTCAATGGAATATGGTGCACCGAGAGAGTAGACAGACCAGCAGCAATCTGAGGAACTGTATATCGTCCCTGAAAGAGATGTGGGTGGGTGAGTAGTGAGCAAAACGAAGGTGCTGGACGATTATTTTTGGACCGTTTTGTCGCAAAACGGGATCACAGCACTGGCCACACACACACACACACACACACACACACACACACACACACACACACACACACACACACACACACACACACACACACACACACACACACACACACACACACACACACACCACACACAACACACACACACCACACACACACACACACACACACACACACACACACACACACACACACACACACACACACACACACACACACACATACACACACACACACACACACACACACACACACACACACACACACACACACACAATACTGGCTTTGTTCGTCCTGGAGAAAGGAACAGCATCGTCCAAAGACGGTGACACAGAATTTGGTGGGCTTACGATATTTTTAATCAAATCGTTCGAAGGTATTTCCGTAAAGAGAATGGTTCGCTCCAACAAATGTTTCATTTAATTTACGCGGCATAGAAAGATACATATTGCATACCCTACGGCTGTAATGAGCATAGCAGATGAATGTGAGAACTAACAGAAGACTTTATTCTTTTCTCACCTTTACAGATACAAATCTAGCCGGGGTCCGGTGTTAAGGTCAAGCGAACGTCGCCGTCCACAGAGTATATCGTCATCCACCCCTGCACTACTGCCGCGCGTGGTCCTGAACCGCATCGATCCGAGAGACTGCGAGCAGCGCATTCGCGTGTCGTACAAGGTTGCCATCCGTAGCACCAGAAGCAGTCGCACAAACAACACCAGCAGCAGTCACAGTGGCATGAATATGGGCCAAAAAATCAGTGGCAGCGTCAAAACGGTCAGCCGCGATCAGCCGTCCCCGTTCATTCCGAAGATTCCCCGCGAACTGGCCGCTCACTTCCAGCGCCCCGCTCGGCTGGACGTCCTGCTCGATATGCCGCCGGCACCCCGAGAAACGCAGCTCAAATATTCCTGGAACTCGGAGGACCGATCGCTAAACGTGTTCGTCAAGGAGGATGACAAAATGACCTTCCACCGACATCCGGTGGCACAAAGCACAGACTGCATACGGGGCAAGGTGGGCTTCACCAAGGGCTTGCACGTGTGGGAGGTGTTCTGGTCGACACGGCAGCGCGGAACGCACGCAGTGATCGGAGTGGCGACTGCGGAAGCACCCCTGCACTCCGTAGGTTATCAAAGCTTAGTCGGCCTGAACGAGCACAGCTGGGGCTGGGACCTGGGACGCAATAAACTGTTCCACAACTCCAAGTCCTGCCCGGGCGTCACCTATCCTGCGATACTGAAGTCGGAGGAAACGTTTCTGGTGCCGGACAAGTTCCTCGTCGCACTCGACATGGACGAGGGTACGCTCAGCTTTATCGTCGATGGCCAGTATTTGGGTGTGGCGTTCAAGGGACTGAAGGGGCGTAAACTTTACCCGATCGTATCGGCCGTCTGGGGGCACTGTGAAATAACGATGAAATATATTGGCGGCTTGGACCGTAAGTACAATCACCATCAACGCACCACCGCGTTTGCTGCAATGGAAGGAGCAATGACAATAGTAATAATAATACTAACACGTGTCTTTCCTCCTATTTTAGCCGAACCGCTACCACTAATGGATCTCTGCAGGCGCGTCATCCGCCAGAGAATCGGCCGGACGTATCTAGAGGAACGTATACCAAACCTAGCCCTGCCGCAATCGATGAAAACCTATCTATTGTACCGGGATCGAAGATAATAAAACGTCCGACAAGCGGTTGCAGACATGCTATAGGAGAAGGGAAGGGGCTTCGATGAATCTAACAAGGGCGAAACACCATCATCACCATGGAAAACGACAGCAAACATAATACACACACACACACACACACACACCTCCACGAAAAATGTTCAACCGAATCCATCAACAGAGCAACCACACAACATCCTCCCGGTGACGACAGCAGCGATGCATGCGTCCGTCATGAAGTGTAGTGCTTCGCCGTGTGGAGGTATTCTTCTTGTATTCTGATTTTGGCTTCGTCTTCATCAATCGCCGATAATGCGCTAACGCATCATCCTCCAGTAATGTGCCAGCCAGCGATCGAGTTTTTTCGTTTGTTAGTTTTGTTTTGCTTTACGGTTTCTCGTCTATCGCCAGCCATTTGCGTGCAAGTTATGTGCACTGTTAGAAACAATAGTGTGTGTAGATGGTGATAAAGAACACAAGCTCACAATCTCGGGTCTTGGGTCTCTGTAGCTATTGCGATTTAGAAGGATAGTAGCTCTAACTACTACCATCTCACTCAGACAATGGGAAACAGAGGTCGAGCTCGAAATCGAAATCCTAATTTTACGATCATAACACCGACCAAGGCAGCACGGCTATTAAGTATAGATTAATAATTGTGTCCACTGCCTATCCCGGCGAAGATTACGATAGCTTACTATTACACTTAATTTTATTGGACTAATTTTTATGGACATTTTAGGACGTGGTAAAATATTAAATTTGCGCTGCATTAGACAAGCATAGCACATGAGTCAGAAAAAAACAACAATCAGCTCGAAGTCTTGACCTGAAAGCATCGTGATTATTTGCTGGTACGATCCGTGTAGTAGACCGTATAGTTTTGATTTATTTCACAATCCTGTACTACTTTGTGATAAAGAAAATAGTGTAACAACATTCAAAAGTATAAAAGTATATGAAGTCGTTGCGTGTGCATGTGGTATGACAGAACATTTCCCGGCACGAAGTAAAAGAACCCTTGTGCAAGAAGGATCAATTGATATTTGGTACTGCTAGCTGCCTGGGAGGGTTTTGAAAACACAACCACATTTGCATTCATGTTTGTATGTGTGTGTATGTGTGTGTTGTGTATTCCTAGTAGTGTTCCGGAATACGATCGCCATGGGATTCGCGAGAAACCAGTTCAGTCAGCGGACACTCTCAGCAAGCAGGGTGTGATTATAAGCAATAATTACTGATAAACAGACTGGTGGAGGGAGTGTAGAGTGTAAAGCCAGGAGAGGGGATCAACGACGGCTACGGGATGTGGTGACCGCCTTTCGCACAAAACTCTTACCACAACCCTGGTAACAGCACAACCTCTCATTATACATTTATATACCTAGTAACTACACACAAACAAACAAACAAACAAACAAACAACCATTCTGAGCGCAGAGACCACTCCACGAGCCTCTTCCATTGGACGTCTCTTTTTTGGGATGACACAACAAATAGTGGCATAATTGATCGAAACGAGATGCAATAAGTTTTCTATTCTGCCTGTCCGTTCATGTCGTTTCAACGCGTGAGAGCGAACGAAACGAGCGCCTACGGAACGGAAAATAGAATGAGACACTATTGAAACTACGGTTAACGATAACACACACGAAACCTTAGCATAAAAGCAAAATGTGCGGTACAGTAAACAAGGAAAAAGGGGAAAGACTCATGAACCGCGGCCGGTACTTGGTCTCGAGGAAGGACGAGAAAAAGCACGCAGAACTGCTGTATATTTGAGAGGGCTGTTTTGTCTTTGGCAGGGTGCATTTTGTCGCAAGCTTTTTGTAAGATATGCTCCAAATGATATGGTGAGCAGAGCTGTAACGGACAAAGGCAAACACGCAGCGCTCTCTGGCGCTTTGTTTTTCGAAGGGATTGGCGCTTCCAACACCGACACGATTCACCCTGGTGGACTCAATGACAACCACGACGACGCCGATGACGATGACGATGACGATCACCATACCCAACCACCACCAATTCATGATATGATGGACTTCCGGGTGTCAGATGGCGCTTCTCCTTTGACATAGTGGCCCGCTCTACTTCCAATTAGTTCTTTTTTGTTTTGTTTTGTTTTTTTTCTTTTTTGGTTGTATGTACTACGACGCAAGTTGTAAACACTAGACATACGCCGAACCTCACCCCCTTCCTCACTATCCTTACCTCTCTCCTCAAGGTAGACAATTTTTAAATCTAATTCTCCTTTGCATGATGTGTGTGTGCAACAACAAAGCTCGATGTGTACATGTTTTAGAGTTTAATTTTGTTTTTTGTTTTAACTTTTTCATCCGCAAAAAAATAATACGCGGATGCGGACGTCGCGCTCAAAATTCTAATCCCACGCTTTTGCTTCCAATGTTCTCCATCTCTAGCACTCCTTTTGGTCAACTTTTTCATATTTCTATTCATTCAGCGCGCCCTTTTTTTCGAACGAAGGATCAAACGAATGAATCCATTGAAAAATACACATCCCTACACACACACACACACACACCCTAGGACACTGAAACAAATGCCCCTCTTCACCCCCCCCCCCCTTAAAACGGACTAGAAATCATGGCGGTAAAGAGTATCGATAAACTGTGTTCTGTTTTTATAAGCTTTTTTTTAACAAGAAAACAAAAAAATATGTAAAATAGTTTTTTTTAGTAAAAAAAGAAGAAAGATAAACGATATTGTGAAACACGTGCTTGATTGAGATATAAACAGTGCGCACGCGTGCGCGACGTGTGATCGAGAGCCAGAATATAGCAAGCTAGCGCGAAGGAACGAATGGGTTAAAGCAAAGTTAAAGCGATATAAGGCAGCAAGGGCAAACATCCTTAACACAATGGCAATGATAGGCGACGAGTGCATGATAGCGGACGGAGACGAATTATGCACGTTAGGGCTAAGTATGCATGAGGCTGCGTGATTGTGACACTACTGTGTGTGTTCGTACGGGAAGTTTGGGATGTTTGGGATGCGAGATTATGATGATACTATACTGCCTACGTATGAATGGGAACGAGCAAACGGAATTAACGCCGAGTAAAAGAGAGAAAGAGAGAACGTATGTGCGGGTATGTGTGTGTGTGTGTGTGTGTGTGTGAGAGAGAGAGAGAGAGAGAGAGAGAGAGAGAGAGATAGAGAGAGAAAGAGAACGATCGATTGCGGGAATTGCGTATGAATGTGCTAGGACAAGGCAACGAAAATAGACAAGAAAATATCGTTCCGCCAACACGTGTGCGGAGGAGACTAAAGTATATATAATATAGAGCAAAATGTGAGGAAAATTAAGCAAGAGTTTAGAGAAAGCAACAACATCAACAAAAAAAAACAACAACAAAATCACACAGATAGCTTGACCGAGCAAACCGCTTCGTCGAGTAAGATTAGGTCGAAGTAAGAGAGTGCAAGTGAATGAAGAGAAAGCATTATAAGAGCGCGCCCTTCCGTTAGTGTGTGTGCATTTAACGAGTGAATGACTCCCGATGATGATTCCTCTTGTTTAATAAATCTACTGGACTGACAATGTGAGACAAAATGGCTATTGTGTTCTTCTATGCTGTGGTAGACAACAAATTGAGATTGTAAAGTAGATTCTTCCAGGAATTTTGCCAGTATGTTTATTGAATGTGCCAGCAATGTTGATAGAACCAAAAGAACGCGGTAAGTATGTATGTCTGTGCATGCAGTGGCATTTGGACATCGAAAACAAGGCTTATTTTAATATGCAATTAAGATACTGTAAGGTTTAATAAGCGTAAAACTTATTTTTAAACTATTTACATAATCGAGGTAAATCTAGCCATCATTCAAGATTCAAAACAGCTACTTAGCTTTGACTTTGGTCGTTTGTAAGAGAAATAAAATAAAAAAAAGAAGCCCCAACAATAATAATAATTCCACGATAATGATAAGTGCTTGAAAACAAGGCTATCATAGGATTTGATAATATGACACATTTTGCAAACTACAATGTTCGTCCCACCTATTAACAACCCATCAATTGTTAGTCCCATCCATTAACACACGTCGACACGTCCAAATGATTATTTTTTTTTTAATTTTTAGGTAAAGCATAACAGCTAACGAATGATGATAATCTTCGATTGGAAACTTAAAAAAAATCTCACAAAGTTAATCTAGCTTGGGAATTGGTAGGGGAAGGTAGGTAAAGACGGACACGTTAAGGGAAATGGTAAAAATCTAGGGATATATTAGCGCAACGACCAATGAAAATGTGCATACATTATCTTACACTCATGCTTTATCAGAAAATGTGTTCAAACTTTAAAGTTTCCATCGATTTTTGTGTTTTTTTTCATGAATGAAAAACATGATTTTTTTCGTGCGGGTTTGAAATGTTCGGGTAAGACGGACACCTGATATGGGAAAGATGGACACCATGAAGGGTAAGATGGACACCTGTGGAAAACGTTGGAAAGTGAAGAGTTTTACAGTATTGTAACAAATTCTATCGCTCTCCACGTCCTGATACGTTTATAAACCAATTCTTGGCCTATTGCAACGACGGTTCATTCAGCCGTGGTTTTTGGAAATGTAAGCACCATTTTTTAAGAGCAAAAAATGATTGTGTTTATTCATACACTAAAGTACATCGATTTATTCAATTGAGTTGACGAAATCTTAACTAAAGATTGTCAGGTCTCCTGCCTGTGGGTGTTTACACTAGGGGTTTGAACTTACAGTTCAAGCATTTCTTTTTTTTTTTTTGAAAGGGAAGAAAATAAATGTGTTCCTTAATGACAGCACAGAGTGGCTATGTAAGTGAAGCTTTTAACTACTGTGAGGTTATAATCCAAAATGAATGAAATTGATAGGAGAAGAATATTTACAAAAGGAACTGTAAGCACCGCTTCTAATATATCGTAGAATGCAGCATCTAAAGCATTATTGAAATATCGCGCACTTACAGCTGACGTTGCTCCAGCTTACATAACAACAGTCTAGAACTTCCTTTTAGGAAATTACTCAGCGAAAAGTCCATGACCCCGGTATTTTTTGAGGGTCTTGTTAATAGTTTAAGCCATTTTCCACCATGTCTAAATTTAACATTTTATATTTGTAATCCCATAGAATTTCTCATCTATTCCTGAACGATGTCGTATCAATGCCTCATATTTTTATTGCTTAAAGTTGTTCAAGTCATGACAAGATATTCGATTTCGTGAAGCGCCTCATCAGCCGCTTCTCGCATGCTTTCTCTAGTTGCTGATTGGTTTATAGCTTTGGAATACCCTTATTTAAGGTATTTGAAGAAAACGATTCATCACCAATTGAAATAAGAAGTAAAATAAATCAATAAATTCGGTGTCCATCTTTCCCTATAACAAAGTGTCCGTCTTTCCCACTTTGGTGCCAGGATGTTTAAACCACCAGAAAACAATATTTTGCATTGCTTTCATTCTCGTTCTTTCGTCAGTTTTTTCATTAATGATCACGACAACTCATTCATTAAATAAAACTTCCGGAAATATATACAATACAAGCTGTAGAGCTTAAGATCCGTAGTAGTCAAATTAGATCCACAAGGGTGCACATGATTGAAAATTTTATTTGTTCGTGGATTTAACCAATTTTGCATATATTATGCCAACAATGTTCTCAAATGTGTTGTTTAACTTTAAGTTAGGATGCTGCATTGTTGATTTTTTCGAAAATTACCATTTTGATGCATTTATGAGAAGTGAGAATCTTACCCGCAGCGTTCGTCTTTACCTACCTTCCCCTAAACATGTTTACAAAAAACGAGAAAAAAACTGCTCCGTACTCACTCACCGACACTGCTGATTTGGACAAAGTATTAGACCTGTCGGTTCCTCCATTGTCCTTCCACACGTACGGGCCAAATACCGTTCCAAGCATCTCCCTTTTGAACGCGGCTAAGAGGGTTTCGTTAGATTTGGATACGTCTCAGAGTTGTATGTGAGTACTGGTACTGCATAAGTACGATATAATCACAGCCTTTTTTAATTTTTAGGTGCTGCTGAGATCCGGAAGACCTCGAGAGTGTACGAAATGTGAGCACATTCATTCGTCCGGTGATATTATATGGTCACAAACCACATGGAGGGAACGGACCACGAACCGGTGACGGCGAGAGAGCGAGAGGGCGAGAGAGAGAGAGAGAGAGAGAGAGAGAGAGAGAGAGAGAGAAAGAGAGATGACTCCAGCTCGTCCTTCGCGACATGTTTTTTTTTAAGCGGAACTGCTTACTCAGGCTGATCGTTTGACAACCGGCATTTTTGCACGTAGCTTTGCTTCCATGATGTGGTCGCGACGCTGACCTTTGACCCGAGATAGATGAAATTTTGGACGATTTCAAAGCGCGTCTACCTATACGTGTGCGTCTAAATGCGTTTACCTATTCGTACAACGACCCCTACGTTGGTCTGGATTTGTTAGTAGGGCCGCTGGTTAAGCCAGTAACAGGCTGGCGTGGTGCCTCGTTTATCTGCAAACCGAGTGCCTTCTTTGTCATCTTCTCCATATTTGGGTAGGTTTCAGCTTGAGCAACAGAACGATTGGAGAAAGAGACATACTCTTCTTCTTCTTCTTCTTCTTTGGCACAACAACCGCTGTTGGTCAAGGCCTGCCAGTACCCACTAATGAAGAGAGCTTGGCTTTCAGTGACTTATTGTTACCATAGCAGGATAGTCAGTCCTACGTATGGGGGCACGGTCTATTCGGGGCTTGAACCCATGACGGGCATGTTGTTACGTCGTACGAGGTGACGACTGTACCACCAGACCGGCCCAAAAAGAGACATACATTCCGCATAAATAGGTTATAAAACCACTGTCGGTTGTTTTTTTATACTACAGGCAGTGACTGCACCTATGTTAGTGAATACATACATACGTGCATATGCTACAGGTCAGGACTACCATGATCACCACAGTACGTACCGACCCAAACCCTCATTTGCCTTGTAGCGATTTCCATATCACATTTGATGTGATCGTTTACGGCTGATTACCGCATACAAACACATAGTTTATACATCTCATGGTTTATAGCCATAAACATGATGCTCATGTTACAAAAACACTAATGAAGAATCAAACGAAACGAAATGTTTTCGAAATGCAGAAATCATTCATCAGATCACGGTTCCCTACACTGCAGAAGAGAACGGCTTGGATGAACTTGCGAATCGTACAGATTGCAGAATTAGAAAGATGTATATTATTCGATGCTATTTCTGGAGAAGCGTTTCTGATCGTTTTGCACTTCATTCTTCAGTCAGTGGTCAAGGTGTAAGGTTGCTGTTAAAAAATTCCACAAAATCATCATGGGTCGCGTTAAGCACTGCACACCAAAGGAGCGGAAACACATTCAGGGGCTGTTTCGTGAGAACGTCCCAATAAAGACAATCTGCAAGGCGTTCGGCCGTTCGCGGATGTTTGTGGACAACGCCATTCGTAGCGAGGCTACGGGTAAGTCGACCGGTCGTCCGCGAAAAACTACGTCTAACGTTGACGCGCAGATTGTTGAAAAGGTCAGGGCGGACCCTTTCACTACTTGCACTCGCATGAAGCAGGAGCTTGGATTGCAAGTTTCGTCGAAGACGGTGTCTCGCCGTTTACGAAAGGCTGGGTTCTGTGCCCGGAGACCACGGAAGGTTCGGAAGCTGCAGCCGCCCCACGCAGAAGCGCGCATTCGGTTTGCCGAAGAACATCTAACTGCATCCATCACTTGGTGGATGAAAATATTTTTTTCGAATGCGTCCAGAATCAATCTGGATAGTTCGGACGGCATAAAATACGTCTGGCGCCTTCCCAATCAGGCGTATCATCCGAAAAACACGGTAAAAACCCTTAGTCACAGAGGCGGCCACGTAATGGTGTGGGGTTGCTTCTCCTGGCACGGCCCGGGTCCTTTGGTACGTATCATCGGGACACTGAACTCGGAAGGGTACAGAAAAATACTTAGTTGTAAGATGTTGCCATACGCTCGACAAAAATTCGGCGACGAAGAGCATTACATCTTTCAGCATGATAGCGACTCAAAGCACACATCACGAACAGTTGGATGTTATTTGGCAAACCAGGATGTGCAAGTTCTACCGTGTCCTGCATTGAGTCCTGACCTCAATCCGATTGAAAATCTGTGGTCAATTCTTAAGGACAAGCTCAAGAACCAGCATGCATACTCTGCCGATGAGCTATGGAAACGCTGCGAGGAATTGTGGAAACGCATACCTCCAGAAAGATGCCAGAATCTCATCACGGATATGGCTACTCGCTGCCAGGCAGTGAAAGACAATAATAGTCAACACATTGACCGTTAGAATGTGTTTTCGCTCTGTGGAACACCGCAACACCACCTCCCAACCACCACTTAATCAGCTCTTTTCAGGGCTACCAAAAAATTCCCAAAACCTACCAAAACCACCACAGGTGTAGGTCAAATAGTGGGTCGTCGTAAGATACTGATTTGAATTTGAGGGTTTGAGAGCCGTTTATTTTGGAGTATACTTCAGAGTAAAGGGGATCCTTCAAAGCCCTGTAACTATGCCATATTATCTAGTACTAAGAAACGGTGAAAAGGATTATTCGTTATTTTAAGAGCACTAAAAGCATATACATAACCTGCGACAAACAATCATAGTTTTTATTTCAAACGTTCAACGATGAGGGTTAAGAAAACAATCTTGATACCCATTGTTTTATTTCAGGACTTGAATCCTAGTACCGTATGTGTGATAATGTTTGCACCATCGAGCAACGTCAAAATTTATAAAAATTCTCAAAATCATATTTAATTATCGATAAAGTTTCCATTCGCTTCAATTATGGCCTCCGCATGATTCTGGAATGTAAGGCGGATTCTAATAATATAGTCTCCCTCCATTTCTCTCCAGACACGGGTCAATGTTTGTCGGAGGCTTGCTGTACTGGGGTGGTGTTTAGAATAGGCCTTGGCCTTCATGACGTGTCATATTGAGTAATCCAGCGGATTAAGATCGGAGCTGGATGGCAGCTACATATCCATCGCGCAGAACGGAAAATGCTACTGCGAACAATTCTGAGTGCAGTTCTAAGTGTGACACAGAGCGCCATCTTGTTGAAACACTATGTTTTGTTGTAAAAAGTACTGTTCTCTGATCCACACAATAACATCTACCTCTCTTTTTGGCCTGCTCACTGGCCTGGTAGTAGAGTACGTCGATGAGACATGGTCCGGTCAACAATCATTCTCCAGGATGCTCGGTCCCTGGCAGCAGCCTCCCATCCATGTAGATACCCGATCTCTGACAGATCTCGCTTCACCTGATCCAGCCATAGAGTTCGCTGTACTCCTCTGCGTCTCATGTGAGTCGCTGTCGAACACCTTCTTGGTGGGGCATCAGTCCGGCATCCTCATGACATGCCCCAACTATCGTATCCTGCCAGCATTTGCCACCGTCAGGATGCTCGGATCGCCGTACAGCTCAGCAAGCTCGTGGTTCATCCTTCTCCTTTAAACTCCATGCTCGAACACACCACCAAAGATGGCCCGGAGGATGCGTCGTTCAATCACGCCCAGAGCTTTTGCATCATCCGCTCGAATGGTCCAGAACTCGTGTCCGTATGATATATCTCACATATTGTTGCTAAACGATTAAATGAAGGTGATAAATGCAGATATTTCGGTTTTGAAAAATCACAAATTTAGTTTTTATTCCTTCTTCCTAATATGTGGCGTAAACAAGAGACCGAAGGCGTTTCCTTCGGCATCATTTATACCGCTTCGTATTCTCCCGCCATCGCCCTTTCCGTAAGCAATGGAGGACACTGTAGCCCTACGTTGACCTTTGCAGCAGAACCCTTCAATGTCGTATCATGACGAGAAGTTGTGTGGTTCCGCCAATGTAAACAAACGACGTTGTCACAACACATATCTTGTGGTCTCGAAGACTTATGGATCTCAGCAGTCGGTGAAGCCCATAGTATGCACGATTCCCCTGCACAATGCGTCTCCGGATTTCGCTGCTAATATCGTTTTCGGAAGTAACGAACGTCCCGAGATAGCAAAATTCCTGTACTACCTCGAGATTGTTGCCGTCAACTAATACACCGCTTCCCAGATGGTCAGAGTCTCCGGCAAGTAGTCTTCGCAGCAGTCACATTGTCTTCGTCGCATTGATTATCAATCCAATTCTTGCTGCTTTATATTTGTTATGTTTAAACACTTTTACTTTATTTAAACACTTAAAACTTTACATTATAATAAATACACACGAAATATACATATGTTAAAACGTACGATACTTTACAACGTAGGCCGCGCGCCAGCCGCACCGAGCGTCCCTGCCGAGAGCTCCTGCTCGATCGGCCTTCGTGCACACTCTGCTTGGCG
This sequence comes from Anopheles merus, assembly GCF_017562075.2. Lineage (NCBI taxonomy): Eukaryota > Metazoa > Arthropoda > Insecta > Diptera > Culicidae > Anopheles > Anopheles merus. The sequence continues at coordinate 48,669,927 of NC_054084.1, read as the reverse complement.
CTCGGCACACACTAAGCCTTGCGCGCTTAGTGTGTGCGACAGTGTGCGTGTACACACTGTCGTCCCCCTGGACGTTGACCGATGGCAGTGCAACTGCCACGGCAAGTCCAGGGGTCGGCACGCACGGCTGCCCACAATTTCCCCCCCTTTATTTATCCGGAGGGGTCGAACCGACACGGGATATTCCACTGAAGGAATACCGGTGTGGTGACACCCTCCGGCCGTTGCTGCTGAATACTGGAGATGCTGTGGCGCGAGCGCTTTCCATACACCACGGATACCCTTTTCCGCTTCGCTCTCACCCTTTTCGCGCTTGTTCCACTACTGCGAAGATTGCTTGAAGCGGTGGTGATGCTGCGTGTGTCTTCGTCGCCTTTTACCGCACCGCTATCGTCCTTTGTCGTGCTTGAGCCGCGACGACGATGACAAACCTGCTGGGGCGGCGGATGCTTTGTTTGATGATGATGCTATGCCCCTCGCCCTTCTTGCGAAATTGGCTGGAGAAGACCTTCACCCGTCTCAGTCTTGCACCCAGGGCGGCCTCGCCCTCCTTGGACACTGTGACACTGTTGCTTGTTGCTGCTGCGCTCTGCTCCTGATGCTGATGCTGGGCGGCATGGACCCTCGCCCTTCCTTCACACGTTACTGTTGCTCGTAGTGCTGGGTCCAGGGCGGCATGACACCTTCGCCCTCTTTGGACACTGTGGCTGCCCCCGGGGCGGCATGACACCCTCGCCCCCAAAGTACAGGGCAGCACCCGGGACGGCATGGGTCCTCGTCCCTTTTCCACACAGCATCCAGGGCGGCATAGATCCCTCGTCCTCTTAGGACACAGTGGCATGACTGCTGTTGTACCTGCAGGGCGGCATTGACCCTCGCCCGCTGAAGCTGGGGCTGCAGCCTGGCGGATGACGCTCTCGCCCATAGCCCGGCAGCAAGGCGGAAAGCTTCCTCGCCGATGACGCTGCCGGCGTTGCTTGGATTGCAGCCCGGCGACCTTCGCACGTCGCCGAGAGTGAGCACCGCTGCCCGTTCGGTCCCCTTGATGGGACGGCAGCCGGGAGCCTCGGTCTTGGCGGGGGCGGCGGCCGAATCCTTCCCGGACCTTTGCCATCGCGATGGCCGCTGCGATGATGCAGCGAAAGACGTGCCCAATCGCGATGGCGTCCGCTGGTTCGTACTGGGATCACCCTTACGCAGGAGGATCCCATCCTCGTCGCCACTGTTATGTTTAAACACTTTTACTTTATTTAAACACTTAAAACTTTACATTATAATAAATACACACGAAATATACATATGTTAAAACGTACGATACTTTACAACGTAGGCCGCGCGCCAGCCGCACCGAGCGTCCCTGCCGAGAGCTCCTGCTCGATCGGCCTTCGTGCACACTCTGCTTGGCGCTCGGCACTAGTGTTGGGAATTTCGTTAAAAAAAGGAACGGAACGGAACTAGTTCATTTTTCAAAAAGAACGGAACGTGAACCTGGGGTGCAAATGAACCGACCCAGAGCTGTCACTGTCAAGCCAAACTGTCATCCGGGGGGGGGGAGGTGTTACTTGAGACAGGATATGAAAAGGCGTTTCTTAAATCATCATTCTGAAATCACCAAATCCAAATGGGTTCATCCTATATCCAGTAAGCTGTACCAGCTGTGCTAATATAAAGCATGCATTTATTATCTAGCATTTTTTTAACTTTGTAGATGCGACGACCATTTTCGGTCAAAGCCTTCCTGTTGCAAACTATTGCAACAGCACTCTTTCTTTCGCCCGTAGTAGTATTAAGTATTAAATAACAAGCGTTTTCTTAAGCAGTCTTATATTATTTTATTATTGCGACGCTAAAAATCAATCGCTTGACTCGGGCTACCGCGAAAGAGTCGCCTTCGGTCATTGCCTTAGCCACGCTGTTCGGGAGCCTTTGAGCGATCGGGAATATTCGGCTCGATCGGTATTGGATGCTTCCCACACTACGCGTTTGTACCGCGCTCTGTCGGGAATCACTGTAGATAACACCGACAGATCGAATCTAACGTTAATAATTATTAACACTTCCTGTACCACTAATAGGCTTGGCTATCAGTAACTTAAATGCCCATAGCAGGATAATCATCCCAGCGTATGGGGGCACGATCCATTCGAGGCTTTTACCCATGCCGATGTTATTGAGCGGTAGGAGTTGACGATTGTATCACGAGATTGACTAATTATTTGAAGTTCACTTACTACTTACAACAAATAGTTTTTTTTTCACATAAATCGTTTACAACATAACGGCACTCAAACGGTTGTCGAATGGAACAGAATGCTTCGAATCGAATGGCTAAATATTAGAATCATGCCGAGTACCAAGATCAAGCGGATATCGTGGCATAAAAAATAAATACATTTTATTTTTCGTTGTTCATAATCGCATATTAAAATACATCTCTTCCAACCCGTTCTGCCATATGAGTACAGATTTAAATTTTATAATAATTATTTGTCTGGTTAGGATAAGCTAAATTATAACAAAAAGTATAATAGATGTTACAAATAACACCATAACACCAAATAACATATTTTTGTTTCGCTTATCACGATTTTTATAAACGATACGCGACGAAGTGCGATGAATATTCCTGTGAGCATGGGAGAGTGCACAGGCAACACATACTGTGTGCGAGAAAGAGTGAACAGTTATCTTGCATGCAGCAAGCAACAGCCGGACAAAGCCGGTTTTTTTAAAGAACGGAGCGCACGAACGATAGCACCTTGCTGACAATATTGAAGCGGCAAAGACCGCAACGGAGTGAACGGAAAGAACGTATTGAACGGAACGGAATGAACGGAAAGAACGGAATGAACGGAAAGAACGGAATGAACGGAAAGAACGAAATGAACGGAAAGAACGAAATGAACGGAACGGAACGGAATGAACGGAATGAACGGAACGGAGCGGAATGAACGGAAAGAACGGAATGAACGGAACGGAGCGGAATGAACGGAAAGAACGGAATGAACGGAACGGAACGATTTTGTATAAAGGATCGGAACGGAACGGCCTACATAAAGAACGGAACTTTTTTACTAGGTTCGGACCGGAACGGCCAACACTACTCGGCACACACTAAGCCTTGCGCGCTTAGTGTGTGCGACAGTGTGCGTGTACACACTGTCGTCCCCCTGGACGTTGACTGATGGCAGCGCAACTGCCACGGCAAGTCCAGGGGTCGGCACGCACGGCTGCCCACAACAATATTTGAGTCGGGTGTACGTCTCACACACTTTCGTTGTTGTCCTGCCGATGATGTCGATGTCATCCGCGAAGCCAAGAAATTGGAGAGACCGGTAGAGGATCGTACCACGGGAACTGGGTGAATGACACACAGCTTCCACTCCTCCGGCAGTTCCTCCTGCTCTATCAGTCTTTCCCAGACTTTCACGATCAGCTGATACATTTCGATGACTTACAGCTCTTAAGCTGCTTTAATGCGCTGAAAATCTCATCCAGGGATGGTGGGGGCACCTCGTCGTCGGCGCCAATGCTGTCGCTGTGGTAGTTGCCTTGTTCTGCCACTTTTTTCCAGCTTCTCCTATTTTTGCTCCATCTCACCTGTCCTTGCAAGTAGCACTTCCACCATTTGATCACCTTCCGTTCGTCAGGAGATTTCCTTCCGCATCCCGGCACATTGCGGTATTAGGCGCAAACTTGCTCCGTGCGTCCTTCAATCTGCTATAGAATAAGACAGTGTCCCACGATTGGGCTAGCTACTCCAGCAGCTGTTCATCTTCCTAACTATTTGCTTATCCGGCGCTACAACCGCTTTGGGGTCTTTGTCTGCCTCTGGAGTGTCTGAAACCGCTCAAGGTCTCACGCATTCGTCTGCCAGTCCGTTATGCTGACCTTAAATGTGGACGCCTCCACGCCATCTTGCCATCAAGATCCCGTCCCAAACCCCAACAACAAGCGTCAGCTACAGCGCTCGCTTCAACCACCACATCACCAGCAACAAATGTAACAGCAACAACAAGATCGTCAGTCTCACCAACAGACGCGACTAAACCCAATACTGCAACCTCAACAGGCTCAGCAAAGATAACAACGCACGCCAAAAGAACAAATCAACCCAAAGCCCTGCGTCGCGTCTTCTTCTATTCAATGCAGCTACATATCAACCCAGGGGACTTCATTGGAGACTACTTCCACGATTCCGTCAAGCAGTGGGGTTAATAACGTCTTAAAATTGCCCGAGATTTAAAGTAATTTTTTTAATCCCATATTGTAAATTTAGCAATATAAAGTTAACGCAACAGTTTCATTCCCACTTATTGCCGCTTTTATGCCGGTTAGTTCATTTGATATATCTTCGTCAATAACGCTTAAACCTTCCGCGGATACAAAACATATGTTACAGTTTCTGGATATGTTGTAACAAAATGGCAGGTGCGTACAAAATACTGTCGTTTTTCAAAAAGTGCTTAAATTCCGAACACGCCGCAATGCCAAGTACAGGGCGCTCTGTTGTTTGTGCGGTAGTGCAGGCGAACGATTTATGTATAGCGCACCCTGTAGAGGCCCGCGCTCCAAACATGTTTGAATGCATTTTTTCTCATTTGAGGTTAAATGATACGTCTGAGTTTTTGACAGCATGTTGAACACAAGTAAAATGAGATTTGGAGAAAAAATTGAAGGTTTACAAAAGTAGGCTTTTTTTTAAACTCATTACCAAAGTTGAAAAATGTTATTTTTAGTGCGATTTTTCAGATTGTTATAAAAAAAGTTCTAAAAGAAGAAATATATATTTTTGTTTTACTTTTCATTAAAAGGACACACAATTTCCTTTCCAATGATGTATTCATCGTCCACCTACTACAAATAAGCACACATAAACTCATTATGTGAAAATAGGACAATGGGAGAAAAAACGTAGTTTGGAAGGATATTTCAACTTTGACCAGTCATAATTTCCGATGTTGAAATTATAGAGTTATAATTTAACAGTTTTTTTTAAATAACAATTTAGCTTTGTAATAAACACAATATTTTATTGATCCGAGATAGTTTATTTTTTTGGACTTCTGACCGCCCTCGCCCCACTGTGCATTGTAAACAGCGAATGAAACGCGTGCGATCGCTAAATCTCGCAACATTTCATGTACTTAAATAAGAAGAACAATAAAACGAGCAAAATAAAGTTAAAAAAAGGAAAAAAGGATTCGGAACGGAACTCAAAGTGTTGAGAACATCATTTCAGAACATCCGAAACAATCCGAATCTCCAAAGGAGGAACGCATGTCGCATAGACTCCCGAGGTAGCGAGGAGCACTATCCGAAAGGTTTGGAAAGGTCCCCTGTGTAGCCATAGAAGCCGGAACCTTCGCCCGGCGAAGCCCTCGGCCGTAACACCTGCCAACAGAACAACGGTAAGGATTGCAGGTTTGTATTTGGCACCTCCATACAGTGCGATACGTTTGTCTTGGTCGGTTGTCGCATACGACAGATTAGCATTACACAACACAGCACAACGACGCATTATTTAACAGTATTTCCGTACTTTTTATTCTCATTCAAGTGAAAACAAAAACTTACAAATTTAAAAACAACGATTCATCCAATTCTTTTCGTGTTGTTTGACATTTTCCATGATTTCAAAATATTCAATGTATGCCGATCTTAACCATCTGACCTTGTCTGATTCAATTTTTGTCCTCTCTTTCCGTCCTTTTCTTCTTTTCTTTATCTCGAGGCGTGTCTTGGCGATACTGATGATGGTCCAAAAACTGGTTGAAGACTTTCTTATAGTACAATAAATAGAAATTAAACAGAGTTACAATACAAAACAGATCTACATAAAAACACGCACGAAGCCCATACAACGCCTGGCCCGATCCAACAAACTGCCTTGACCGGCTCTGAAACTGCTGCGGTGGTGCGTTGTGCTGCTTTAGTATCATTTTAGTCGCATTACTTAGTTACTCAGGGAAGGTGGCGTTTGCTGGCTTGTACGTTACAGATCGAAACGAAACCAATCAACTGATCATTCCCGATCGACGGTGGAATAGTAATGCTGAAGCTTCATCTCTCTTTCCCTTTCTCTTGAGCGATTCATACACACAAAAAATGCAGTAACGTGTCTCGCTACTGCACTAACGAATGATGTTTTCTGTTCCGGTGCGCAAGGGATCACTGCCTCTTCTCATGTGTGTGTGTGTGTGTGTGTGTGTCGACGTGTCATCATCACACTCACACTAGTCCAAATTTCACTGTGACACACTCCATCCTTACAGACGGATGCCCGGGTTGCGGGAGCGAACAAAGTTCAGCAGCTCGTCCGAATCTTCGCACACGAACGGCTTTAGATGGTGACAGGCAACGTCGTGCCACTTCAGCCCATCGTTGTAGAAGTTGTTCAGGATCGACAGGCACGATTCATCGTTACCCTGTGTGAAGGCAGAAGAAGGTGGATAGTGAATGGAATGGTTCTCCAGAACGAAATACACTGTACCGAATCTGAGCTCTTACCTGAGCCGCCTCACGGTTGTCCGGTTGCTGTTGGCCGTATCCGCCGGTGTAGCTCCAGTCGCCAGTGTTGCGCTGCGTGGTCGGTCCAATCTTGACGCCCGAGCCGGACCAGAACCAGCCGTTCTCGTTCGGGGGCTGCAGATCCGGACGATCGCATCCGGCAAAGTTACACTTGCGCCCAGACGTCCAGATGTACCGGACATTGCCACGGGCGATGCGCTGCTTGATGAACTCGTTCTCCTGGGGCGTCTCCATCGAGACGGCATCCATGCAGTGTCGTCGGCAGATGTTACGGGCATCGAGCCAGTCAACCTCCAGGCTGCGGGTCGGTGCGTGTTCCCAGCTGAAGAAGTACGAATGGGCTACTCCGCGGGCATCACGGTACGTCGCATGTCGTACACCTGGCGAAACGAAAAACAGTGCACCAGAGAGTCAGCCAATTGTAGACGAAGAGAGTGGCTTCAACCCGCTCGTTACTTACGGTTGGCGCAGCTTCGGGGATCTGGCAGGGCTAGACGCCGCTGGGCCAGCACGACAGTTGCACCGATGGCCAACAGTGTCAGTGTCCGCAGTACAGACATGGTGGTAGTTTGCTGCAATGGAGACAGCGTACAGAGAAGACAGAAAGAAAGTTTCACTACCAGCTCATGCAAATCCAACCTCTCGACTCGGTGCCAGCTCGGGCGACAATAACACCAACCAGCGCGCGTTTTTCTGCGCACTCGTTTGCCCGAAACCTATCAATTCCCAGACCTCGATCGAGTGGATCGTTCGACGACGAACGAAGGCCATTAGCAGTATTGTTCGGGCGATCGCGGGCTACCCCATCAGCCGCTGGACCAAACCCATTTCCTTCCATGTGAAACGTGAAACTCGGACAAACCCCACCCCAATAAGAGGCGAATGAGCTAGACCTCAAAGTCTCTATAAAAATAAGTAAACCAACCAACCCCACCCCAATGCTCCCGGGAGTGCTACCACTCTTCCCCAGCAAAGCTGACCATGATTTCATCACACACACCCATGCCGCGTCGTTACAATGTTTGATTGTTGTTTGTGATTGTTATTATTTTTCCCGATGAAATTGATTGCAAAACGGAACGAGCCGGCCGAATGATCGTTTATGATCGAGCACCGGAATTGTAAGCCAGCACCGACCATTGCGGTGCTTGGCAAGCTAATGGGTGGTTTCATGTTAACAATACCCCTTGGCCGAAAATGTAATGGCGACCTGGTAAATATTTTACCTTTTTCCGTGCTGTTGTTCTGTTCACGGAAAAGTACGACGCACGAGCTTAAACTAGATCGAAGATCGAAGCAAACAATAACACGCTTCTCACAGCTTCGCCAAGAAGTTCGGCCTGGTTCCGGCAATCGCTGTAGGAATCACGTTCACCACCTCCACGCGCCACGGAAGGGAAGATGCCGTAATTTAGGCAAATAGCTCACTGTCATTGCATCAATAATGACTAATTGCAAACCTAACGAACTCGTTACCGGTGAGCCGCACCGAGCTGCGCAATGGAACAACAAAACACACACACCATTTGCTCACCGGAATTATTCACCCTCCCATCCCTTCAACCCATTGCCCGTCTTCTTCGCACCCGCAATTTGAAGGTTCCGCCGTGTCACCGAAGCAGCCAATTGCCGTGGATCCAATCTTAATCTGCGAATCAAGCCGCGCAATCAAGTCTTCCGAAAAGTGGCATCCAAGGCTGGTGCCTCCTTGTAGTGACGGTTTGGAGAGTTTTTGTTGTTGTTGGCTTGTTCTCCCCCGATACCCTCGTACACAAGTGTGAGCACGGCTCGCGTGACCAATCAGCACCATTAAATCGATCCATCCATCGGTTTCGTCCGCATATCCGATCAATCGGCTTGAGGGGATGCGCTCAAGGATGAAAAGGATCTGTCTGATGATGGGCACGCTGCAGCCGTTTTCTCGCGAGCGCGCACAGCAAAAATGCTCGTTTCGAGAAGATTCGCTCCGTTTGCGCAAATGGTCGCTCATGCGCTTAGATGCCAACAGCGCATCAAGCGCTAGCTGTTTGCGCTTGCATGTTTTAACGGTTTCTTCAATCTTTGCTGCAAACTGGTGGCAACGAGTTTTCTACACTTCAGCACTTCCCCCTTCAGCACAAACGCGACTGGCTCCTAGAAAATGTCCAGCATGACCTCTCGTAAACGACGGATGGCTCTTATCCAGCGACACTCTACAACGTTGGCTCGATAATGACGGTTGCGCAAAAAATAGGCTGCAAAACTACAACGAAGCCTCGAAGTTAGAAGACTCGAAGGCCGGTGACGCAATCGTGATGGATGAAGATGGGGATGGTTTGCACCAGCAGCTGGGGCACCCAGATCAGCAGACGGCACCCCATCCGTCGCTGGCTGGAGATGCATCGTGACCGACACACTCTTCACGCGTGATGCAATTGCATATCCAGGCTCGCTTTGGACCCTTCCTACTGCGTATCCGCGTATGGGACAAGAATGGGTGTATGTAAAACGGTGACAACCAGCCGCATCACAACCAACCAGCGTGCCAGCTGAAACATCGAAACTTTCTCCGCGGGTGTGCTTGCGTATGGTTTCGGTAAAGATATTACCCGCATGACACTTGCGCAAAGCGCGCAAGGAATGAGGCCGTGTAGTTGAGGTCGAGAGAAAAAAAAAACACTCACACACTTTGCAAGGGTGTTGTCGTGCACGTCCCATACTGAAGAAGAAAAGGGCATAAAGTACAGGGGTAAGTAGTACAAATGCCTGTCTGCGTATGTGCTCCTACTTGCAGAAGGTGTCATGTCGTACACGGTGAGCAATGCGGTGGTGGCCTTTTTTCCCAAAATTACGATGTCCACATGGTTACGCCAGTGAGGATTGCGCATCGGTGTGCACGAAGCTTGAATAAGAATGAGCTTTAAGGCCCCGGAGGGCAGCGCTTTCCCGTTTGCTTCGCTCATAAACTCATATGGGGTCCGATTGGGACGGCCACTACAGCCCGAGGATGATCGCGGAGATGATCTTAAAGGGGGAAGGTGAGGAAAAAAGGGACAGTGACAATAGCCATAGAACGCTTTTGTCACAGCAACACCGATGACGCCTTTCTAAAAGGGACGCGGAGCAGCATTCCGGCTCAACCGACGACAATTGCCCTTCTGGAGTACTTTCGTTTGCTATATCGACCCTCCTTCCTCCACCCGAAATGGCACTGTAAAAGTAAAAGTCATCGGTCCCCACAATACGCGCTCCCACCAAAGACAGGTTTCCCGGCTTTCCCACTGCGCCAAACAACAGCAACCGCACAGGATGCACCAAATCTTGCGCGGAATGCGTTTGATCGTAAATGGGAGGTGCATTGCACTGCAATGGAACCGCTTTTACCCGGCGCTCACACATAAACATTGCTCGCGTTGGCCACTTTTAAGTCGCGCCGCGCATTTTGCACTTGCTTTGGCGCGCGCGCGCCCGCTCGCTAAAAAAACAAGAACCGGTCCCCATTCCACCCAACCACCCATGTTAATGCTCTCGAGCATTGCCACTAGCCTCACCATTCGGTTGGCAATTGTTTGACTGCCGGTTTGCGCTGCATCCGGTGTCAGACCCGGTGAAGTTGTGCGGAGTGTGTAGAAAGCCGGTTGGCTAACGGTCTTCGTTGGATTCCCCGACCGGCTGAGCGCGACGCTAGACACGGTGCTGCGGTGCAAAGGGAGGTTCGTTGACACCGCTCACTCCAAGCGAACCGGTGTCTGGGAGGGTGGGTGAACGGCGCACAAGTCCTTGTGCCAAGAACCTAACGGCACACCACTAGGGGAGGGGACTAGTTGAGGCTGCGGTTGGGTGCAATGGGATGGGCTGGGAACCGGCAGAACCGGACCGGCGCGGTGCGGTGGGTTGGGAATCGTGAATGAATCGTTTCCAAAGAATCCAACGAATCAGACGATTTGGATCTTTCCTGCGGGCGAACCAAGCAGTGATGATGAATGGGTTGCGCCAAGAAACCCGGCGCGGAACTACGGCTAACACGCCGGGACGCCTCGGGGCTTGGAGGCTTGGGAGACACTAGCTATTGTGTGTACTCACTTAACGGCTAATTAGCCCCGTGGCCAATTGTGCTTCTCTCCCCCGTCCCCGTGGCTGCTGTTTGCTATTCAGATCGGCAGATTTGCGTCTACGAAACACGCTGACCGTCGCTATCGCGCGCGCTCGCGCCGTAGATCGACTTGCATTACAAAATTGCATGTGCAACTACCATCGCCAAACAGTGTAATGACTGTGACTCGCTGACCCTTCCCCTCGCGGTGGGATGGGAATTTCATTGCTACCTGAACACCCCGCCGCACCCACCGCCGCGCCGTTCGCATCGTGGGAATGGTTTGAGTTATGTATTTATTTATTTTATTCACCCACCCTTTTTCCACACAATCCAGCAGTGCGTCTTCGCAACCCGGATCCCCGGGAGTGGCAATAGTGGGCAATAGTTGGTCGGCGGTGAGGAAACGGTAGCCGTAATTTCATACTTCTCGCGGTTTGTAGCACCATTTTGTTGTTGGGTTCTGCACGCAATCGAGAAGGTGACGACCAGACCGCCCATCAAGCCGAACCGAATCATCGCACACCCTGGACGAAGTGACACACTGCCATACTTGTGTCAACGATGATAAAAAGGGCTTGGTCAATTATGTACCCGTGCGCGCGTGTGTGTGAGGTATAAAAAGGTATAGAAAAAAAGAAACCTCCGTTATCGAACGGCAACAACAACCTTCGTATGGTAATAGCTTATAGACGACCTATGCTATGCTTTCATCAAGTGTGTCGACTCGCTTTTGCTTAGGATTTTCTCAATGATCCGAGGGAAGGAATTAGTTGGTTAAAAAAAGTTGAACATTTTTGTTAGGAAATTGCATCATCAACAACAAATCCGTCCGTTGTCAATCGTTCGAAAACCGCCGAAAGCGTCACCATCAACTTTCTATCGTTACCCAATGGTAAATCAATGGAAAGCAATTGTTCCACTAGCGGAACCCCACTGTTCCCGATGATGTGATTCAAGCGATTTGCGGACCAAAGCTTAGGCAAACCCACCTGTGCCCGCCCGCGGCATGCTTTCTCGCGCCCAAGGTATTCAAAAGCGACCGTGTTTCAATTAACTATGTTTGTCCATGGCTTTGGGAATTTTGACCACGATCACCGGTAAGAAAAGAAAACAAGGCAAAACATCCCGATCTCGAGTAATCTATCACGTGTGGTCATGGTTTTTGGACGTGTGTCTCGACCATGTGTGCGCCTCGAGGGCGGGTACGTGCATGCGTCGAACGGTTGGGATGGCCATTAGGTTTCTCCATCCTCCATCCAGGACGCTCTCGTGCCGGTATGGATTGAAGGATGTCCGCCCGTACATTTTGGGGGACATTGATGGGGATCCAAAGCAGCAGCAGCACATAATGGCAAAGGAACCCGTTCCGGTTCCATCTCCGGTACGCGCAAAGTTTCACTTTTGGAAAGGAACGGCTCGCACACACATTACATTCGAAAGGGGCGCCGTACTTGGGGGTTCCACCCGCAAATCTAGCGGGGACCCCCAACCCCAGTTGAAATTGGATTGGCCGCGAAGGTACAGACCGTCCAGTCTTGCAAAGCAAAAGCAAGCCGCAGCAATAATGGCGTGTACACACAGAATCTGCTTTGTGACGGCGCTGTGGCTGGTTAGTGGCGAGGAAAACGGGTTTTGTCACTTTCTTTCTGCGCCAGTTTACCATCGGCGTGACGGAACATGGTCCTCACCATGTCAGCCCTCCGTTCCCGTGATTTTCTTACCCACCGGCGACAGCCACCATGGGGGAACAGTTTTTCCTTTCTCGTGCGTCTCCCGTTCGCTTGGGACGAAAATTGGATGAACCGGCAACGGCGTACGGCGATATACGGAGATAGCTCCACTGATAGCCGTTCATCCCGCGTCCCACCCATGCCATGGTTGTTGACGAGGTGATAGTAATAGGATGCTGATATGGGTTTTGGTTGCCAATGGCCATGTACAGCGTTGAAACAGTGAAAGAGAGAGGAAGAGATAAACCTGACACGGAAAACCGATTCCTTACGCGCAACCAGGGAAGGAGGTAAACGCGGCTTTCGTCGCTTTCGTCGCTTGATGCCGTTGCAAATCTTTTGTATCGCACAAGGTACCCGTGCGGCATTTTGGCCGCGAGCGACATCCTGACCGAAAGGAATGCGAAACTAGCTGTGTGGTTGCGTTGGCCGGCTTGATAGTGGTGGAATGATTAAAAAAGGCATAAACTACAACAATCCGCGTTGCGTATTTTCGTGTTTTGAGTGCCGCACGCACGCACGCAAACCCACCCAGATGGGCCGGCGGCAGGTTCCGGTTAATGTAGGTTCGTCTCACCTGTCCCTGATCTTGGCAACCCTTTTTCCAGTGTGTGTGTGTGTGTGTGTGTGTGTGTGTGTGTGTGTGTGTGTGTGTGTGTGTGTGTGTGTGTGTGTGTGTGTGTGTGTGTGTGTGTGTGTGTGTGGTGTGTGTGTGTGTGTGTGTGTGTGTGTGTGTGGTGTGTGTGTGTGTGTGTGTGTGTGTGTGTGTGTGTGTGTGTGTGTGTGTGTGTGTGTGTGTGTGTGTGTGTGTGTGTGTGTGTGTGTGTGTGTGTGTGTGTGTGTGTGTGTGTGTGTGTGTGTGTGTGTGTGTGTGTGTGTGTGTGTGAGTAGTTATGTGTGCACAATGTTTCGCAGCAAAGACCAGAAAGTGTTTTCACTCCAAACCGACGCGGTCGATCGTGCTTGTTGTTGGGTGTGATCCTCGGTACGGAGCTGAGTCGCGGAAGGGTGGTAAGGGTAGATCGCTTTCATTTTCAAACCCGAATCGGGCGAATCGCTGCCAAGTGCACTGGTTGAAGGGAGTACCAACGATTGATTGGCGGTTTTTGTTTTTGTTTTTGTTTTGTATGTTGCCTTCGCTCTCGCGTCTCCTGGTTGGGACGTGAGCATGGGTAAGAAAGTGTTTATCGATCGTTTGCCTTTATTGGCCCTTGTACACTTGGGGATGGCAATGTTTTGTAATAGGCAACATGATCGTTTTGAGTCAATGAGAGTGGTATCCGTAACCTCTTGTACCTAATTTTCTATCTATCTTCATAAACTTTAACGATCAGCGATCGGTTAGCAGCCACATTGGCTATCCTTTCTAATCGATGCGCGCCTCATTGCAATAAAAAAACTATTCGATGGAGTACCATTCGCAGTAACTGGTATCGGTAACCAGTCTCAGCCCCATTGCACGTGCGGTTGCAAAATGCCATGCAAAGTGTGTGAGTGTGTGCTACCGAAATTGACCTTTGCCAGCATACGTAAAGTAGCGGGGCCTTGCAGTTGCAAGGCTGTGCAAGTACGGTTTCCAAATTGCTCGCAGGGCGAAAGTCGTGAAATGTTACCGCAGAATGGTGCTTATCTAATGGCTGTGAAAGTGCTCATAATACCAAATTGATGGCCACTCTGCACCCTTTCGCTCTCACTCACCACGAACACGACGACGTGTCACGAAAGGCATGACATTAATGTCAGCGGTACCATTCCACAGGGAGCTTCCTTGTGCAGCTTCTGCTACACCTCGGACTGATATGTAGCACCCCTTAATCGAGCCGCACCGAGTACACCCCCGATCAAATTGAATCGAAAAGGAAAGTGTAAAGCTGTGTTCCGGCCGTTTTCGACAGGAAGTCGTGTTGGCTGGCTGCCGTTCCCTGTCACAGCACCGGCGACACGGACGGCAAGCCCATTCGCATAATAATCGTACCGAAATGATTGGAACGTGAATTTGTAGCCGAAATTAGCAACATCATGGCGGTAGCGTGCGATTCGGTACAAATCAAAGCGCTCGCACTATCATTTTGCGTTTTTGTTTCGTTTACGCCGCTACCGACGATAAATGGTACGGCATTGTGTGTGTGTGTGTGTGTGTACATGATTGGCAGAAGAAGCGCATGTAAAATTTAGCATGCAAAAGCTTTCTATTTCTTGCTGCTGGCTTGCAGATGCGATTGACGGGTGTTAGTTAATTAGGTGCTAATGCGTGTCGTCGGCTGGAAGAGAGGAAGCTCAAATTGCATCATCGTGCCGATGATAAAGCTATCGCACGTTGTTAAACGATTCGGAATTTTATTTGCTTTCAATATATACACATAAAGAGATGGTTGTTGCGTGCAACATAAAAACCAAATTGGAATTTACAGTAAGAGGGCGAAATCGTTTAATTATGTTAAAGGTCCAATCTATTAACTCAAATAATATTGCAGCAGTGGCGATGATATATTTTTAGTGAATTTGATCATTTGTTTTGTAATTGAAGTTATGATTTCAAAATATATTCCATTAAATAATATCAAACCAATAATCATTTATGATCATGGTAGCCACTTTAGCTCTGATGTGTGTTTTAATGCTTTCTTTTTTTTTTAATTTGCAGCAGTTTCATAGAATTCAGCTTGCCGTAGCTCAAAGTATAAACTCTGATTGACAGTGTTATATTGCTACCAGCTTCTTAGTCTTTCGCAGAAATTAATTTTTGACCTGAAATGGTTTGTGTGCGCCGTGAAAAGATTCCCGTGAAAGAACTTTCATCAATTAAATCGATCATGTTAATCAGTCTTCGAAAGTTTTTTATTCATGTGTTTCTTATACAAATTTCTAATCACATGACGAAAAGCAAAACATTCACGTCAGAACTTTCATCAATTAAATCAATCATGTTAATCAACCTCCAACAGTTTCTTTTTCGTGTAAACTGATCTGCTGGCACTTTTTTTCTATTAAACTAAAGATACCAAATGTAGCGTTAACAATAGTTCATCTCTTTTCCAAAAACGAAATCTATAACGTGTACTTTAACCAGTAACAATTGATTACAATTTATAAAAATAGAACCACGCGAACGCCAACACGGATAAGAACCAAAAATGGTATCTTGATACAGTAACCGAAACGTTTTATAAACTGAAATTAAAGACGTTTTACAACCTCAACGATATTCATACTCTTTGGTATAGTGCACCACGTGGAGTCGCACTAAAACTACTGCCAATCGTTTCCTCTCTTTTGGCGTGTTAAGCGTGTTGAAGTCTTTACAACTGCCCGTGCGAACGATCGCTACCATTACGAATCAATATCACTGACCACTGACTTTCTTTTAGACCTCGAAAACGCTCGAATGAAAGTGTGGGCTTGCTCCAGATATTGTTCTAGTGTCACGCGGAAAATTCGCCGTACTGCCGCCGTGTACGGAATGCCCCCTAGTACAACTAATGTGTGTACGGAGCGAAGACGGAAAGGAGAAAATATACTGTTCAAGCTTAAGCCAAATGAACCAGCCGGAAGAATCGAACATCAGCTTAACCGTACAAAGCAAACCACCCCAACAACGGCAACACGATCAACATCAGCAGCAACTTCTTCATCACAACGGCAAGTCGGTTATAACGGTTTTTCTTCGGTCGATTTCACCGTTGGCACCCGCCACACTGAGCGACAAATGTGGTGAGCCGTGTGTGGCAAACCCCAAACAACCTCACTGCACTGTGCACTTGTGCGAGATCGCACCCTACGCGGGTCGTGGAAGAGTCCTGAAGGAGTACGATGGCACGAATTGCAAAAGTATGTGTACCGCACACAGCCCACAACACGGTAGTAGTCGCGGTAGTATTTGAGTGAACATGCTTAAAACGGGATCCAACCATATCGGATTAAACAATTGCCCACTTACGTGTTGCTAGACTCTGCTTTGGCACTTTGAGCACACACTACCGAAATCACAATACAATATGTGGATCTGCGCTTGAGCGAGGAACCTATCCGCTTTTATGCTGGCACGTCGGCAAGCTTAGCATAAAACTGAACGCAAAACGGAGTCGCGACTTCGGTTTATAGCTGATCGCGGGAAGGCTACACCACTCTAGATCAGACTGCCGCGTTTCTCTTGCACGGGGCGCGCTCTCTTTTCTCCAGAGAAGATCGTTGTACTTGGACGCTCATTTCTTGGTTGCAGTCTCGCGCTCAGTGCCTCTGTGATTCTCTTTGGCACGGAACCACTCATTGCTGGAATGTTCGACCCGGAGCAGTTTGGCGGGAATTTACGGTGCTTCAGAACTAACTCGTTGCAACAGTTATTGAAAGTTTACAAAAATCTTTTGTAAAAAATAAGCATTCCCAATTTGTTAAACGGATCAATCGTGTCAACCATTAATAGAGTTATTCGCAACAACAAAATACATATTTTGCAAACTTCCAACAGGAATGTTCAGATGGAATATTCGTACAGTCCAAGTACGAAGGTTTTCCATCCTACACTCTCTATCGCGCTCTTCCAAAACATTACTCTCTCGGTGATCTTCTCTGAAGCGAGCGTGATTTTGGTGGGGGTGCTGCACAAATGATCAACACAACGGAACTGACATGCGGACATGCGAATACTTGCCAATCGTATGTCTAGGTACAGTTGGGGATGTTTTTTTTATTATTACTGTGTCCAAAGGCCACTTCACTGCGCCAAGAAAGCTCGTCTGGGGACCGGTCGCTGGTATCTTCAGAGAGCTTCATAACTGGCAAAGGCCACGATAGCCTGACGAATCGATGTGAACGCTACTGTGGTAAATAAATTCAATCAAAATATCTATTAAATCTTCTGTACCTGCATGACCTTACCACGACAGTGTCTGTAATCCATCAATGGTGGATTCTCTTCCAGTGCCCTCTGTCTCATCTCACTGACTGGTGGTTGTTGTTTCTTTTATTCTTCTTCTTTTGAATAGCATCAGCCAGCTATGCGGAAAGCGAAAGTGCACATTTTTGCACGCGATCAGCGTCCCAAACAACCAAAACGCCAGCACCGACAAAGAATGATGCGCCTTGTTCCAGATGATCGGACACGCTGATAGCTCCAGACGCACTCTTTGTCATCACTTAGGTGATGCAAAAGTTAGTGTCTGCCTATTTCCCCAATTCCACACCAAACTATATAGTGCGCTCATGCATATTCATGCAACCTGGACACAGTGCAAAAAAGCTGCTTGCACAGTGAAGAAAAAACCAAATTCGCTTTGCCGTTTTTCGATGAACTCATTCGTTGTAGGTGTTTTGTGTGGTGTATGGCGCTACGTCTCTGTTCACTGACATGAAGCTTGACTTTTGCGGTCAGCTCGGCTAGGCAAACATTCCACCGGCAAGCCCCGCATAGGTGCTAAAATGTGCATCATGTATGGCAGAAGATTAGGTAACAACGTTTTTTTTTCTGCTCAATAAATTAATCACATGAAGATGAACAGAGCCATGCGGTGAATCTTTCCATGGAGTTTTATTGTATAACTGTGGAGATCAAACCAACGGGATGAAATGGAAAAATATACGCTTTGATGAAATGGAAAAATATACGAAAAATATAAAATATGCTATGCGATTATGCAAAACGGTTTTCAATGCATTTTTGTAACATAAACGATGTTTTGTTTATCGACATATTTTTGAGAAAAGTAAAAAGTAAATGAACTAGGGATTGTTACACTGCAAAACATCTTTCTACACCATTGAAGTGGTCCAAAATGTGAACTCGCTCCATCGGTCCCTACACTCCCCAACCACATGAATTAACATGGTTCAGCCACCAATTGTCAAAAGCTATATAAAAACTAACTAGAATAGCAAAATGACAAAAAAATAACAATTATTTTAACTGTTACAATATAAAAATTTTAAAAATTATATTTTTTAATTATAAAAAAATAATAATAAAAATAATAATAAAAAATAATAAAATAATAATAATAATAATAATAATAATAATATAATAATAATAATAATAATAATAATAATAATAATAATAATAATAATAATATAATATAATAATAATAATAATAATAATAATATAATAATAATAATAATAATAATAATAATAATAATAATAATAATAATAATAATAATAATAATGCTAGAAACTTTAAAGCATTCCATAGACTTACACGTATTAAAATTCCGACCACGGATCCTAATCCTCTTTGACATTCAGATTGCATGCAGTTTACCCGGGTCATATTAAGAGCAATCAAAACAAGATGAGTTATTGTAATAAATATTATGAAATCTATGGCTTGATCGCTGGGCACCCGGATCACCTGCAATACTTTGTTCGTACTGCTCCAAAAGTGCCACCTGTTTAGCCGCATAACTCTGTTTAGCTGTTATGTACATCAATAACAGTCGTTATTGTTCGCCCCTGTTCCGTAAACCACTTCCTAACGGCGTGTGTCCGGAATGGAGTTTTCATGATTCGTTTTGGATTCGCATGGGCTGCTAACGATATCCGCTCAAAATCGGTTTCCTTCCACTCTCGCCTCGCATACAAACTGCGTGCGTTTAGCCAAAGCTTCTATTGATATCTTGATATTACCTTTTATTCAAATTATGCTTTTCGTGTGGTTTGCCATTTGTTAATGGCCTTTCCTTTTACGATTACAAATAAACTGTAGCCACAATTTAATAAAACTATTCATTGTATCTAATCGTTAACAATTTAGCGAAAGTGAATAGCAGCTGATTACCATCCCAGTTCACCGGAGAAAAAAAACCTATATAAATGTACCACAAAGTGTGTCAATTCCCCACTGGCCAAACGGCCAAAGGGTATTATGAAACTATTAGTTTAACGGACGTCAATATCCCGCGCTCTCATCAAACCCACTATTTGCGCTACGTAAGTTTTTGCATTCGAAAGATGGAAAGGGGCAAATTGACAATCGGCACATCCTACTGAAATATTTATCGCAATGCTTTCGGTAGACAAGACCAGCTTCCCCAATGGTGCATGCTCGTTGGCCGCCATTCCCAGGAACAACTCCCAAAGCGATCGTACGCACAAAACATCGCAAGATGAAACCCACGGTGTAATAGAAAGAAAAAACACCTTTCGTTACGTTCAAATCCGGCTAAACGGCCGTTTTTGGGAATTTTGGCGATCATTGTGTTTGGTGAGCCCCCAATCTCATTCCAGCCAGAGGAACAAAACGGTGCCACCTAAGCACAACATTGTTCCAGAGCGTCAAATTTGACATCACCTTACACGACCAAGCTTAAGCCCTGTTACAGCTTCTTCCCATAAAACATCGCGTAAAAAAAGAGACAATGCGCTTTTCGCCTCCGTGTTTTGCTCGGCCACGATTGCATAAAGCTCATTTAATAATTGCTCGTTGTCGCAAGCTTGCATTCCGCACCGTTTCATCTGGACCACAAGATAAACAAGGGATTCTCCTCGCTGGATACGATGAGAGTGGAAACCCATTTGTGACCACGGAACGCGTCACGGGCCTGTTCAAGTGCGTTGAATAATGTTCAGTGAACATCATCATTCCAACGCATCACCATCATCCCCCACAATTGGCGGACACTTCTTCAGTGGCGTGGAATTTGGCCCCCTTCTGCTTGTAGGGCCTCGTAGGACTCGTCACGGGAACGTGTCTCGCATAGACTACGCACTTAAAAAAACCCCATCCTATCACTATGATGCAACACACCTTTGCCGGTGTGACCCTTGATGGAGCTAATCTCACGTCCCATGAGGTCACCAGAATTATTCGTTGATATTATCCGTGGCTGTGCAAAGAGAGTGCGGTTGTTTCCATCCACTTTTTTTCGGGGAGAGGAAAGCCTCCGCCTTCCCTTGAGTCGAGGTCTACGATCGTACAGGCTGGCTGGCTCCGTGATCAGTGGCATCGGTCGTTCGATAAGTCAACCCAGCGGGAGCACAAGCACGACGAACATGGTGTGCGCGAGTGCTTTGAAGGGGAAATTACGTCATCGCCATCACCGCCATATGATGACGATGGCACTTCTAACGTGGCCGCGCTGTCATACTATTGGGAAAATGGCATCAACTGTCTTCCGCATCGGATAAACCCCATCCATCTAGGGATCGGGGAGCCGTCGCTCCGCACATCGCAAGGCAGCTGCTTTGTTGTTACTATTTTCGTACGCTTTCCACACCGTCAGACCCACCACTTTCTTTTTCTTATAGCCGATGGCCTTTGTCACCTACGGCCTACGGCGGATGGATGGCGGGAATTTCGCCGGTCGCGACCCAAATCGCGTAGGTCTTTTTCCGCCCATTTCGGGTTCGGCGGTCGACGGTGGAAGGTGCAATGAGAAGGAGCGCATGGTAGGCGTTGTAGGACAGCCCTGGCATCACATTGGCCATCATCATCGGTGTGGTCGCACTCTCTTACGCCGAAATTCGATGGCCATGTCGTTGCGTAACCACTTTCGTTTATATAGCCACCGGCACAATTGACAGCCGGTACCCCCGGGATGGTAAAGGCGTGTGCTTCCGATCTGGGGTCAAACCCGGTTTGGGATGGGAGCGTGTGAACCAAGCACTGTTGCGTCTGTAGTGCGTCCATGCACGGACGCATTGAGTTTCCTTCGCATTAATATGTGGGTCAGTGCTACATGGCTCGTCTGTTCTGAGGAGTGAGCTAATCTAGTTCCACACAGTTCGGGACGCAGCAATGAAACTGAACAAAAAGGTTTCCGCATGGTCGTAAGTGAAGGGAACGACGCTCGCCGGGATGACACTTGCCAGCTAATCATGAGTCCATTTGAATAGCACAAAACATTGCGTTGATTGCACCAAAATATGCCAGGTCTTGCAAGTGTAGCGCAATCGATGCAGGGAACGATGAAGGAGGAATCATAATTATGGCACTTCATTACTACGCTACAGCCACCACAACCTCCTTCGGTTGGTGGGTGGGATACTGCCACGATTGCGATACATTGAGCAATTGCAGCAGTTGCATGCGCCAGGGTAGAGGGAGGACGCATCGTAGAACCGCATAACGCTTTCCGCTGTACCAACATAGTATACCACCACCTGGCATGCAGTCATTTATCATCACACTGACGTACACACACACGGGCGCGCGCTCCAAACATACGAAGATCGCGGACTAGCGAAAGATCTTGCGCGGTGCTAGCAGCAGATGATGATGAGACCTCCGAGAGCTGACGGAAAACAACTTTCCATTTTGTCTTAGCGCATCTTTTATTCTGTAGGCCGCCGGCGTTGGAGCACTTTAAAATTCGTTAGGCTTTGCGATTAAGGCGATTGGACAGGAGTTTGCCTAGCATTGGTTGGTTGTTCTGAGTTCGCAGATTACTACAGTCGCTGCAGTTGAGCTGAGCATCGTACAAACCGTAGTTCAATTCAATCAGTTTCAATCAGAATATGTGGCTAGAAGGGCTATTAGCTCAGATTTAATTTGGTTGTCTATGTGCCGTTTGTCTTCATTGGCAACCAATAAATCAAATCGTGTTATACTGTTTGATTGAACACGAACGAATTTTGTGTTCAAGCTGATATTACACAACAATTTTGAAATTATTTAGTTTTTTAATTGTTTTTTATCTATTTACTTTTTTTAAAATTATTTAGTTTTTCAATTCTTTTTTTCATATATTTATTTCATATATCAAATTTTTACTTGATGTATGTTATATTTCTCAGGGCCGGTCTCATGGTACAGTCGTCAACTCGTACGACTTAACAACATGCCCGTCGTCATGGGTTCAAGCCCCAAATAGACCGTGCCGCCATACGTAGGACTGACTATCCTGCTATGGGGGGAAATCAATAAGTCACTGAAAGCCAACCCCACAAGTGGGTTGGCAGGCCTTGACCGGCATCGGTTGTTGAGCCAAAGAAGAAGAAGATGTTATATTTCTACTTTGGATTTTTTTTCTGAAAATTCATTATAAGTTGGTAAGTTCCCTGATAGTATGATCTGATAAATTCTTCGTTTTTCACGTGAAGAATATCGGATATGGTGACAGATTACAATTAGCAATAATTATTCATCGTCATAGTGATTGATTAAGGCTTAAAATTAAACAAAAATATGCCTGTACCTTTGTAAATCTGTAACCAATTTATATGCTTCATTCATTATACTGTACTAGCATATTGAAACCCCTGTTATCGAAGCTTAACGCCAAGATAGTTATTCAACAACTAATACTCAACTCACTTCCTTTGAGTGAAGAAACCACATTCTAGGATGCGTTTGGCGCGTGATTGCGTGGCTTTGCATACTTTGCGCATTTAATAATCGAGTGATTTGTTTTTCCTTTCACCCCCGCACTACGCAGCACTTTCCAATCGATCGATTGAAACTCGCCTCGTATGTCTGCCTCATGGAAAACTGGAAATAAGCACGGATCTGATGCTCCAGTATTGTGCGCCCCTTTGCTACGCCTCGCGTACGTAGCGTCTTGATAGCTATGCTACGTACGTAACATTAATGGCTACCCTGCAGCTACCACAATCCCAAGTAGCGCCTCTGCGGACGATGGTCCGATGCTCCGGTTTGTAATTGTGCAGATTAGCGTTACGACACGCTTGCACTTTACTAGCCCATTCCGTCACTAAATAGCGTCACCTACATTAATTCATTGCCCGCGAAATGGGTTAGGGGCTGGGAAGTTTATTGCATAAAGTGGTACTACCTACTTTCGGTTTTGACTATTCACTTGCAATTGTTTTGTCTGCTAAACGATTCTTTTGTTGCTGTTCCTGTCAAGGGCGTTCAGCGAGAATCGATCAAAACTGTCTCAATTAATCGGGGAATGAAATCACCTCCATAGTGAATACTCGAGGCTGGGTTGTGGGCTCTTGTATTCTTTAGCAGATCGTTTGAGAAATACTGAAAGCACTTGAAATAAAAATAATTTTGCGATATGGAACAAACTGTTAGACATGTCTGTCTGAATTGTATGCTCTTCTATGCACTAGTATACCGTTGAGTAGTACATACGGGAGTACTTCTTGACGCCCAATCGTCAGAAGCCTGTGTTGCCATTCTCCCACGACCCCACAACCCTAATATGGGACATATCTATCTTCGTACGAATAACAAACAGTGGGCCTGCAGGTGCACTATTCACGTTGCGCTTGTAAAGGTGGTGCAGTGTGGATACGATTTTCCTTTCGATACGGTTTGCAAGCCAAACAATAAACACAACCCCCCTTCTTCCACCGTCCCTGTGGATGTAGATAATATTTCATGCAACATGATTTTCGGTGTGCAAGACAATTGTTTGCTCAAGGGTGTAAAATGCAATTATTTTTATTTGCTTGTTCACGCGGCTAAAAAGCCAGGTCGTTGACTAGCGAAACGTTGATCAGCGCGGTGCGATATGCAGCATTTATTCAGTGTCTTCTCCGCTAAATAATGCGAACCTTCTAGTACCTTTTCGAGAAACAACCAAGCGCTGTATGGGTGTGTGGGATTTTGTCAAGACATTACCGGCGGATAATAGGCAGAGGATCAATTTGCTACCTTCGTTCCTTCGAATGGTGCGTGGATACCTTGAGCGATAAAACGTAAAGCTATGTTCAAACAAACAGCAGTAACGCATCGCAAACCAACCAACATCAAACCGTCCAAAACGTCCACCCCATACGTGGGTAGGCTCTTACCCCGCTCAAATGCATCAAACCAGTCAGGATCAGCGAGCATGAAAATGAAAGTCATTCTCAACATCTCGTCCCACGTGCCTGGCTAAACCAACCTCTGATCAAGTGCACCTCTCTAAAAGCGCATTGAAACTGAGTGAAGTTCAAGTTGAAATGATCCCGTTGCGCACGGAAAGCCATGCTCGCCAGACCGCAGACTGCAAGATGTACATCGATATAACCGGTTCCGGTTACGTGCTAGCTTCTTCAAATGTGCGCAAACAGAATTAGCAGCCCCCGATGTGGCAACCCGCAGTGACCGGTCGGAGCCCAACCGACGGAAATATAGCTTTTTCCAATGTCGGGTGGATTTTGCCTAATCACGTGATGATTCAAACCTGATACAGCTGCTCAGCTTCAGAAGAGGTTGCCTTCGCGAAACAGCGGATGTACTTTAACAATCCCTCTTAGGATCGCACACCTGATGATCTATACACTCAGGATTGAAGGATTGGCAGAAGATTCTCGGCTATACTTTCCCTTCCGGATTGGATCCGGTCTGCGTCGGTCGTCCCAAAATGCTCCCCACAAAAGGAAGGCGCGATGGAAACGATAAGAACATCACACGAAACAGCCCGATCTAATGAGTGCGTTGCTGTTGCTAAGCATCAGCTTAGATTGGGGTTTTGTTTTTACTTCCAGTACCGCGCTAATGGGACGTCAAAATAAGATGCTACTGATGGTTCAAGGACATTTTCGGCGTGACTGAAGTGGTTCACGGTCGGCCGCTCGCTCTGAATCTCGAATCGTTCACCAAACACCGTGCTCCCTGTACCGGTGTGCGCTCGCTCTCCCTTGAATGGATGAGCCAGCCTGCCGACACACCAACCGATCGTCGCCAGCCTATAACGCAGCAGCACGTCGCACGATCGTCGGGTGATCGGTGAGCGGGCGCTGACTCTGGATCCTTCCTTCCATCAATGACAAACGGGGCAGCAGGCGGGCTGCTGCTAGCCATCTGGTGCCGACGATGATGAGATGACCTGCGGCAGACGAGCGCCAGTTCCTTCCAGTTTCGATCCGTCCAATTGCTTGAATCGTAAATAATCCGTCCATTCATTATGACAAGGTCTCTCGGTAACGTTCAGCGGAGTTTGTTCAATGTTTGCACATACACTTTGCCTCCCCCGTGGGTCGAGAGTTTGCTGGCTGGTGAACGCTAGAATTTGGTAAAGTTTTGGGCATACACTTTTGCTTTTATCATCTTGCCATTCACTCGCTTCCATTTGTCCTTCCGGGATGGCCGTGATACGATGCGAGAATGCACAATGACCAGCTGTAATGTTATCGAGCTGTTTTATCCGCGCTATAAAGCTTTTTTTTAACGCCGAGCACACTTTTTGGCAATTAATACTTTCAAACAAAAGTCCTTTTCTGTTGAACAATATAACCTGACTGCATAACAAAACTGCCAAACATTTTTATATTAAATTTTGTAATCAAATTTTCTAATTGAAAGCAATTTGTAGCCTCAAGTCAGAAAGAAATTTTCAAGATATCCTGTCTATTGCATGTCGCTAAGCGTTAGAACCAGGTGATGTTATCGCCTGGATGGTCTTTTTCGCACTGCTGTCTCCTAACCGGCTAGCCATCGATAGATTCGAATAAAGATAGCGTTTCATAGATGTCGATGTTTATCCGACCGCCATGTTGTGTTGTTTGCTTGTCAGGCAATAAAGCAAAATTCAAACACAACTTTATGTGCATCAACCACAGCGACACACCTATGCCTTTATGGTCCTGTCAGCGAATGTCCTTTCGAAGCGATAGGATCGACCGCCGCAGTTTATTACAAGCGTTTCCACAAATGACTAACGGGTGACGTTACACCCGGTGGAATACGCATTAGGGATAGCCTCACCCATGTCAGTTGAGGCAAAAACGTGACGGAAATATGAAATGTGTCTGTGTACTGTTGGAAAAAGGAAACAGAAAGTAATCCCATGTTAGTCGGTGACTAAATTGGCCACATGGGTTGAGTTGTTGTCAGTGGTATCAGTGTTCTATTTGCTTTGGAGCAAACACATATACACACAAATATACGGCGAAGCGATATTTAACGATGCAAATGATATTCTTGTTGAGGCTGTTCTTCACTTTGGACACTTTGCTCATCACGACAGTTTCCACGACACGCTGGGAAACGTTCATACATGCTGGGGAAGCTATCGAAGAGGGCCATTAAACTAAACGAGCTCAAACTAGAGTCTCGTGCGATGGAATCAGCAGTTTAGTTTAGCATCCGATCCCAGCCGAGCTACACCTTGACCTCCAGCCGGAATGCGGAAGTGTTTGCGAACTTTTCTCAACCCAAAGGACTTTTATGCCGCCCAACGGCCCGTGCTGCGTGTTTCATTTCTGGTCGGCATGACGCCGTTTACTGTTGTGAAGGGACCGACCGAGTTGATGATGCTGCGCTGCACTCCCTTCGGTTACATCAACTCGAGCGTCCACGTGATCCTGTTCTGTAGCTGCTACGTGAACGCACTGCTGCAAGGAGACACGATAACGCGGTTCTTCTTCCGCACCGACATCAGCACGTTGGGAGATGTGCTACAGTTCACCATCGGTATTACGGCACTCTTCATGACGTTCTTCTGCAGCATCTTCCAGCGGAACAAGTTGATCAAATGCTTCCACGCACTGGCCAGCATCGATCGACGCTTCAAGGAGATAGGCATGGAGACGAACTACAAGAGTACGCTGCACTACAACCTGTTGGTAATGCTAACTAAGGCGATTATCAGCACGCTCTATCTAGTCGTGTGCCTGGCTGTGTTTATTTCCTCCGATACCTACCCGAGCGTGACCACCTGGATGGCGTTCCTGTTGCCCTACTTCATGATGTCGATGGTGATCGTTTTGTTTCTGTGCTTCGTCAACCAAACCAAGCACCGTTTTCACCTGCTGAACAAGGTACTGAAGCATCTCAAGCAAGCGGCATTAGAGAAAAGAATCTCGCCCCAACGGCGACCCAGCTACTGGCACGCGATCAAGATCCAACGGCCCCTGGGCATCGCATCCGTTTACTCCAACAACGACAAATCGATGCCGGATGTGGTGTCAACGGTAGCCGAAATCCAGGATGCATTGTGCGAAGCGTGCAGCTACGCCGAGGACTACTTCACGATCCAAATGCTGACCATTGTGACGATCGTGTTTCTTATTATCGTGTTCAACTCTTACTACGTGCTGGACGCACTGCTCGGATCCACCTCCCTTGACTCACCATTCTCCAAGGGACAGTTTGCGATGTTTTTCCTCTGCCAGGCCATGGTGTATGGCTTTGGAGTTTTCAACATTGTCTACGGCAGTAGCTCGCTGGTGCAAGAGAACGACAACATCGGATCGAATGTGCACAAGCTGCTTAATGCGGCTGCCGGGGCGGACAGTGAGCTGGCGGGGAAATTGATGCACCTTTCCCTACAGATGCTCCATCGGAAAGTGCGATTTTCCGCATGCGGGCTGTTTAGCTTGGATTTTTCGCTCATTTTTACGGTACGTTTGTGCCTACGCCGACCAACTGTGGTCCGAACAATGTTCTGAAAAACAATGTTCTTTTACTTATAGCTGGTGGGTGCAGCAACTACATATTTGGTAATTTTGATCCAGTACGAGCTGAGCATGGACGAGAGTAAGCACGAAACCATTGCAAGAGCTTTCCTTGGCAACGAAACTTGGTAATACGAAATGCACTTTCGGAAGTCGAAACTCTCATTCGTCTGCATACATTCGCCATTTACAGCACACACTACAAAGCGAGAGATCAATAAAAGCGAATTTCTTCAACATACGCCATGGATGCAAGACCCTGTTTGTGCTAATTTACTGACGGATTATTGCGATGCAAATGACTGCGTTTAAAAAAGATTGCATATATTTACATTTTAATTCTAAAGCGGCATCAGCAGCATTTTAGTGACATCGTGACATCAAGTTTTTCATACCGATGTGGATGTGTAAAACAAGCATTCGTAAACACACTGTTTCATATGAACGATAATTTATGCTATTGTTCTACTCGTAAAGGTATATTTTTTACATTAAATTGTTATATAATACAAAGATTATGTTATATGCTAAAAAATGTATTAATTTTTACTTACTTTTGTTATATTTTGTGTTGTTATAGGTTGAAAACTGTTCTTCTTCATGTGACATCACAGCACGGATGGGTTCCCAAGCAAACTGTTAAAAAAGATTCGAAAAGTCTAATCTCGTTTCGTTTTATTTTTTTTCCCTTCACGACTTCGCAAAGGACTGTGATCAACCGATCGACGTTGTCTTTTTCGAACACTTCTTTTATCCCTTACATCGTCAGATCGTTTTTTGGAAGCATAATCATTGCGATGCTCATGTTTCCGAGTCTGACTTCGGCTTCGACTGCCACTTCGACTTCGATGGCTAACTGGTGAACCACTTTCACTACCACTTCGGTATCTTCTGTTCCGGCCAGAGCTACGGCTTGGGCGTCTCCGGCTTTCACCAGAAGTATGTGCTTCGTTCCGTTCATTGCCATGCTTTTTTGGTGTTTCCCGTTCTCCGTGATCAGATGTTTTGGGTTCTAACTCTGGAGATTCGGACCATCGCCATTGAGCAGCATTTCTGGACGTTTGACTGCCACTATGCGATGTTATTTCATCCCATGATCTGAAGATTGAAAAAGATAATCGGAAAATTTTACCATCATGCGTTCATTCTGACGAACTACATTAAATCTTACTTCTGCAGTAGCGGCGTAGCAAGATGCAAAAGCTCATCCCTTCGCACTGATCTGCTTTCCAGGAAATGGTTATACACGTAACGATGGTCTGGATTCTTCAAAATATGCAGAAAGTTACAGCCCGCACCTTTCTGGCATCGGTTCAGCTCGTTGAGTCCTGCAATTTCGATCCGACAGGTAGTTTTACGTTACAACATGAAATCAATCTTATTCCTATGTAAGGTTCGTATGTTAAGGACAAACGAGCATCAATCGTTAAAAGGCGCTATTTTTCAAGAGCAAAATTTTAAAAGGATACACTCAATTATCATCATTTACCGCAAACCGCCGTTGGCCACGTGAGTGGGGTCCTAAATTCAACGTGAAGTTGTTTTTTAGCGTAGAATCTTCCATTCATTCGCAAGTATGCCGCTGCTGCATTCCTGTTTAATAGAGGTTGAATTGGTGTTAAGACCCTTTTTTGGACATGCATTGCCTTTCTTTTTACCTCATCGATTCATACTCTATGTATACACTCCCTCTTAAGTGAGCAACAGAATTCCGGCACACAAAAATGTGCCTAACTGTTCCGAACATTTCAAACTCTTGGATGATGTCTCGGAAAAACTCATTGTAGCTATTTTTCAAATCATCCTCATCGAACTCGAGGCGCGCATCGTGGCCATATTCCGCGTGGACGGTTTGTTCCAGTGCTGGATGGCTGAAGAAATTCGGTATCAAGATCACCTATAAAAACATCAAACGTCGATGATTGTCGATGAATGCAAATATCTTGTTATCAACTTACCTGACTTACACCCGGCGTGGGATGATTCCCGCTACATCGATAACCATGTCGACACGCACCGGTCTTTAGGAAAAATTTACAATCATCTGCGTCGGCACGCGTATGCTGTATGCTTTGTAGCTCACTCAGGTAATCATCAGCCCCAGTTGCTGCAAACTCTTGCAATTTTATAAACCGCTCGTGCAGCATTCGACGTGCAAGTTCTTGCTGCTGAAAACGTTCTTCTTTGGCTTGCTTGAGTTTGGTTTCACCATCCTCATATTCTCTTCGTATCTTTTCCCTTTTTTCTCGCGCCTCGCGTTCTTTGGCTTCCTCTTCTTGGCGTACCTTTTCAAACTTTAGCTGTGCCTTGCGTTCCTCCTCTAGCCAAACGGCATGTCGTAATGCACGTTCAAGCTCTTCCCGCTCTGCTGCAATCTGTTCTTGGCGTCCTTTTTCAGCAAGATACAACTGATACTCGGGACAGGACAATTTTTGTTTTTCCTTTTCAGCATTTTGCCGATCACGTTCCTGTGCCGTCTTCTGGCGAACGGCTTTGCGTCGTCTTTTCTTGAACAGCTTCCTCCATTCCGGGTGCCTGAAGTAATATGTTTGTAACAGTTGGTTTTATTTATTATGTTAACAACTTTTGCTCAATGGTAGACACTGTTTGCCGAATACTTACTTTAATTTTTTTACCGGAGCTGTATTCATGCTGGCACAAAAAGGCAATATTTACATTGTTCTTGTTGCTATTATTGATTTTGACAGTCCTCAACTGTCACGATGACAGTGACAACAAACAACTTATCGATCTGGTATAATTCAAAACACAAACGTTGTTGGCAGTTAAGCTGGCAGACGAAGGCGCGGGACCGTGAGTGGTTTCGGACACTCCTGAGGCAGACCGCAAAGCGGCTGTAGCGCCGGATAAGTAAGTAAGTATACAGGCGGTCCCCGAGATACACGGTACCTCTTATACGCGGATTCGTAGATACGCGGTTTTCTAAATTTGACAGTTCTTTAAGCAAATTGTACTGATTTGACACATCAATTGTAAATTGCCAAATAATTTCCCTTTTGATCGAATGTTAAAAACTATTTCAAAAGGTTTAAAACTGTTATATTCAGTCAGAATTATATCAAATAATTCATAAAGTAACTAAAATCACCCCCTACTTGCAAAATTACACGAAAATTAGTGATATTTTAGCTGGAAATCACGAGATTCGACTTACGCGGAAATTCGAGATACGCGGTATTTTGCGGCCGTTTTCGGTCCCCATTAACCGTGTATCTCGGGGACCGCCTGTAATTCAAAACATCATAAACTGAAATTCTGCATTGGCAGTCATTTTTATTTAGCCGAACAGAATCCGTAATAACACGTCTTTATATTTTGTCTACAATTGATGTGCCCCTTCACATATTCAATGATATATTTTAAATATTTTTGTTCCTCAAAAACAGATTTCCTGAAATTTTATGCGACCAGGCTAAATAGGCTTGATAAGCTTATTATGGGATGATAAATCAAACTGCTTTGCTTGAACCGATGTGATCAATATGGCGCGAATGTTAAAGAAAATGTTAAACAAATTGTCAACTTTGTCAAAACTACAAAAAAAAAGCTTTTCTCGTGGCCACACCAAAAATCTACACATTGATAAATCTTGAACGACAAAAAGCTCAAACCTCTGAATATTGATCGATATTTAGTTAATAAAGTATTAACTAGAAATATAAATCAATTAGAAACAAAAAATATGGCAATACAGTCAGAATTCAATAATTGACCACTTTTTAGTTGGCATGCTTTTTAGTTGAACGCTCTATAGTTGGCCGACAGTTCAACTAAAAAGCATACGTTTGTATACAAAAATTTTGAAAAAAAAAATTTATCTGTCCACTTTTTGTCCTCTTTTCTCAACTTTATTTCCTGGCTGCTCCAGGTTACTAATTTTTTACAAAAGCTCAAATAATTTCCAAAGCTTACATTTTTCATAGTTTTGTCCCTTCTGTGGCCTCGAATCAAATTATTTTTTAAATTTTCGATTTTTCTGTGGCAGTACTGTTCATCAATGAGTGGAAAATAAAAATTATCCTACATGTGTGTGTGTGTGTGTGTGTGTGTGTGTGTGTGTGTGTGTGTGTGTGTGTGTGTGTGTGTGTGTGTGTGTGTGTGTGTGTGTGTGTGTGTGTGTGTGTGTGTGTGTGTGTGTGTGTGTGTGTGTGTGTGTGTGTGGTGTGTGTGTGTGTGTGTGTGTGTGTGTGTGTGTGTGTGTGTGTGTGTGTGTGTGTGTGTGTGTGATTTTTTTCAAACATACGTGACCCGCTATAACTTTAAAAGGTTTCAACATCGATACCTGAATAGCCAGAATTGCTTAAGCACCTCATTTTGGCACGCTAAAGATCGCTGCTCTAATTCGCCTTTTGCAGTAGATAAACAGCATCAAAGTTCTATGTGGGTCTTTCAAACAGCGCCTAAGCAGCTTCCTTATGCCACGATGCCAGGGATTATTTTTCTTTGTGTTTTATTTTCAAGCAAGCGTCATCGATGAAATAAACAACAAGATTTGTTTCGTTTAAACACATGTGTATATTTTTAAATCCTTTGTATTGATGAATTACACAAAATTTTACACAATTTACTGATAGTTCACAATCACTTCACTCAATATTCATTCTTCAATTAACGAATCTAACTTGTGCAGCAGCAATGAGATTATTGGCGGCGTCCGTCTTTGACACTTTGACAAGAGCCACCTTGAACCGATGTCATGCATTAAAAAGCTATAAAGTTCCACCAAGTTCAGTACCCTTTCTTAACAAGCCTTCAAGTTCCATCATGACACTACACATAGTGCTAATCAGCCGCAAAGTTCCAAGGAGTACCATGTGCCTGTTAAAAAGCTCCATAGTTCCGCAACCCAAATAGCCAGCTCGTACTTTATAGCTGATTTAGGGCTGTTTAACGAAAAATCGTTCCGATGTCGTACTTTGTGGCTGATTAAGAAATTGACGGTACTTTACCGAACAATGGAGCTTTATTTGGGATAGATATTGCAGTGGGAAACAGTTTTAACTTTAAACAAAATGATAGCGTGAAAATATAATTCATAAAATCATCCTTTTTAAGAACACCGTCTAGTACGAAGAATGAACTTTATCATTATTTATCTACCCGCTGGTTTTTACTTTCTGATAACGCTTATTTCGAAACCCAATTAGCCCAAATTGCTTAAGCAGCTAATTTTGGCGTGCTAAAGATCGCTGCTTGAATTCGCCTTTTGCAGTACATAAACAGCATCAAAGTTCCAGGTGGGTCTTTCAAACAGCGCTTAAGCAGCTTCCTTTTGCCAGGGTACCGGGGATTTTTCTTTTTGTTTTATTTTCAAGCAAGCGTCATCGATGAAATAAACAACAGGATTTGTTTCATTTAAACACATGTGTATATTTTTAAATCCTTAATATTCATGAATTATACAAAATATCACACAATTTACTGTACAATCACAATCACTTCACTGAATATTCCTCCTTCAATTAACTTAACTAGCTTGAGCAGCAGCAACGAGATGATTGACGGTGTCAATCTTTGCCACTTAGACAAGGGCCACCTCGTACCGATGCCATGCATTAAAAAGCTATTAAATTCCACCAAGTTCGGCACTCCTTCTTAACAAGTCTTCAAGTTCCATCGTGAACCATACACATCAGGCTGATCAGCTACAAGGTTCCTGAGAGTACCACCCAAATAGCCAGAATTGCTTAAGCAGCTCATTTTGGCACGCTAAAGATCGCTGCTCTAATTCGCCTTTTGCAGTAGATAAACAGCGTCAAAGTTCTATGTGGGTCTTTCAAACAGCGCCTAAGCAGCTTCCTTATGCCACGATGCCAGGGATTATTTTTCTTTGTGTTTTATTTTCAAGCAAGCGTCATCGATGAAATAAACAACAAGATTTGTTTCGTTTAAACACATATGTATATTTTTAAATCCTTTGTATTGATGAATTACACAAAATTTTACACAATTTACTGATAGTTCACAATCACTTCACTCAATATTCATTCTTCAATTAACGAATCTAACTTGTGCAGCAGCAATGAGATTATTGCCGGCGTCTGTCTTTGACACTTTGACAAGAGCCACCTTGTACCGATGTCATGCATTAAAAAGCTATAAAGTTCCACCAAGTTCAGTACCCTTTCTTAACAAGCCTTCAAGTTCCATCATGAACCCTACACATAGTGCTAATCAGCCGCAAAGTTCCAAGGAGTACCATGTGCCTGTTAAAAAGCTCCATAGTTCCGCAAAGTACCGTCTATCTCTTAATCAGCCACAAAGTACGACATCGGGACGATTTTTCGTTAAACAGCCCTAAATCAGCTACCCAAATAGCCAGAATTGCTTAAGCAGCTCATTTTGGCACGCTAAAGATCGCTGCTCTAATTCGCTTTTTGCAGTAGATAAACAGCATCAAAGTTCTATGTGTGTCTTTCAAACAGGGCTTAAGCAGCTTCCCTATGCTACGGTTCCGGGGATTATTTTTCTTTGTGTTTTATTTTCAAGCAAGCGTCATCGATGAAATAAACAACAAGATTTGTTTCATTTAAACACATGTGTATATTTTTAAATCCTTTGTATTGATGAATTACACAAAATTTTACACAATTTACTGATAGTTCACAATCACTTCACTCAATATTCATTCTTCAATTAACGAATCTAACTTGTGCAGCAGCAACGTGATGATTGACGGCGTCAGACTTTGACACTTTGACAAGAGCCATCTCGTACCGATGTCATGCATTAAAAAGCTATAAAGTTCCGACAAGTTCAGTACCCATTTCTTAACAAGCCTTCAAGTTCCATCATGAACCCTACACATAGTGCTAATCAGCCGCAAAGTTCCAAAGAGTACCATGTGCCTGTTAAAAAGCTCCATAGTTCCGCAAAGTACCGTCTATCTCTTAATCAGCCACAAAGTACGACATTGGAACGATTTTTCGTTAAACAGCCCCAAATCAGCTATAAAGTACGAGCTGGCTATTTGGGAAGTGGTTCCATTTGAAGTGGTTTCATCCTCCTCCTCCTCCTCCTTCTCCTCCTCCAGCTACACCTCATTCTCTCTCTTCTTCTTTTTCTTGTTCTTCTTCTTCTTCATCATCATCTTCTTATTATTCTTTTTCTTCTTTTTGTTTCTTATTCTTATTCTTCTTCTTCTTTCTGTTTCTGTTTGTTTCTTCTTTTTTTCTCTTGTTTCCTCTTCTTCTTCTTCTTTTTGTTTATTATTCCTCTTCTTTTTTTCTTCTTGTTTCTTGTTCTTCTTTTAGTATTTTCTTTTTCTTCCTTTTGTTTCTCCTTCTTCTTCTTCTTCTTGTTTATTCTTCTTCTTCCTGTGTTTTTTCTTCTTCTTTTTTTTTCTTCTTCATTTTGTTTCTTACGTTTTTAATTTATTCAGGCATCTACCCGAAGTCGGAGACAGATATGGAAATACAAATAAAGAGAAGTAGGGGAAAGAGAAAAGGAGAGTTATTTTTTTCCTAGGCTACATTCAGGCTGACAGTTGCTCTTATGCAGCGCCGAATGAAAGTAACCACTTGTGATAAGCAGCGTTGCCTTATGAATGAAATTATTCCATTAAAAGTTGTCGATTTATGAAGTATTTCTTTTCTAATAAACATGGTTTTTAATTTAAACTAGCAACATTCTAGAACATACTATACAAAAATTAAATTTTCCCATTGAATTCCATCCCTTAAAAATCATAACTTTAAAAAAGTTGTACCAGGCCTTATATCACTTGAATGCTTAATGCATATGCAGATGTCATTTCGGATTACCTTGATTTCTTTGAATGAAACAGTCAATGTTTTGTATTATTTCTTAAAAAGTCTATTTATTTAATAAATATACATTTAGAAAACATTTTACATGTATTCCAGTGAGTGCTTGCTTGTGTGTATTTGTGTATGGGTGTTGATTTACTTTCAGCGTGATTACTTTAGATTACTGTTGTAAATTTTATAGTTTATAGTATATAATTTACCGTAGTGTTGGGACACAAATTCAATGCTTGGGAATAAGGATGAATTGTGTACGAGCGATTTAGAAAGGTGCCGAATCGATTGCTTCGTTCGCTTTCATTGTAATGCATATTTTCTTCTTCTTAAACAGACAAATTTACAACACTGGACGTTTTCTGCAACATTGATCTACTAAATGAGGAAACGTACTACGCCTTTCCACGATGAGCAGTATAGTAGCAACATGAGTTGGATAGGAGAAAGAAAGGAGGAGTGTTTGATTCCTCGAGTTGATGGTGCGCTTCGAGGCAGTTTCACCATTACCGGGCAGTTCTAATGCTCTTCCACGACAAGCGTCGGCCAACCGGTGTTTTCCATCTTACAGACGGATTCCCGGATTGGTGGCGCTCACGTAGTTCAGCAGCTCCTCGGAATCTTCACACACGACCGGCTTCTCGTGGTAGCAGGCTACATCGTGCCAGCCGATACCATCGTTGTACACATTGTTCAGGATCGACAAACAGGACTCGGTCGTCTGGTTGATATCGAACTCGGCGTTATCCGGCTGCGGGATCTTCTTGTGGCCCGATTTGCTCCACGGATTGTATCCCCA
Organism: Anopheles merus; assembly: GCF_017562075.2. Taxonomy (NCBI): domain Eukaryota; kingdom Metazoa; phylum Arthropoda; class Insecta; order Diptera; family Culicidae; genus Anopheles; species Anopheles merus. Next base: position 48,633,731 of record NC_054084.1, on the reverse strand, counting down.
ACCGTTCGGGATCTGGTTGGTGGCGTGAATCTTCTCACGGTTGTTCGACCAGAACCAACCGTAGATGTTCTTTGGCTCCAGATCCGGGCGGCCCTCGCAGCCCTTGAAGTCGCACAGACGTCCCGCGGTCCAGATGTATGGCACGTCGTTCTGCTGGATCAATCGGAAGATCAGGTTGTTCTCCTCCTGCGTTTCCAGCGACACCAGATCCATGCAGTACTCGCGGCAGATGTTGCGACCATCCAGCCAGTCGACTCGCTTGTCAGCAAGTGCAGGAACATGGGCACTGTAGAAGTAGTTGTGTCCACGGTAGCTGAATTGTTTCGGACCTGCGAATGGGAATGGTGCAAGCAAACAAAAGAGAAAACGTTACCAATTATACCTATCCTTGATCGTAGCTCAACTCAGCACTTCTGTCATCCACAATAGGTAAAGATCACTGCGGATCGCACGTAACTGTGCGCTGCCTGACTAAATGTCAACGGTAGCAGTGTAGTGGTTTGTTGGTTATTTTATTCCCTGCACATGGCGGAACCGTGATCGTGCTCAGGTGTGTGTCGATGGCTAATTTTTGTAATCGCCTTCGTCAAGATACGATCAAGCACGCATCGTAACACAAATTCCTATGCCAAATCTTACTGCCTGTGAGAGCGCCTAAGTCTGTATAAGCGTCGATCGAGAGGTATATCTCTCTCTCTCCCTGTCTCTCCCCCCCCCCACTTCTTTTTTCTCTCACTCTCGCTCTCTCCCTCCCTCTCACTCATTAGCTCTCAATCAATATCGTCGCGTTTTGTACTCAGTGTTCATCTTTTCCCATATTTCTATGTGAAGATGCAAAGTTCAAGTGCTTCATTAATTATTAATGAAGCACCATTTCAGGTTTACTTTTTGTGGGATAAATGTGCCAAGTGGTAGTAGTGTACCGGTCGTTTAGACGACCGACCAGGAGAGGCGCTGACTTGACTTGATGGCTGTGGGCTAGCTGGGTGTTTATTATTGTCCCAATATCATCCGCCTTCCACTGCAACGCGAACCCCTTCCCTCCGGAAATCCGTTCCCCAAAGCCACTGAAGATTCCATTGCGCAATCTTTGTTTGCGCAGCGGCCCGTCCCATTTTGACACCTTGAGCGACGCCAATGAGTGCGGCCCTGAGCATCTGACACACAGGCAATTTCAAATAAATCAAAGACACTTTTCTACGCATCATCTACTTCGCGCCGTTGCACGTTGGAAGGGCACGAAACGTGCAAACATGCATTAGATGGATTTTTGCATTCCCGTCTGCAGACAATGTAAGCGAGTAGCGGTGTCTCCATCGTTTCGCAGCGGCTCCGGGGATCTCTCACAAGCAATAAATAAGCTTTTTGTTTTACCAATTCATCATGATTTGGTAGAATTGTTACTCTCACTTTCGGCAGCACGCATAACGGGAGCACTTTCCCTTTCTTTCTACATCCCTTCAACTGGCACCATAATAAGTAGGCCAGCGACGATAAGTCGGTACCTGTTATTTTATTGAATGCACCTCACACTCATTCTCCTCGCCGATCGCACCGATCGCTTCACATGGTACCCTAGTGCCTTGGTCCGGTTATCATACGACCAACTCACTCGTGTCAGTAGCTAATGTAGTTCGGCAGTGCAGGGAATTGCCTCACACACATCCTCCAGCAGGCACGGTGCAACTCCACGGGAGGCTGAACGAGGGCAACGGAAACGAACGACTGGCGGAATGCGCGAACCATACTCGCACGGGGAGAAAAGTCACCATCACGACCGTTACAGGTCACAGACACAGCATTAAGAAATCGTGCTTATTAACACCGATAAATAAAGGTCGAAACGTACCAGCTGAAAAACAGCGTACGACGGGCTAGCTCACTGAGAACTGCAAGACGAAAACAGCCTCCGGTCATAGGGATGACGAGGGCCTCGAAATCATCTTGCTGCCATCACACACAAGGTGATGGTTTGCAGTTCATTTATGTCAAACGCGAGCGCGCACGCGCACACTCACACTGTTAGACATCACCCTTCTACCAGTGCTGGGGCGCACACTGTCGATGCTTCGTTCCCTTTGTATTCATCTCGCATCCCGCCGCCGTGTCCGTTCCTTGCCAACACAAAATGGTGCCCAAGAGATGGTGCCAATTTATTATGAAATGCCGTTGCTTACGAAAAAAGCGGATCTGTCATAATAGTAAACATTTACCGAACCTAACCGAACAGTGCGGGCTCCGGCCGGAGTCAGAAGTCGCGGGGAATCATCATGGGCGCCACTCGAACTGGACACCCGAAAAGCCAACAAATTAGCGCAATCGTATTGGTTAAGACCTGTGTGGGGTGATCTTCTTGAACGGTCATCCTTTTTCTTAGCCGACGGCTTCTTCGCAATCACCAACGTGTCGCTTTGCGCACAGCGTGCTTCGAGTCCCAAAAGCACAGCCAAACCAACTCAAGGTCTGTCGAACCGGTGTTGTTAATCTTTCGAGCTGGGCGTGACCGGCGCGTCTGGTTTCTGGCCATGAGTGTGTTCCAAATATGCAAATTAGGTAGGGATTTTTCGAGAGCTGCTCACACGAACGTGAGCCTCGGTTCGATGAACTTCGTTTGTAACTAGAGACTTCAATGCGCAGGAGCGTCAAGCGCTGATTTTAAGCGACGAACCTAACATGATTTTTGTTTGAACAAATAACGATCGTATCGTTCTTTCGAAATATAATCTGCTTTACCAACGATCCCTGTTTCTCCAATTTCCATCTTTTCTTATACAAATACTCACGTGATGCACATTTCTCAGGTACGGGTAGTGACAAGAATCGACCCGGCTTCTGCAGGGGTTGATTTGACTTGACCTCATTGATGGCAGGCTTTGGCTCGGCAAGGCATACGGCGACCAAGGACGCCACCACTAGCAGCAGCAGCTTCATCTGGAGATTAAAAAAAAAAACACGCAATCTTTACCAAGCATTCAATTAGCACGGCCGGCACGAAATACAAAATAACTAATGGCTCGTGAAGAGGACTACAGACGCTGGCAGGGTGGAATAATCCGCAGACCTATGCTTAGGTGGACTGTGAATGGTTGTTACCTTCATTTGTTTTCAACCACTAATTCCCTCACGGCCATACACGATCTAAGTAAGTAAGTAAGTAAGTAAGTAAGCAAGCTAGTGTAAAGTAAAGCAATCAACGGCTAACAACTGCGGCGGGCTGATGGTACGTGAGCCATTGGTCGTGATTGTTTTTTTTTTTATCTATAAGGTAACGTTCTGTTTTGTCATATATTTGTCCCTGTTCCTGTCCCTGCACGAAAGGTTTGAAGGACACAACTCGATTGACTCGACCAACGCAAAACAAATTAGCTGACAACGTCCAATACCAAACTTTAAGTCAACATCTTTTGGAAATCTTCACTTTCATTTTCAACCTCGTACATTAGCTTGTTCTAGATTGTTCAGCTCCCTGGTGTTAAAAACAATGCATCTTAAGATTGTTTAGCGTTGTCCAACATCGAATACGGCAACGGTGCAGAACATTGCAAATTACAGCACAAAGAAATAGGTACATTCAAACCAGCTTGCACAAATTAAGCCATTGCTGACGAGACAGAAATGCTACCGTTCGATTAAGCCACAACAGCACCGGTTTAATCACAATCGTACCATCTTGTAACTGATAGCTTGCAGTTCGACCTGTTACGTAGCCGCTTGGAACAATGGTTTTGCGTACGGCTTAGCACAGGGGTAAGAGACACTAGGGGTCTTGCTAAAATACGATACTTACACACAGTATCGCAGTCTCAATCGGGCTTTGCTCGCGAGGAACAAAACAAAAAGCAGCAACTTTGCAGTCAAACGGTTGTAAAAGTGTTCTTCCATCCATTCAATTGAAACATTGCCGAGGCTAACTCTAGAAGGTTCGCTACCCGCAGATAAGCTAATAGAATTGTAAAACAACGCAACATGGACAAAAGCACAGTGGTTGCAGTGGTTGCAGTGGTGCGATGCTCGCGGGAAGGCTGATGTGCTGGTGGGGCATGGCAATGGCAATGATGCGACACAATGGTGTGCGATTCTCACTTTACATACGATCATTGCGCTACCTCAGGATCGATCATTGTTGTACTAAGTCTCCGCCTATTGCCGCCTATTTCTTTGTCATCTTCGGTAGTCATCGAGCGCACGGCTGTTGTTGCTACGTATTGTTCACTCTGCCAGAAATAAACGGTGTGGCAAAACGATGCACGATCTTCGCTGTAAGACATGAGCCCTCTCGTCGGGTGGGTTAAATGTAGGCTGCTGCCTAGCTAGCCGACCGTACATTTGCGGGATCATACACCATCTCGCGCCTTTTGTATTGGCATACTCCAATCCTCACGATCAAACTGGATGTTTGTATCGGCATAATAGTTTCGCCGAACCATCAGCAACAAGACCGGTAAGACACCATTGTTTTCTAGCTAATGATGATGACTATTTCATTAGCGTTGCCACCGCATGCATCCAAATTAACGCGTTAATCTTTTATGCGTCATCTCGCACTGTTGCTGATGCCTGGGTGGGATTTTCTTTCCCCTTCCCCACACGGATGCTACATCCGGATACATTATCTTTAGTGTGTTTGCATGCTGCAGAACTTGTTTGCTCAGCTCAAATCTGTTTCGAGAAATCAGACATTGCGAATCAGACATCGCGATTATTGTTTGCATCCATCTACACTTTAAAGCTATTGCGTCAACAGAAATCAGTAACAAATATTTCTGATGCATTATTCATAGAAGAGTTATTTTCGATTCGGTGTTAAAACTGATAAGAAGAAAAGCAATATTTGTTGTAGGTGTGCTGAACTAGTCATCTTTTCCACTTTCTGAATGTGTTATTTAACATTTAAAAACAATTGACAAAAGTATTCCAATCTAATGTAAATCAGCTCGATCGTATTTCATATCCAATGGAGTGATGTAGTCTAAATCATATTAAATCTATTGGCGATCAAGAGATCAAAGATTATGCTGCTCTTGATTGAGAATAGCTCGTGCAGCAATTCAGGTAAATGATATGAAACAGTTTCATATTGGTACAATTAACATACTTACAACCTAGTACCATCAATATACGATCGCTTTACTACTACCATACGATCACCACCAGTAGCAATTGACATTGCACAAACCTCTTGGCCTACTGTAATTCTGTGCTAAAATGAAGTCTTTACCACGCTTAGCTTGGGTCGTCGCTGTGTACCGTGAACGCTTGATCATCTTCCCTTCACTATTTTCATCGCGGTTCTTAGCAGTATTTATGTAAAGCCAATACTTTCCCTTCTAGTGTATCGAAGCTAGAAATATAACTTTTCATCTCCACTTGATGGAACCAGTTTGTTTTTAAATGTATAGGAGTGTTTATATCGCTTTCAGATGTACAGGTCGTCGCAATGTCGTTTAAACTGTACATTGTTACCAGCGTACTAGCTACGTGGTCGTATTGGAAACATCTTACATAAACAACCGCAAGCAGTTTTCCAGCCAATATTTCTTCCTTCGCACAAAAGCGCTCGTAAAATAAAAAAGAGTATCATTAATCTTTGCCAACAGATAATCATTGGCTTACCTCTACAATTGTGCATTGAAGGCATGCAAATGATGTATCTTCTTGCACGACAATATCGCATTCGAAGATGTTTCGTGGTTGCAAACTTTTAGGAAGCTGTTTTTTTTAATAAACCCCAAACTTGTAGATACAGTTTGAAGCATTAGCTTTCTACCTTCGACATTTGTTGCATAATAACATAGCGGCCAAACATTTGTGAGATTGAATAATAAAGTCATCCTGCCGCTTCCAACACATAACATTTGACTTAAAAAAACAGCTAAACAAAAGCCCCGAGCTGGTCACTATCGGCACATTCCTCCTTCGATCCGGTCGTTTGATCTGGATGGAAAAAGCACGCTTTTTGTTGCGTTATGCACACGGACCACGTCCATTCTCTTTATTTCGCGTCACCCGGCAGGCTTTCTACTTATCTCGCAGTCAAGTCATCGTGACGATTCGGGCATAATATGGCCAATCAGGAGACATGTTACGACAGCATCAGCAACACAGTCACCATCATCATCATAAATGGGGAGGCCTCACTGGACGCTGGTATTGCTTTGGACGGATCTTTGCAGCACACTAAACTTTCACAACATTACAGTCCATGATCAGAATATTTGCACCTCATGTAAGCACTAGCCAACGGCTAGTAACTAGCACAGGCTGGCCTGTGTAATTATATTTGATTCGTCACACACGTAGGTTGCGATCCCGGACACGCCAACTCCCTCGCACAGCATCGCAGACGTTTCACAAGCAAATCCTGTACGGATTTCGTTCCTGTTTCGAGCACTTTCTCCAAACCAAACCATAACTGCACTTTGCATTCGTATCACATTCTTACCTTTATTTTTTATTTGCACACTCTGTAACGACCCGCTTCCTCCTAAAAGCTTTCGATTCCTGTGTTGCCCGCTGCCTGATTAACGCTTCACGCACAGCTCTATGCTAAGCGACACCGTCTTTTATCTAGATCGGTTGAGCTTCGAACGAAAACAAAAGTGAATTCATCAGGGTGTTGTGATTTTATAGCCAGACACTCATTGCAAACTGCCGAACCCACACAGTGCCACACGATCCGCGATGGAGTCGCTTACTTGCCCCCAACATGCTGCAAACACACACACAAACACACTCAGGCAGCAACACGGCATGCACAAATGAGCCGGGGATCACGATTCATCCACCCGGGATAATTCGGCATCGTTGATCGTGTAGTAGTGGTGTACCCCGCGTGTAGTTCCATTCCGGCTGGATAACGTGCAGCCGCCGGACCAGCGTTCGAAGTGTGCGAAAGCTAGTGGGGAGACATCGTGTGCACCCCTTCCAGCATGGCTGCCCCTATACCGCAACCCTTGCGCAGAACGTCTGTGGGATGGGCATCGCACTGGCGAAGCGATCGGTGCGCGAACGTTTGCATGTATTGTACACACAACGATCCACCACGTGTGCACATCACTCCCACCTTCACAAGTGAAGAAGTCGTCACTACTGGCGCGGCTTAAGAATCCACCCTATCAGCACGAAGATCGCTGGCGGGTGTCGTTACGAACCCGCAACGGAGAATCTTCAATCTTACGGCATTCGTTCGCGCTGCTCACCCCCTGCATTCCCCTGCATCGATCTTCGATCTTCAATGCTTCACTTCAGATACACACTCAACACTCGACGTTGGTGTTGGTTTAGCCAGGCAAATCGTTTCTATATGATTGAGGCATCTTGTCGACGCGGGCACAAGGCAGAAGCCACTTTTTTTTGCATTACAAGGTTTCTGAGCATGGACAGGTTCTGATATCCTGGAAGGTATTTCACAATTTTGCTTTAATTGCTTCGTTTGCACACCGAACCTTTGTTTGCTTGTTTTTTTTTTTAATTCTGCTCATGGTATTAGTTAGATGGCCTTACTGGTTATTATAAATGTTTAAAGTTTACTTTTTGTATCATCGTTGCGGAAGTAGCAATCTCAGGATCAAGCTTTCGCAATGGCTTTGGAATTGGTGCAAGACCGGTCGTGCTGTTGGTAAGAGGTGGCACCATACGAGCCTAACGCAGTTTAACATTCAACGAGTGCTTGCTAATTCCCAGTTCACATGCACCACGAACAAATTTTCATTTTCCATGCTCGTGATATTTTTGACGCGACACAAACAAATTCGCCACTCAGCTCACGATTTCTCATTGTTTGCCGTTTTTATCAACATTTATTACGACTAGTCCCAGCTTGATCGTGTACTACAAAGCACGGTGCATTCCCATCATGTTTAGCACATACTCATCCTTTCACTGGTTTGGCATGGCAGGCATCTGTTGTCCCTGTGCACAACGCTCTGGCCCTTGCTCATCTCGCTCTCATCACGTGCCGAGCAGGAGTAATCTCCGATGTCGGTCAGCAGCTGGGACGGATTTTAAGCGCGTGCTTTGTATTAGAATTTTAAAATAGGGAATTGTTTTATTTTCATAGGTTATCTACCACAGCGTGGCCGGATCCCGAATGGATAATTATACGTGGGCAGCCACACATGCGATGCATTCAATGTCATCCAATTATTTACTATCCTCCCCCTGCATTGGAGTCTCCGGCGATGATACGGCGAGTGGAATGGCGAATGGGAAGCTCAGCCTCCCATTCAATTACTCATCTTTCGAGTCGTACACCCAACGATCGGTTTACTGTACTACGGCTATTTCCACTAATAATGCATTGTCGCTTCGAAGCACAGGCGGCAGGGTTGCAATTTTCAAACCCACTCGATCGATCACTCACGGGATGGAGCGCGTAAACAAATGCAATTGATGCGATCGATCGACTTTTGCAAGCGATTTGCGACGGTGTGTGTAGCATAGGCGAATCAGTGCAATATGGTGTCATCGTGACGGCGCTGCTCGGCGAAAAGCCTCTCCGCTCGATCGACTTGATTCGATTCGATCACATTGTGCATTTACTGATTGAAATGCATCACGTGTCCGTACTGTACTAAGTTTGCGCTGCTGTGGCGATGCTCACGATCAACCGATGCGGTCATGTGTGTATTATCTCATCGATATATTTGGCGAGTTATTAACCGAATGGAGCACTCTGCCCGTTAACTGCCGCGGTCTCCGCCGTCTCCGGAGCGTTATATTATGGTGCACTTTTGAAAGTCAGGGTTGATCTCAAATTACCTCGCACAGTGTCCTGATATTGCACGCATATAAGTGATGCGCACGGTTCAAAGCCAAATCGACTGCAAGGGTTTTACACAAAATCCAACACTTACTATGGCAGATCCAATGTCAAATGGCGACATTTAAAGCTTATGGTGCGTAACGGAGCTCTCGACTTTTTCAACATTTCAGCAGCACTGCTTCTTGATAGGGGATTCCTTCTAACACCTCGATCTGCCACTGCCGTTGATAGTGCGCGATGGCAATAGTTCACCCAAAGGCGTTCTACATTATTCCGTTTGTACTGGACCCATATCGCTAAAAATGGGTACTTTTTAAATTATGGTTCGTCAACAGTCAGCAATGCGATAACTAGCCCATAGGTGCATGAATATTTTTACCTTTTGACATTGGATTGATGATCAAAGAGGAAACAAGGACGATGCTTGGCTTAAATATTGGGTCATTTATACACTACATTACAACTTTGATCCTCCCATAGACCGAAGTTACTACGAACGTATTTCGTAACAAGCGAACTACAAAATAAGCCCCAAATCGATGACTACTTATCATTTCGTTTGCTATAAATGTAAGTTTTTATCACAATCTACCATGTTTAATAATCCGGATTCACCGAGTAGGATCAAAAGTTTAACAAGCCATCGAATGGATCACACGTCCATTGCATGCACTCGCAGTCATAATTGGTTGTTCGTGAGAAAATTGGTGACATTCGAGGTATCATCACGCTTGAGATGTGAGACCTTGCCAGAGCAAAACGGCCCAGTCACTAGCGCGGTTGGGATTCGTTTCGCGCCTAAAGTATAAAAATCTCATCAAAAACAGTACGATATGCCGAGAGTGAAGCGAATGAAACCTCTTTCCAATCAATTCAACGTTCGATTATTCTTGACTGATTGTGACGACTGCGGGCGCGTATGACGAAGATGAACTTGTTGCCTTGGCCATTCCCAAGCAATAAGCAGCACGTTAATAGCAGCAGTGTGTCATCAATTATCTTCGAGGTCAATGTCAATGTGCACTGCGGCTGAAGCTACAGAAGAAGGTTCGTGAGATTTCGATGTAGCCAAACGAAACTGTAGAACCTTTACGTCGCCAGCACTGACCAGCACGCACCATTTTCGCACATACACAAAGTATGTCCCATATGATGCAGTGCTGAGTGGACGGGTCCTTGATTGCGCGTACAGCTTCCTACCTCCGCCACAGGTTGCGTATTAATTAAGCTCCAGCTCAATATTGTAAGGTTTACTTTATCTCCTTCATTTTATCAGTATTTGGAGAACTTTATGTTTCCCCCTAAATATTAACCGAAGCTCAGAAGCTATCCTCTGTACGAACGCCTCTGAGAGAATACCAAAAGGCGCAACCAAAGTGTTGTTCATTATTAAGCGTGCAAATTTTGACAATAATAAATATAATCCCACTCCCAGCGCGTTATAGAATATGAAAACCGGTTCCTTTGCATTCCAGCTACCTCAAACCGGTTGCCGGTTGATAATAATTCCTCGCTATGCCGGCAGGCTTAGTGTGCTGTCCGTTCCGAAGTTCTGAGGATTAAAGGCAAAATAAACGCAAATATTTAATTTTAGCATCCTTCTTCATGCTTCATGCTTTGCCATTTTCCCTTTGCTCCGCTTAGTTTATATCTCCACCACTCAAGTGCTCGATCTTCCTTACAAGAAACAAAAAAAAACAGTGTCTCCACCGGGATGACACTCCACGCTCTAGCGAATTTAAACGCGCCTCGAAATATGAACGTATCCTGTTATCAGATAGCCCATTGTGTATGCTTCACACCTTTCCCAAGAGGCTGTGATATGAGGGGGAAATAGATAAAACAAAATCGCCCCAATGATTGATGATTTGCATGAAAAGCTTTCTTCCAGTCAATGATCGCGAGGTGACAAGCGTGCGAGAGAAAGCTAACGGCTACGTTGGTTTGCAAATTTGAATAGCCATTTGAGGCAGGATTGTGCCTATGTAGCTAAAACTGCCCGCTTTCACAGTTTAGATGAAATTTAAATTTCATAATTTATGCCGACAATATTATATGCAGGCGGCGTAAGGTATGTAATGTAAAGTTCGATATTGGCGCCAGGCTTAAATGCCAAACATAAGCGAAACCGTTCGAATATCGGTCGAACGCAAATAACCTGTTCAAAGAACGTAGCAGCATCAATAGCTCGGTGCTCGGTGGTAAATGGTGTAGGAGAATAATCTATTAAATCAATTTGATTTATTCAACCAGTCATCGTAAAACGTCGGCCGGTGTCATTCTTTGCATGCCAGCCAGCGGTTCAGAAGTACGTCGACCGGTACCCAAATGGCCAGGTGTTGTCGAACACAACGGCAAGTGTTAAGTACCGAACCTGAAGGCTAATATGATTTACAACAGGAACCGCAAACGCTTAGAGGGGAGCTACAGCTCTCTCGGGGCTGCACCAAACCTCCGTCCCTCTACTCTGTGCCGCCGATGTGGACGCTCAGTGGTGGTGTAACAATCAAAACATTAATAAACACTTGGGCCTGTTTGTGTTACCGGAGCTTCTTCTTTTTTGTTCCTTGTGCTTGCAAATCGACAAACAATCATTACGCAACCCGAAAAAGCCGACACCCCATCGTATTGGAGGTACATTGGTGGAATCGTTGCCATGCGTCTACTATTGATAAAAACACTTTCCTTTAACCATAATGTTGCTGGCAGATCACTCACTAACGGTGAAAAATGGGTCCTACGTAATCTTGCCATAAAATCAATACGGGGACTGAGTGTGACACTGGTTGAAATTGCGATACATTAGGAGTGTATTAGCAACATTCCATTACGGTGTTGCGGTGTTACGATGCTGCTAATCAACGTTGTGATTTCATGACACTTTTTTTAAATAAAGGCCAAATGTTAGCTGGAACTGCGAAAGACACTTAAATCAACATTATCAATATTTGTACGCCGGTACTAAGCAAAGCATGATCATGATGTTCAAACAAAAAAAGTGTAAGTAATATTTCCCAGATTCCGTCGATCGGTCAATCGCATCAAAGCATGATCTTTCCCTTTTTCCTGCTAAAATACACATTTCTCCACATACACTGCTTCCAAATAGGACAGCATAGCGAACTGCAAGACGGTGTAGCAAGTGGAGCTTTCAAAAAGCTCGTTCGCAAGGGAGGTGGTGAGGTTGCTTTGTGATGGAAATGCGCATATACATAACCCAAAACCTGTGTGCATACCAGAACAGAAAGGGTAAAGGAGCGCTACCGCTCCGGACCTGTTGTTGTTGAATTCGATGATGCCACAGGGTTGGACCCGACCCGAAGACCTTCTTACCCTGGGTGCCCAGCCCGATCGATTGCAATCAATGCTTCATCTGAACGAACCATTCCGAGGGCCAGACGGTCGGGACGAAACGCGCCTAACCTTGACTCATTTTCGGCACCAACGACGACGACGACGACGGTCGGACCTGATCCGTGCGAGCTTACGTATATAGTAGTCGGCAGGTGATGATTGTTGCGATAATGCTGGCCGCCCCACCCTCCCAGCACGTGGGGCCAGTTAAACGCATGATAAACAAGTCACACTTCACCGCAACCGTTCGAGATCATCGAGATGAGAGTCTTCTTCAGCATAACAATGCATCCTCCAAACGATGACCGTAACGATTTGCTGAAGAGGTGGTGCTCAACTATGAATACATATTTATATACAACGCATCGCTTAAGCTTCATCCTGCCCGGGGGATGGGAAGGGAGTGAGGGGGAAGCTTCCTCGTGGAAGTCGATTTTGGTTGGGCGCGCCCTGCCCGGTCCATGTCGACGCAAACATACATATGCTATCCCCGGGGACGCAAGATGAAGATCGTGTGCTATAAGGCGTAGCGAACATAAATATAGTCCCCGCGGCGGCCCGGCTTATTATGCTTGGCGATGGGACGTTTCACCAGCGGAATACAAATCGTTTGACGACATGCACGAGAAACATAAGCTGCGGGACTGTATCGAATGTCGAATGTCAGCTCGAAAAGAAGTTTTACCACTTTTTTCCACCGCCAGGCAGAGTGCCATCGCCAAATGATTCGACGCTCGTTGCACAGAGACACAAGTAGAGGACTGCTTCACCCACTACCAAGCAATGGCACTTGACTGCAGACTTCACGATCTTCAAAACAAGTACCTGCCAGCTGATATTGACTGTAAAGTTTAACAACATTTACCAGCGAACCGTGAAATGTAAATGCTATGGAGATCTTTAGAAAAAAAAACGCACACAGCATCAAGCGTTTGTGCATTAGAAGACGGGTGCTGGACAAGTCTGCTCACCCGATACGCCAAACACATGCCATTGCCATTGAGAGTAAGAGCGAGAGAAAAAGAAGGGAAGGAGGGGGAAGGTTTACGTTATTATTATTAATGAAACTGTCCGCCAAGTGCATTTAGCAAAAACCGCTACACCACACACACGCCACACGCTTCCAATTCATACGGCAGAAGATACGACCTTTAACGACGCTCCGGCAATAGTCGGCCGGTGGAGACGATCGCAGGCGAGGGCGCAAGACGAAACGAGACGATTACCGGCTTTTCGATGCAGCGATGTAACCTCTGTGGCCATACCGCCATTTGGTTTGAACTTTACCTCTTCCTCACGCCCTGTCCTGATTTTACTACTGTTCGACGTACTTTCGGATTCGCCCAGCAGCACACAAACAGGTCCGTCAGTACCCGGGCCACCGGTGGCTGTGCTAATAGGGGGAGATTTATTTTCTGATTTGTAGAAGTGGTGGTCATTGTCTTGGTGTGATGATACTCGTATGGAAACTTGTTTCAACAAGCAACAAATGTAAGTATGATTGCCAATGTGCGAATGTTTGTTAGCCAGGCGCTTATTATAGCAACATCAATCGATAGCAGACACAACCAACAAGAACCGATCTGCATTAATCTAACTATGGATGATTGAATTCACTAGGGATTGAATGTATTAAAGATTAATTAACTTTACCGAATACAGCAAAACTTGATTTGCTGTAGAGCTGTGTTACGTGGATCAAACCGAAATATTGGAAATTATTGTTGCGGTAAATCGTGAGTCACAAGCAGTTGTACGTTATTGCACACACCAAACTAAACTAATTAATTCTACGCGTATATATTACAAACAGCACAAATACATTTATTTATACACACGTTGATCAATTACATTGTTTTAACTTACGCCCATACTGATTGTATTGTTACACTAAAGAAATCTTCCTCGTCATGAGTATTGGTCGTTAATCTCCTAGATTTTTCTTTCTTCACTTGATGGTAAAAATATCATCTTGGAATGGACGTTTGCGAGTTTAAGTGGAATAGGTGGTTGAACTGGGAGAAAATAGAAAAAAAATATAGCCCCGACCAAATTGCACTTCCGCGTGCACGCTAGGGCACTTCTTCGTACTGATTTTCTTTGAAATATTTGCGCGGATCCTGCAAGAATTTGTCCAACAGCTTATCACAGTTCGAGTTGCTCGGTAGCACCAGCGATTCTTCGATTGTGCGAATGAAGTTACCGTACACGTCTGTCCGAAATGTAAATTCTTCTATGGTCGAGTAGATGAGGTTAAAAATTGGCTGCGCCCGTGAATGAAAATACCCTCTATTGCCGTGAATGATTTTCACCCCATCGGGAGCATCGCACACGCTCATGTACATGCAATGGTCGGCGCGGTAGTTCCAGTCGCAAGGGAACACGTACAACCGATCGGGATTGTAGTGAAACAGCACGTTAAGGATATCCTGATCACCCCAAACTAGTTGCAAGCGATACTCGCGATAAATTGGCAGTATATGTTCCTCCCACCGGAACTCTCGCATACGCGTCAGATTCATCAGCATGACGCCCGAGTTTACCCCCAGCTCACCGTAGTAGGGATGGCGTGCGAAGCGATTATACCATCCCGCATTCATGTCTTCATGCTCCGGGGCCATGCCAGCAAACTGGGTTGCGTTAAAGTTCTGAAACATTGCCCAAATTTCTTGTACCGGCGATAGGAACACGGTGTCAGAATCAACGTACAGCACCGCATCTAGATGTTGAAGAAGAGACTGCAAAACAAAACTTACTTTTACTGAAAACTACTTCTTTTCGGGGAATGTTCATCAATCTTACCGGTAGGAATAGCCGTTGGGCAGCGCAAGGTTTGAACAATTTCCTCCACTCATCCTTGTTGGCGCGTGGAAATGTTAAGGAGTGGATTTCATAAGTAAATATTCGACCGGTTACCTCCTGCCAATCGTTTAACTTTTCCATAAAGTTCAACTTCAATTTCTCCTCTGCTATGATAACAAACCGTAATGGTGACTGATTACGGTTGAATATGATGGCCGATTTGATCATATTGAGGGCTTCGTTGTGCCTTTCATTGCATGCCACCACCACCACCGATATTTCGGTGCCATTCGATGAATGTGCGTAAGATTTCCTGTAATGTTCATCAAATTACTCTTAGCCGTGTTATGTTGTACAACCACATAGTCACTGTTCTGGATGACTCCTTACCTACTAACAGCAGCTTTCGTTTGCCCATCTGTGAGATGGTCCGCTAAATTCTGGTCGCTACTGTTGGGTCTGTCGCCCACCCGGTAGATGTAGTACAGGAGCAATAAAAACGATGCCGCCGCCAGTAATGCCAAGTATCGGAAGGTCTTCATTGTTTTTTGGCGTCTCAGGAGCACATTCGAGCATCGTTTATTGTTTAACTATTGTTCTGCTCGAACTATTAGCGTCGCGACATCGTTCTAAAAACAAGCGAATGGGTTCCTATCATGGCACACAAAAAGATGAACACAACGTCCGGTAACCACTTCAGTTATCTGTTCTTTTTTTGATATGGAGTGCGTTACGCATGGTTTTGGTGAAAATCTTTTCCAAATACACGCGAATTTCTACGCAAGCTTTGTAATGCAACAAATGCCGCACGTAAATGTAAATAATAATAACATTAAAATGCTCTCGTTGCTGGCTGTCAAATTGCTCGCGTATTTCACCACCTGCGCACTATGAGCGATAAAACAAAACGCAGGGTCAAAAACTCCCGCAGGGTAAAAACCGTGGTTTTCACAAGCTCGCCAGCGCTCCAAATCGGTGCGATTTTCCCTCACTGGCGAGCGTTTTTGATAGACATTGTGAGGGTTTTTGAGGGTTCAAGATGGCTGCCAAAAAGCTCGCACTAATGTGCGATTGTGTTGGTGGACAAAATTAAGCGACAAATAAATGTACTGCACCACTCCTCCTCCACACCCTCATTGAACCCATGGGGTTAAAAATATGTAATGTAATGTTATGTTTAAGATCAGGCATTTTGTAACATACTTACCAGCCGCCCGGATATGTTATCTGGTTTCATCCAGGACTTTTGCCCGCACTGATTTTTGCGTGTGCCTCTTTGAATTGATGTTCTACGCGTTGCGCAGCTTTCCTACGACTCTTACCAATCAATTTAATTACATTTGTACTAAACTGTAATCAATTTCGATTCAAATAATTGAACTAAATTGTGCACATTAAATTTAGTCAACCACCAAGTTTGTTTACGTTTTTTCTCATGTCCATATGCGCGAAAGAGATGGTATGACACAACGAGCGAGAACATACACTCCTCGGTATATGATGCGCGTAAATTGTCACCAACACAACGAAAGGCATATGGACAAGGAAGGGTAGAGAAAATGAGCGAGATGCAGCGATACACGAACGTCAAAAACCCTCGCCATGTTGCACGGGTTGTACGGGAAACAAAAGGGATAACAACAAATATGGATTTTTTGCAACCCGCAAGAGAAAGAGACTAAAATTACACCAAATATTGGAAGATGTGCTATTTTCTACGATTTCAGCCGAGTGCATGAACCTTTGAGTTGCTTTGGAATTGTGAAATACAGGCACAGAAGTAACACGATAACATACTTTCTGATTACGCAAAATAGAACCACGCGCGTAAGAAAGAAAGGGCGTGTTAATAGGCGCAGCGCAGTCATTGCAAGAAGCGAATATTGGTGCAACGACACCCAACGATGTCGTCTGCACAGCGAGCATTCGCTTCAAAGCTGACCAAGTAAGCATACGCCAGGAAATTGGAAAGGGCGACGCCCTTGCATCCCCAAAGCGGACGGTTCCGTGTATTATCCGGTGGCATCTAATCAAATTCGTCATTTCTTTCCGCAGACATAACTCCTCGGACATACGGAAGAACGTGGCAAACTACCAACTTTTATCGAAAAGTGATAGCAGCTCCGTGTGCTCGTCTTCCGTGAGTCGTTGTTGTAAAATGTGAGAGTGTTGAGCTGCATTACTAATAAATTTTCGTTTTTCCTCAGATATCACTGTGCGATTTGGTAGAGCCGATCGATTATGAGGAATTTCTGGCCCAACATAGCACACTGTTGCAGAAAGATCACCTTAGATCGATTCTTGACTTCCCTTCCGGGGATGTACAGGTGAAGATAGTGCCGCGCAAAATACGTACTACCGAACATGTCATCCCGAAGGAGCCGCTTGAGGTGTTGCCACTTTATGTGCAGCACTGTGTCGATTGCTTCACAAGGCCCTGGAAGGTGGTAGAGTTTTCGGCAAGACACCACTCCAGTTCGTGTAACACGTGCGAACGGAAAGATAAGGGAGCCCTCAGTCCCACGTCGTACCAACAGGAGTTTGAAATAGATCGAGACTTCAGCAACTTGGTATCGTTGGAGGAATCGGTCACTTCTACCACACTGTATGCGAGTGAAAGCTGTACCCCGAGCAGTCGCCAGTCTATTGCGAGTCTTTCATCGGTGTCCACCTGTACAGATACGCTCACCCCACGCGGATCTTGGGCATCGTTTGATCTGAGAAGCTCGGTGAACGATCCTCTCATTACGGGTGTGCTAGAGCGAGTTCCACCGGAAAGTGTCGATCAAAGCAATGAAAGCAAACGGCAGGAGGAGCGCCAACCGGCACTATTTGGCTTGTACGCAGATGGTGAAACGGAAGAAGCGATCGAGAAACGCATGCCAGCAGACATGCCGATGGAACATTTGGGTAATCGAATTCACGTGAAATGCCTTCATCTAAAACTGGAGCTAGAGGTGGAGCCTATCTTCGCTTCGATGGCTATATACGATGCTAAGGAGAAGAAGAAGCTGTCGGAAAACTTTTACTTCGACATGAATCCGGAGTCGTTACGGCGCATGCTAGTGAACCATGTGCCGTTTGCTGATATCAGCACCCAGGCGCGAGAAGCTATCTTCGACATAACGAACCCGAGCAACGAACTGTACCTCGTAATAAGGCTGGAAAAAGTGCTTCAAGGCGATATCAAAGATTCGGTCGAACCTTATCTGAAGGACGATAAGGACAAATACAAGGATAAAGCCAAATCTAATGCGGCCGATTATTGCGAACGGCTCGGAAAATATCGAATGCCGTTTGCTTGGACAGGCATCTATTTAACCGGCATCTTTAACGGAGATGGCATGGAAAAGGACGACCGTGAGAGCATTGGCTCGGCTTCAAGCTCCAACAGCTTGGACCGCAAATCGTCTACTAGCAGCTTCGATCAATTCCGTAAAAGAGCCACCGATATGGGCACATTAACACGGCGGGGATCATTGGAGCGGAAGATGGAAAAGCGCCGCTCCTGGTCGCCGGATGATTTTGCCAACAGCATTGAAACGTTCCGACCGATCACAATTACCGTAGCAAGCTTCTTCAAACAAGAGTCCGACAAAATGAAGGACGAAGAGTTGTATAAATTTTTACCGGAATTGAAACGGCCCGCCGCGCTCATGAAAAAGCACAAATGTATACCAGGATCGATAAAGGTAGAGATTGCTCCCGCTCCAGAAGAGCTGAAGTACGCGCTGACACCAGAGTTGGCAAAAATCGACCCTTATCCGGATGATCATTCTCGGCCGGTGAAGGAAATTTTGGAATTTCCATCCACACCGATACTGAACCCATATTACGCTTACCGTAATTTGCTGTTTGTTTCGCCGAAAGAGCTTAATTTTTCAACTCGTGCTGGCTCGGCTCGCAACATTGCCGTGCGCGTACAGCTAATGGGTGGTGAGAAGCAGTCGGATGCACTTCCTGCCATTTTCGGCAAGAGTTCGTGCTCGGAGTTCAGTACCGAGGCCTATAGTGCGGTCAATTATCACAATAAGCAGCCGACGTTTTACGATGAGATTAAAATTGAGCTACCAGCCAATCTGAAGCAGAATCATCACATCTTGTTCACTCTGTTCCACGTTTCCTGCCAGAAGAAACCACAGGAAGTGCAAACAACGGTAGAAACGCCGGTAGGCTACACCTGGCTGCCGGTGCTTAAAGATGGCGGCCATCTAAACGTGGGCGAATTTAATCTTCCTGTAATGGTTGAAGAACCACCGAACAACTATTCCTTCATACCGCCGGACGTACAGCTACCCGGAACTAAGTGGTTGGACAACCACCGGCAGGTGTTTTCCGTTACAATTGATGCCGTTACCTCGGTGCATGCCTTGGATGATTATCTGGATAAATTTATTTATCTGTGCGAATGTTTAGACATGCGTAAGGTTCCACCGCGCATCGGTGAAGGAAACATGGAAAAGGAGTTCAAGAAAACGCTCCAGGAGCTGCAAAGTGCTGACCAGGAACAACTTGTGAAAAATTTGCAAGTAATACTGGATAAGCTGATCGAGTTGCTGGTAACGAGCTACAAGATTGGCGGCGAAGCATTGTCCCTGGGACAGACGGTATTTGAAACAATCTGCCAGATATCTGACAAAATCTTCGTAAGTGTCAATTGTACTATTACTATTTTCTTTTGTTTGCTATCTAAAATATTCAAGCATATCGTGCATTTTCATTCATCTTATTCCTACATATACATTCATCTATTGATGGTAAAATAATTTGATTTTGCTTTTAATGTTCTTACGCTCTTACAGTTCCTACAGCCTGACGAGCGCTACGGCCGGCAAAACATTCTGAGCACTTACATTCAATATCAATGTAAAATACCTCATCCAATGGATCCGAAGTGTAAATTGGCCTCACTCCAAATGCCTATCCGACGGCCTGCATCGGCCGAGGAAATCAATCGTAGCACAAGCAACCCAGATTTGATGGCACTCTCTGATCTAAATTCAAGCCGTACTGTTGATCGTGCCCTTAGTATGCGATCGGACGGTTGTTCACCAGGCTCAGGTGTAAAGGACGGACTCGTACGTCTATTGCACGAAGAAATTGCACTCAATTGGGTAGTGGCTAGTGGTTCCGCTGCTGAATTATCGATGACCAACTCGTGGATGCTGTTTGAATTGATCGTGAAAAGCATGGTCGAGCATTTGGAGCTTACGAATGCACTTAACTCTCCTCGTAAAAGCCGCTTTCCGCATCAGTACACTGATGATATAGCCACGTTGGTACACCTGGTTACAACTAAAGTGGTGGGTTACAACAGCAGTGACCAAAAGCTGGCCCAATCCATAAATTCTAGTTTAGCATTTTTCATATTCGATCTGCTAAGTATAATGGATCGTGGGTTCGTGTATGGACTCATTAAAACGTACTACAAAGTGATCATGACCAAAAGCTCACCAACTCCGGACATGATTCAATATAAGCTGGACTTTTTGCGTATCGTGTGCAGTCATGAGCACTTTGTGGCTTTGAATCTACCTTTTGGCACTCCATATACGGTGCTTTCGGCTCCGTGCAGTCCAACACCGAGCGTTACATCGAACCACAGTCAGAACTCGTACATTAGCGCCATGACTGGTAACGATCGTGCTTTGTATGCAGATTTGAGTGTAGAGTTCCGCCAGCAACATTTTCTGGTAGGATTGGTCTTGCAAGAGCTCTCTAATGTGCTGGACATCTCCAATACACAGCTACACGGTAAAGCGATCCGTTGTCTAAGGAATTTACTTACTTCCCATGATCTGGATCCTCGCTACAGCGAGACAGATGCAAGGGCCCGCGTCGCAGCTCTCTATCTACCATTGCTGGGTATTGTAATGGACGTTATACCTCAGCTACACACCCCTGTGTCGCAATCTCACGATCGACTGAACACAATTGGCCAGCTGGATGATTACCAAGGTCCGGCGGCTACGGTTCCTGCGACGAGCACCATTAGTCCGGAGGTAGCATTTGCAATATCTGGCATTCGTCGCTACAGTTACGTCTCGGAAACGCCCAAACCAAAAACGGTCCTAACGAATGATACCCGCAATCTGTTGGCCTGTTTTTTGTGGGTGTTGAAGAATCTCGAACCAAACACCCTGGTAAAGTACACGATGGGGTTGAGCCCGCATCGAGTACATCAAATGCTTCAGGTACTGAACATTTGTATACCAAATTTTGAATATCGTGGAAAAAAGCAACCGACAAACACATCCAAGCGCAACACCTCAAGCTTCCGCAAAACGCCGGATATGCGGGAAAAGCTGGAAGAATTCATCCGTGGCACGGGCTCAGCAAGGAACGATCTCATCAACCGGCGTAAGGATGGACGCAATTCTACGGATAAACTTCGCTGGAAGAAGGATCAAATACGCACCCAGTTTTACGATAGCAATATTAAGAATGAAGCAGAACTGGAGATGTGTAATTACATTGAAGGCTCTCTGGCGACAGAGGTGTGCCTAATCATTCTGGATACGTTGGAAATGATCGTTCAGGTTGCATCATCTTCAGAGATGCATCACAACCTGCTGGGCACTGTGCTAAAGGTGTTACTGCATGCTCTTTCCCGTAACCAGAGTACGCTGGCATTGCAAAATCTATTCGCCTCGCAACGCTCGCTGGTGTTTAAGTACCATAATTTGCTCTTCGACGAAGAAACGGACAACTGTGCTGATCTTTGTTTGTTGCTCCTCAAACATTGTGGTTCGCAGCTACCAACCGTACGCTCGCAGGCGGCAGCCTCGTTATATCTGCTAATGAGACAGAATTTTGAGATAGGAAATGTAAGCATGGATGTGTGCTCCTGAGTGTTCAGAATGATTTTAATAAGTTTTTCTTTATTATTCACAGAATTTTGCTCGTGTAAAAATGCAGGTTACAATGTCACTCAGTTCACTTGTGGGCACTAGTTCCTCATTTAGCGAACAGTCGTTACGTCGTGCGTTGAAAACGATACTTGTGTATGCTGAATCTGATACAGATTTACAAGAGACATCATTTCCCGAGCAAGTCCAGGATTTGCTGTTCAATCTGCACATGATTCTGTCGGACACAGTCAAAATGAAAGAATACCAGGAAGATCCTGAGATGTTGCTCGATCTCATGAACCGCATTGCCAAGGGATATCAAAATTCTCCCGATCTTCGCCTCACGTGGCTTGAAAACATGGCAAAGAAACACACTGAACGGGCAAACCACACCGAAGCGGCTATGTGCTACGTCCACAGTGCCGCGCTTGTAGCAGAGTACCTAAGTATGCTGGAATCTCAAACCCATCTACCGGTGGGAGCCGTCTCGTTCAAGCACATTTCACCAAATGCACTCATGGAATCAGCTGTTTCGGACGATGTGGTAAGCCCGGGCGAGGATGGTATATGCCTTGGCAATAGTTTCACCGAGGGTGGATTGAAACAATTACTCGATCATGCGGCTAGCGCCTTCCAGGCTGCGGGTATGTATGAGGCAATGAACGATGTCTACAAGGTGCTCATACCGATTTGTGAGGCGAACAGAGATTTCCGTAAATTAGCCCAAATTCATGGAAAACTGTTGGAGGCTTTCAATCGAATTGCACAGCTGCAGGGCAAACGTGTTTTCGGCACCTATTTTCGCGTTGGTTTCTATGGTGCAAAGTTTGGCGATCTCGACCAGCAGGAATTCATTTACAAGGAACCAACACTTACAAAATTGCCGGAAATATTTAGTCGGCTGCAAAATTTTTACGCGGATAGATTTGGTCCAGATGTGGTGCAGATTATAAAAGATTCGAACTTAGTGGAAATCTCAAGCCTGGACGGGGACAAGGCTTACATCCAAATTACCTATGTGGAACCGTACTTTGAAACATATGAACTTCGTTACAGGGAAACGTATTTTGAGCGCAATTTCAACATAAGTAAGTTGTACAAACTTCTCTCACGAAGTGTTTTGCCATCTATTAATCATATTTCTTTCCCTCTACATAGAACGTTTCATTTTTGCTACGCCCTTTACGAAATCGGGGAAAGCGCACGGTGATTTACATGAACAGTGTAAACGCAAAACAATTTTAACCACCGCCAACCACTTCCCGTATGTGAAAACACGCATACAGGTGGTGCAACGGCAACAAATTGTGCTGGAACCAATCGAGGTGGCAATTGAGGATATACAGAAAAAGACTGCCGAACTCGCTGCAGCTACCACCCAGGAACCGGCAGATCCGAAAATCTTGCAAATGGTTCTGCAAGGTTGCATTGGCACTACCGTCAACCAGGGTCCAATGGAAATGGCTCTCGTGTTCCTCTCCAATATCGCTAATGGTAACACAATACCAACAAAGCACCAGAACAAGTTACGACTTTGTTTCAAAGATTTTTCTAAAAAGTAAGTTTTTGCGAATCATTCCGTATCAGCAAAGATCCACCACATTGTTATTGTTGATTTTATTTCTCGTTTCAGATGTGCTGATGCACTGAAGAAGAATCGTAATCTAATTCTATCTGATCAGAAAGACTACCAAAAGGAACTGGAGCGGAATTATCAGGTATTTACCGAGCGCCTTGCTCCACTGATCACTATCAGTCCAGCACAGGCCCAGGGGTTAGTAGCAGTGAAAAACGACCTCCACAATAACAACCGTTTGACCTGTTCACTTCGATTCTAAAGACTGTTTTAATCGTTTGTGCTCTCTACATATTAATTGCAATGGAATTTGTCGTGTATCACATAAGGAATATGGATTGATCAATGGCTAATGTTCGTTTCGATTATGTAGTATATTCATCAATACAGACATCAAATCAAAGATGAAAGTAAAACTACAAGTTTAATAGGAAGTTCATGGCAATTATTCTGTCAGTAAATGACTTACAACTTGATGTGTTGCATGTAATGATAATGCTTTTTGTACCATGGAATAAAATAGGCATCGCTCTCTGAAACATTAAACATTTACCTTAGTTGAATGTACTAACTATAACTCCTTTATCTAAGTTTTTCTTTATCTAAGTGTTTTTAGATCAGTCTGTGCCAAAGATTTAATAAGTGAGTGATAATTATCAAACTCTCTACACTACGCCTATTTTTTATGGTATGATTTTTTTGGGTTCATCATTGTGGCCGTATCATACGCATTCGGAACAAACACTCCCCATCTCCCATTTAAGTATAGCATTTAGCTTTCGAAGTACATGTTGATAAGTGTAGGTATCGTAACGTGAAATATTTTTCGAAAATGCACAATAAGGTTGATATCATATGACCATGATAAAAATACCAATGAGCAGTAATAACTCTGCACTATTATATCCCGTGACTCCGAGCTAAACATCGGAATGGTACTGAGCAACATTTTAAAATTCACTACTACATAACAATGAACAAATTATCTATGAGCTTTTTTATAAATATCATTGCAATAAAGTACTTGCAAAAAGTGAGATAAAGTGGCGATAGCACGTACGAACACATGTATCCGAAAACGAGTATTTATGAATAATTTAAGGGAGACAATTTAAATGTGGCATCAAGAAGAACTCCAGCCAAATTTATTTTATTACATTTTAATAATCATACAATGAAAGAACATAAGTTATTTGGCAAAAATATGTTAGATACGCTATATAATCTCTATCTAGTATATGGCAACTTTTATTGATAGTTGTGCAAATGACACTATAAAAGAGTACGACAGAAATTAGTACCGATACGATAGAATAAATTAAATAGGAGCTATTCGAGACTGCTTTTGTAGAGTGAAATGAAATACATATCAGTATGCGATGTGTATACGCCATTTATACAATGGCCCGACGACTGGTCCAGCAAACCATTATTATAGTTCATCATCGAAATGATGAATGTTTTGAAGATGATCGCCGTAATCGGTTGCTTCGCTACCAACGAAGGTGTCATACTTATCGATGATTTCCTGATATGACAAACGGTCATCATGATCGTCATCGCTGGCAGCAAATAGGTGGTCTACTTCATCGCTAGCTACCTCGCTGCAAATTGCCGGAAAGAAACGATATGTGTTTAGGATACATTAAATGATACAATCACTTTAACTATGCATTTAAATAGGTGCGTTCAGAAACTTACTCATTGCTTGGAACAACCCATGACAGGATTTCATTGCCGCTCAGGAAGCCGTCGTTATTCCTATCGAAATCTTCCTTGAATTTGTCCATCTCAACAATCAGCCACTCCTTGTCGTGATCCTTCGCGTTGTCTCCCACAAACTCCTGGAAATCGATACGACCGTCCTTGTTCGTATCCTTATCGCGGAGGGTTTGTTGCAATATTATGGGAAGCATTTGGGGGAATTCTTCCGGAGAGATGAACTGCACAAACTCGGTCGAGTCCAGCTTTCCGTCCCGATTGGTATCCGCAGCCTCAAACATTTCTTTATCGTCCTGAACGAGCTTGCGTTCTTCCTCATTACGGGGCTCCTCAAACGGGAGGCGAACACCTTCCTCATCTTCGCTATCCATTCCATATGTTTCCTGCAGATATTCTTCCCACGTCACGGATTCATCGTTGTTCAAATCGACGTCTTCAAATCGCTCCGATGCTTCTTCTTCCGCAAGGCTCTTAAAGGACCGTAGAATCCATGCCTTGAGCTCGTGACGATCAACGTAACCGTCGGAGTTCTGATCCATCTTGACAACCAACAGCGCTAGCCGCTTTTTGGACTCTTCTGGCGACAAATTGTCGAATTCCTCTGCTTCCTTAACGCTTCCGAGGATCGCTTCGTGATCAAACTCCGAAAAGTGTTCTCCGCCTTCCATATGATGCGCATCCCGCGGTGCATATGCTCCATCCTCGGTGCGTTCCTTATTTACCGTGTGCGTGTGGGTATGTTTGTGCGTAGCCGCACACTGCACGCAAACTGCAATCAGCAGTATCGAACAAACCGATAGCCACATAACGCGATTCATGGCAGAAGCAGTTCTTTTTTTACTGTGACTAATCCTGTTTCAGCTTCGATGGTGTAGGATTCCTAGCCAACAAAAACTCCACTATCTTAGCACCTACTCCATCCGAAGCTATTAGATGCCAGGAATGTGGCTTTCTAATGAAGGCTGCAGAAAAATAATGTAAACAGAAATATTGGATGAAGTTTATGGGTTCGTCCGGAATTCGTGAAATTGTGTCATTTTTCTTTTCGTGTATCCAATGTCAAAACGGAACATACATTTTCATCTAAGAAAAGATACACGTACTAGTTGCAAAACCGTTGCCGACTCCTAGTTCCAGTGGTGCATTTTGACAAATTCTAAAAATGTTTCAACAGTTTCAGCGCCGTGGCGTAGTTCTCGCCAAACTTATCATTTATTTTTACGTAAATATCAATATTGTGATAATGGTTATAAGTTTATTAGCCACTAGAAGATAGTGTAGGTGTTGGATTATTCAAATTTCGGTTATAAGACGATACTGTTTAATAAAAAAACAGCATTATACTTTCGCTTTTTCAGGATATGTTTACAGGTATTTGCACGTATCATTCTATTCGATAAAAACACTGCACTACTCAAGCCGCTCCTCCAATGCCAAAAATTGAGCATCATTTTCCTCCCGCTCTAATGCCTGTAAATATTTCCTACGCTCCTCCAAAACTAACTCCACATCGGTACCATGCTTGAGTGCTACCTCTAGCGCTTTATTCCATCGGTGCATTCGCATGCAGAACCGTATCGCTTCGGGGATGCGCTTATTGTGCATAAGAATGATCTCCGCCTCTTGAATGCGACCATTCATAATCGAGTTTTCGGCCATATGCTCGGGACTCGAAGCGGGCAGCGACTTGATGTAGTTCAAATAGTTCACTTTGTCTATTTGCAACGAAGCGGAAAATGCTTCCTCGCTTATTTCTAGCTGATTGCGCTTCGAAGCCATTGCTGCCAGAGTCGCCCACAGTAGATGGTTCTGGGCTAAGCGACACAGCTTCAGTGCCCGTTCCCACTGGTTTTCCGCAAACAGTTTGTGCAGAATCACGCAGTATGTTTTGACCGATATAGTGAATATAGCCCCAGAGCTGCGGAAAGTAATGTTTGCCCCTTCAAAGTTCTCCAGCGTAATATTTTTACCAAACTCGCTAGTATCGTAGGTAAATGTGGTGAGAGCAATTAGCGTAGGGTCAGCACAGGCTTCCCCCGGACAGTACCAGACGGTATAGCTGAGATCGTGCAATCCGACCAAAATATTTGTATCAGAAGACCACATCACTGTTGTTATCTGCGTTCCGATCTTGTGCATCACATACTCTGGTCCGCTATGAACGCTCGTGATGTACAGATCTTGATTGGCGTCTATATACACCAGATATTGATCGTCCGGATTACCAAACCGACATACAGCCACCTCCAACACGGACGATTTGCTTTGGATGCTGTAAGGTTCTTCCTGTCGTGTAGCTCCAGGTAGCAGGTCAAATACATGGATTATAGTTTGATCAGAATGGTCGCGCACTGCTAGCGAATCCATGCCGAGCGATATGCAACGTCCGTTCAGATGGGGTATCTGTGCTTGGGATCCTGGAAAACGAGGATTCAAATGCAGCCTTCCTGTATATGTGTAGATCCAGATGGAGTTATAGTCGACCAGAATGAAATGTCTGCAAAAAAGGGGACATTATTTAGTGCGATACACGGTTGGGCTACTAGCTAACATACTTTTTCCCAAGCATAATAATTCGAATATCACTGCGCCCATCTATAATGATCGGGGTGTTAACATAATGCTCGTTGAAGATATGTACTTGATGGACTGTAGCTACAACTAAATGCCCGTATCCTAATTCCCATTTGATAATTCGCTCCGAGAAGTCTAGCGTATCGTTGGTGCGTGCGACAATGTCTTGTAGTTGAATTGTTTTCCGTCCCGTGGTAATTGCCTTGAGGTTTCGATTTCTAAGCTCTCGTTCGATGATGTGTCCAAAGAGCAAGGATCCAGTGCTAGCTGAGGATGCGATTTGTGTACTATCGGCGGACCACACAATATTGAATAGTGATCCTGTCACTTGTTGGTTGAATCGTACAATACTGTGGCTCCACTGCAGGGAAATAGTCAATTTCAATGAGTTGTAAGAATATAAGGCCAGTGTTACTTACTCCTGTGTAGTGGCAAAGCTTCAACATATTAAATCCACCTATGGCTAACAGCTCTCCATCGGGACAGAAATCAATGGATGTTATGGCATAGTCATCGGCCACACTAGTATACACGTTCGTCCCTAAAGTGTCCCAAATCTTATAACGACAATCTTCGCCTCCGGTTCCGATCATGCCCGTGTTGTTAGACCAAGCCAGGCAAAGGATCATTCCTTCATGCGCTCTCCATTTCGTTAGCTTACTATTTGCAGCAAGTGGTTTGATGGCTACAAACGGTCCTTGGCAGTAAACGATGGCTGTAGCATTCGGAGACCATCGGGCACATCGGATTTGTCCTTCGTTCTGTACAACCGTAGACCGCAACATTCCCGATCGGGACCAAATTTTTATGATACCATCTTCACCGGCAGAGAGCAACCCGGCTCCGTCTGGGCTCCAGCGGGCCGTCACAATCGGCCCAGTGTGTGCCGGTACATTTCGCTCTATTCGTGCGCTTTTATTTAGTATTACAAAGCGGCCATCAGCGCCGGCTATCAGTAGCGATTCTCCTCCTTTGCTGGAACCCGGGGCACTAGCACCGGACGTTCCCATTCCTGGACCTTTGCCAACGAGCCAATGCAAATCAGTTGGTATGAATCCTTCGGGAAGTTTTGCCACTTGCACCATTTCCCGATTGGTTGAGCTCCATCTGTACACCTGTTGATCTTCACTGCAACTATATACGTCCTCATTGTTGCTCCAACCTAGGGCGGCAACCGTTTCCTTCAGCTTCGAATCCTTCGTAATATATGTTTTAAATTTCATCTTTTATAGCGGAAAAATATTGCCTATCAAATTCACAGAATACGTTTCTCCAGACACCTAAAGAAAGTAAATGTCGTTTGTTTTGTGTTGGATAACCTGCTGCCATGGCAACAATAATTCCACTTCCAATGACCAGCATAACATGATGTTTTAAATCAGAAATGATGTAGGTATCATTAAGAAAATCAGTTTTTAAAGTGTTTTTGCATTAATTTTAACTTTTGGCGTAGTGATGATAGGAAAGCAAGATTAATTGTTAATTATGTACATTGATTTTTTTTTAATTCAAATGTGTTGTTTTTTTATTAATTTGTTAGATTAATTTTCATAATGAACAGTATTAAGCATCATTATAATCGTGTCTATATTTAACTTATGATGTCCTAAAATGTAATTACAATGTCCTAATCTGTGTTTTGAAAGGAATTAAAATTCTTTTATCAAAAAAAAAGATAGTTGTTAAGTTATGAAACATAAATCATGTGCTAAAGTTAGAGATGAAAAATTAAACATTTGTAATTCTTGTATACTTGTCCAAGAGCTGCAGTATGTTACGGAACAATTGTAGATGTATTAAATATTTCTGGAGTTGCACACACCTTACATTCGCCTAACCCGGCGCTCTAGCACCAATCGAACACGACATCGAACATGGAAAATGTATGGGATTTGACATGTTTGTCTTGTTTGTTTGTTTGTGTCTGACAGTGCACCTCCATATGATTATATGGGTTTGTTCAAGTCGGATGTCGTGTTCGATTGGTGCCAGAGCGCAGCCTAAGTTTGACTACTCTGTGTGGAACGTAACAAATCACAGTGGATATAGGGTCAAAAACTGTTGGTAAGATGTTTGAATCATTGTGCGAAATCTTGTTGATGAAATGTTTGATAAAAGAATAGTTTTGGTCTTGATTGAAGCGTTAATTGGGACCCTTTTTTCTATCTTCTTAAAATTGTTTAAGTGTCTTACCAGCAGCGACACGCGAGTGACTTTTCAAATTTTGTATTTATGTTTTGGTTTTATAACGACATTCAAGTTACAGTGCATAAAAAAGCAATAAATCAAGATTTTTTATGCGCCGCGAAATAATTGTACATTGCACAGCAAGCATCATGTCCTTTTTTGCATGATTAATACAAAAATAGAGTTTATGAAATGTCATTTTCATGTGCCAGCGCAGAAGAACCCCTCGATAGCGCAGAAGAAAACCGAAGAAAAGGCTCATAAAACAGAAGTGCGAAGGGATTTCAGCCCAAAGTGTTTCGAGAAGCGAGCTACGCCATTTGAACTACGTAACACAAATTGAATTATAGTTGCGTATGCGTCAAGTTCTGTGTTGTCGCCACGTAAAGTACCGAGATAACGGTGAATAAAATACACATCAAACGTGATTGGTTTAATAATCTGTGAGAAAGAAGGTGAACGGGTTTTTCATCTCTATTTTGCGAAGAGTGCAATGTTTTTATTCTAATCCAGTCTGTTTTCAATTCCTCCTCCCTAGCGTAAACATCATGGTGTGCGTGACAGCGAGCTGTTCGTCAGTGGTGTAGAATAGTGTGCGTGTGTGTGTGAGGGTCTCGGTCTCGTTCACTTTCAGGCGCTTTCGTTTTGTTGGTTCGAGCTGTCAAGTGGCAAAATTCAAAGGTGGTGCAGGCGAATGAAGAAAGTCTCTGTGTTTGACCGGACTTAGTGCAGTGCGTGCAGGGTGAAAAAAGAGAAAGCCGTCCTCGTCCGATGCAAGAAGTTGTCGTGGTTCTCGGAAAATAAATTATCCAGTCGTCCGCGCGGTCCGTGCTCGGTCAAAGTGCAAAATTTGGCGTAATGCAAAAGGTGTTGTCCTCCGTGGTGTTGTTTTCCTGTGCTATTATGTACCGTCATTGTCGAATCTGTGTGCAAGAGTGAGAAAAGAGAAATGAAAAATGCAGTGTTTCGTCTAAGTGGTCCCAAGTGAGCGTTTGTTCCGTGTTGATAAAACAAAACAAAAAATACGCAGTAAAAAGCAGTTTCAAATCTTTACACTGTGGATGTATTACAGTGCATGCTAGAAGTGTAAAGGAAAATCTAATAAAAACGTCCAACACTATCGTAGCGGAGGTGAAATTCAGGCCGCTATCATCATCTTCCCCATCAGCCGGAAGTGGTCAAATCACTACTACTGCGGCTGGTGCTGGTGCTGCTGCTGCTGCTACAGTTGATAGACGGGCAAGCAGTGAGTTGAACGTGGTGAAGGTTTATTTCATCGCACCGGGAACACATAAACCGTAGCCAGTTGTGCGGAAAAAGCACCACCGAAAAGCAAAGCACCGACCCAACGACGATGGCCCTGGTGCGGAAGAAACTCGATGACAAAATACTGAAAACGTTGCGAGAGCTGGTTGGCGTTGGCGGTAACAAAGAATGCTTCGATTGCGGCCAGAAAGGGCCAACTTACATCAACATGACTATCGGTTCGTTCGTCTGCACCAGCTGCTCCGGCATATTGTAAGTATTGTGCAGCATATAACTCCTGATCTCCTTGATCTTTCCTAGACCCATTGATAATGAAACACCCGAAAAGTCATTTGATTTACGGTATGTCGGTGTCATCAGGTTCGTGCTTGTGTTGTTTTGTAGCCACTACATTCAAAGCACATTCATGGAGCCAGTACGTCTCTTTCAGCACCAAGAAAATCTACTTGGCGTAGGGGTTTCCCTGCGTCTATTATCGCATTTATTGTGAACCAAATTGGGGACGTTTTTTCTTTTGTTAAGATTAGCTGACATTTAAAAACCAAGCATTTATATTGGGAGGGACGAATCCAGAGGAAACTGGTCAAGATAAGAATAGCACGAAAGCGGGATATAATGGACGATGAAATCATTTGTTGTAGGAAAACCCCTCCGATGTTCTATGCTTGTCTGCCAATTATGTTACATTAAGTTCGATTCGGTAGCATTTCTATCTATGCAGCCAATTATGAATTGTATCGAGAATCGCATTATTCAACACACTTTTTTGAACACATTTTGAAGGTTTAGTCTTTTCTGATGGTGCACACATCGTGAGTTCCAACCAGTTAGTAAAATTCGTGATGTAATTATTCTTAAGCAGCATTACCTAATATTCCTTTCAATGACTCGTTTGGAAGACATTCACGCGCCTCTCTTTCCTATCATCCTGAGAAAACCCTAACCTTTACGGGTAATCCTTCATGACCCAGGGCGGTCTTCCTTGGCTTACCGATTTCCACAATTACAAGCCGAGCGGTGGAACTCGTGCAACGAACACCAGCTAAGGCGCGGATTATCTAAGCATTACCGTCGCGCCGCGCCGACCTTTCCGGGGGCTTCCACACTGTGTGCGGCCCAGTGTGTCTCGAAGCATGTAAAAACCCTGGCGGTTGCTGCGATCAGTCTCTTTTCACTCCGTGATCGCGTTTGCTGTGCAATAGCGCGCGGCTGTGTACTCGAACGTCGCTTTCATGGCATTCCTGTGAATGGAAGCAAAGATGATGTCGGAGGTCGTTCGCCCGTAATTGTCAATTCGTTACAGTGCGATGCACATAGACACACACACGAAGACGCTTAAAACAACGACAACAGTGACGGCCGAGGCGACATCAATTCTGTTTTGTGAAGGCCCTTCACGTCGTTTTGTCGTTAACGTTCGCCGCTGCTCTCCTACATTCCATCACTCCATCACCTTCCGTCTACGCTTTGATCCGGTCCTTCTGGAGCCCTTGCTAAGCTGCGCAGAACCGCCCGTTTCCGGGCAACACCACCATTACCGTGACAGTGCTTTGAGATGTGTGTGTGTGTGTTTTTTCTTTCCTTTCTCTCTTTCAATTGATTGATTTCAGCAATCGAAACTACTGCTTCACAGTATATTGTGCTTTTCGCTTGTTCACCCTCTGGGAAAATCGTCCATCCTCTGTCATGAACGTGCTCTGTGTAGTGTAGATTGGGTGACTAGAACCAGCATTTCTGGTCCGAAATGAGTACAAATAACTGCATCATACACCCTAGATCATGTGAACGGGCATGATTTTAGCCAGGGGGTTTATCACAGGTAAAGAAGCTTAGATGGGCGATTGAGAATGGTGTCATATGAGTGTTGAAACCAGTGTATGCATCCCGGAATGGGCACCAGCAAAGGCTATCAACAGGTAGAGCCAGTAGGACTAGCACTCTCTGCGTTCCTTAAAGCCCAGGTTGCCTACGATCATCAAGTATGAACAGGGAAGGGCGATAAAATTAACACAAGCAAATGGTTCACTGTATGCAGCATACATTGGCCGTTTATGGTTAACTAGTTTTTAACGAGAGTGTTGGTTGCATTTTCTACCGATGCGACAGGGTATTAAGATCACTGTAAATACCGTTACCATTTAAAGTAAGATAAACATGAGCCTGTGCGTTCATTGATTGGTTGAACAAAGATGGTGAACACATAAACATTCAAATCAAACAACACTTGTTTATTGTTCCAATAGTTATTAACAGAATAGGAAAGTCGTAATAGACTGATAGCAAAACTAATCTAATTTTAGTTGCTTGTTTGAAATAGTAGGAACTAGACCAACTAAGATGTTGATTGCTGATACCCGTGTGTACCAGGAATTAGGAAGTAATAGTCATTATAATCTGGCCAGTGATGCTTCTATTCAGTTAAACATACATTACTATTCACGGTTGTTTTTGTTTTTCATCAATTTTATAAACATTGATTACAGTTATACATCGTGTCTGTGTTTTAAATAGGGGAATGTGGGGCAAAATGGTTAGGTGGGACAAAGTGGCCACCTGCATTATTGGAAAATTAACACGTTCAAAATGAATTTTGATGATTGAAAAACATCAAACACAATACAATACACAAACGGCTGTCCCGAACACCCAATTGATTCCGATTTAATCCGAACCACTTCAATCTATTCCAAATGGCTGCTATTGAATCTGTTCTACTACCGTTGCTAATTCGAAGAGCAAAACACTTACACTAAAAAGCAGGCTTGCAAGCAACCCTAGTTCCTAGCCAACATTGCTGTATTCATAGCGCCACATATAAGCAAAAATTCAATTATCTATGTGCGTACCGGCGAACCCCGTGTTATGGGTTTTCAATGAGTTAATTAAGAATTTCAAATAAATAAATCAATATTCTATCAATATAATATTTCAAATAATAAATTAAAAAAAAAATACAGAAAATGTATAACATATAGCTACGTAAATTTACAATGTATAGTGATACTTTATAGTGCAGATAATCCAGACAGGAATGTCAATTAGGAAGTGTAGTGAAAAGTTGATTGTTATGAATAAATGACTAGGGATGATCAAATTTACCCATCAACTTAAAAAGGCTAAACATTATTCCAAGCCAAGCAACTCGCAACAAGCAATATAGAGTATGGCGTATATCGGGCGATACCATTTTACCCCACACAATACGTTTTCACGACTTTTTATGTTGTTTTGGAAATTTCATTCAATACATTTATATTTGTTTTTAATACGTCTACTACTAGTTTTGTTCCGGGAATAAGACGTTGAAGCATCGATTGCCGTCAAAATATATGTGTAAAATGGTTTGAGCAAAATCAGAGTGAAATCTTTAATAGTGCCATTTTGCCCCGCTCTTCCCTACATGAATCAGCCAGCTCACCCCGGTTATGCCGTCTCTGAACGGATTTGCAGCTCTCTTTAAGCGCAATCAACATTCGTTTAGGTCAGCATATCTCTGAAGGATCGTATTCAATCAAAACAAACCTCATTTAGCTGAGGGAGTTGAAAGCAAAGCCCAGCAGTGCAGTGCAGTGCTGCTTCTGGTGGTTTCGTGGCTCCTCGGTGGAAAAAGTACTAATCAAAACATAAACAAACACATGCACAAGAGAGGCTACCGACAATTTTTACTTAATTTTTTATTTTTGCAATGGCATTCGAAAGGGGTTTTTTTACGCAAGCTGCCGATCTTCAAGGCGGAGGAGAAGGGGGTGATGTTTTGCTGCGTCTTCAGTCGCTTCTGACTTGGCGCATTCCAATTGCGTTTTTGTGTTCGATGTGCCTTCTGCTCGAGATTTACCCCCGACATCTGTATAAAAACCGGTTTTCAAGTCCATTTATGAAATTCCACACAGCAAATCGCGGCGGCGGCAGCGGCCCATTTTCGCCTGTATCGCGGGAGAGGGCCGTGTCGCATTCTAAAATACGCGATTTATTGCCGGGGTTGATGCGTTTTCTTTAATTCACCCGTTGATTCATGGCTGTTAGATGACTAAGAAACTGGGCTTTCCATTTCGGCATGCTTTTTTAAGTGAGTATGTTAATGCTGAAACTTACAGCAGTAAACATAGTTTTAAAGTCAAGGAAATGCGAAATACACAAAGAAGATCCAGTATAAACAGTTGATAAAGAACCACAGCAGATTCTTTGTGTCAGCAACGCAACTGAGAGCTACAAGCACAGTTGTAGTTGTAACAAGAAATAAATGCCATGAGTCATCAATTAACCGGCATTCAGTGGTATTGGTAGTTTAGGCTTGAGCTGCCTTTGCTTCTTTGGTCCGGGAACGTGTAGCATCAAATCTGAAGGTGCGACAACACATTTGAGAACGATTTTTGCATTATTTCTATCAATTGATCAAAACTTTCTATCAATTGATCGGGGCCTGTCTGGTGGTACAGTCGTCAACTCGTACGACGTAACAACATGCCCGTCATGGGTTCAATTCCCGAAAAGACCGTGCCCCCATACGTAGGACTGACTAACCTGCTATGGTAACAATAAGTCACTGAAAGACAAGTCCACTTCACTAGTGGGTACAGGCAGGCCTTGACCGACAATGGTTGTTGTGCCAATGAAGAAGAAGAACAAAAATTGGTTATTGCCAATCGTGCGTGTTAAGCTTCACAAGTGCGGGTTAATCCTTTCTGTCGGATTTATTAATCAAACAAGGGCTGAAAGAACGGCAATTAAAGCAATAAAAAGCTCATTTTCTAGTGGTTTAAGTATAATGGCATGAAAGTACGACCAACGGAAGATAGACACCCAAATTTTTTAAGGTGGGCTAATGCCTTCAATTTTTGATTACTGCATGTCTTAAAATTACCATAAAAATGGCAACCGGAAGGCATTGGCCAACGGAACATCTTTAACAAAACATCTCTCAGAAATAGATAAAAAAAATCTATAGCTTTTCAAAAAGTTACTATTACAAGTTTGATTTTGACTTGGAGGAAATGGCATATTTCTATTAAAAAGTTCATCAAACATGCTGGGGTGTAATGTACTGGTTTAATTTCATATAATGAAATTCTTAACTGTCCTGCATAAAAATTTTAAATAAATTGTATTTTTTTACAATTGTATATTGTAAACCCGTAGCTGCTTACGCTAGAGATTTCAATAATGCCTTAATTTCTGCTTTCTACTATTCATCAAAATGGCGCTCATATTCTCTAAATTTACAGAGCGAACCGCCGTCGTAAATTATCAGGCAATTTAGTATTTATAATCCAGGAAACGGAAAGGAATAGATTATGTTAAAATACTATAAACATCTTTGCTATCTTTTCCCATGTTTTCTATAAGTATCCATCTTCATAGTGTCGCATTGACATTCCAAAATTGCACAAAAAAAATATGTTTTTAATGGATGAGAACAATTTAAATTTGACACAAACTTAAAAAATTCAACATATCTTATCTTCTTCTTCTATAGATATAAAAATCTCGTGTCACGGTGTTTGAGGCAAGCAACCTCCGAAACGGCTGGATCTTTATTAACAAAACTTTACACACACCTTATGGTGGTATGAAAATAGGTTTTAAGACTTACTACATGTTCAGATATTACACTAAACTTAATTTCATTTCAATTTTCTAACTCCTATACAAAGGACAAAATTGTTGTTGTTGTATACAGCACTTTAACAGTCGGTGTGAAGCGCGGTTTACACTGGCGTTGAAAACCCGCAAAACAAATTCGAGCAGTTTGTGAGCTCGCATAAGGCCTAGCAATCGCGATAGCGTTATTGTATTTTTGTATTTTGTAATTTTGTATTTTATTTTGTTGTTGTACACTGGCGTTATTGTATTTTTGTACTTTGTATTTTTGTATTGTATTTTGTGATTGTACACTGGCGTTGAAAACTCGCAAAACAAATTCGAGCAGTTTGTGAGCTCGCATAAGGTCTAGCAATCGCGATAGCGTTATAGCGCCAGTGACCTCGCATGAAAGCAGGTTGTGAGGTAAGCAGTTTTTTCGACCATAGTTTTAGCAGTTAGACATAAAATGATATATTTTTCCTTGCAAAATCCACAAAAAGGCCGTTATTAATCATGGCAGCGCGGCTATTGAATGACTAGCAGTTTTAAATCTATATATATATATATATATATATATATATATATATATATATATATATATATATATATATATATATATATATATATATATATATATATATATATATAGTGGAGCGCCGTTTTTTCGGGCTGATCGGGAGCTCGCCTGGATACTGGAAAAACACGGATAACGAGTCGAATTATATATTCAATCACAAATTTCTGTTTTTTAACGGTTTAATATAAACGGTGCTCTGTCACTTTTCAACGGCATTCAACGGTGCTCCACTGCACGAGATTTGTTTTAGAGCTTAATAGAAGTTATCTTTTGATTACAATATTATAATTATTTGCAAATAAATATATCAATGTATCATAATTCTTATTTTCTGTTAAAAATAATGTTCTGTACCATATTATTTGATTATTATTTGATTATTAAACGTCAATCATATAAACACGTAAAAAAAAGAAATGTGTACTCAGATACCTTTATTAACAACTTATAATACTTAATCGTCAACTAATACTATGTTGGGTAAAAGCAAGTTTACTGGGTCAGCTAAAGCATATATCGGAGAGTACCTATATATGGTATATGGGTCCAATAAACTCCGTGGTAAACCAAAAACTCTGTGGTATCCAAACGGATGAGTGCCATAGCAGATCTTAATTTCCTACGGTTATTACGACCGATAAAAAAAATTTAAACTTTGGGATAAAATCATTGTAATCATTGTTTTTGTACTACTCGGATTGCATATTTTTCTATTTTTAATTAAAACGAGACATCAATTTTATCCCGTGTGAATCCGGGTAAATCAGCTAGTTTTCTCATAAAAATTGAGTGTATGATAAAGCTTGCACATTTTCATGGTCACTGTATTTATACATATACTAGCTGGCCCGACAAACTGAGTTATTCCGAAAAAAAACTAAAATATTCCATTATTGTTTTTTTACGTGGGATATTTGTATCGTGCCCGTCTTCGATAGGGGATCTCAGGATCCGATCATCGAGTGTAAACGGCCAGCCACCTTGCCAAGTGTCAAAGTGCTGCATACAACACAACAACAATCCTGCTCTTTATATGCGAGTTAGAAAATCATTATTAAATTAATTTTAGTGTAATATTTGAACGATTTTTATATCTTAAAACCTATTCTCATACCACCATAAGGTGTGTGCAAAGTTTCGTTGAAAATGATCCAGCCGTTTCGGAGGTTGCTCGCAACAATCACCGTGACACGATATATATATATATATATATATATATATATATATATATATATATATATATATATATATATATATATATATATATATATATATATATATATATATATATATATATAGATCTAGATTTTTAATTTTGGTCTTAATGTGTCCGCCATTACCTAGCTTTTCCCATATCTTTTTGATATTTTTAATTCAATTTCACTCCATGTGCTGCGTACATAACGAAGTATATAGTCGTTGCTTTTATCATCTTGGCATATCAATAATGTATTTAAATTCATTCGCTAAATGATCAGTGTTCAATTCATTGCAGTCATGCAGTTTAATTTTAGATTTTTGGTTTTCATTTAGAAATTAGGGGAGGTAGTGATAACGGAAAGCGAGATAGTTATTTCCAAAGAAAACAATCTATGTATAATGTCTTATGTTGTTGAACAAAAAAGAAGAATTTTATCAATTTTATCCAAAAACTTCACCAAATGGCTGAAAAACCAGTATTGCATGATATTTTGGTAGCTTTGAGTGAACACTGAAACAAGTGCCAAATTTTTGTTCTTTTTTGTTGTGTGTGCTACTGTTTCGTTTCGATCGGTTACCGATAAAAATGCTCATGAAATCATCATGTACACCTGCAGAGAAAACACCGGCTCCCAGAGGAAGAGGTTGCATGTGTTGTATGTTTCTGGGGTGGCCAGCAGACGCCTATACCATGGTATAGTTATAGCGAAACTTCCATTAGTTTGATTGACAGGTTAGATGCGCGCTTGTTGGTGTGTTGTGTTAAATAGCCCGAAAATGTTTGCAATTGGCTCATCGATAAATGCCCTCCCTGCCACTTGGCGGAAGCAGTTCGATGATTTGAAGTGGTAGGCAAAACATTGACAAATAAAAAAAGAAATTTGTTTACAGAACACACGGAAAAACGCAAGCATAATGCAGTGGTATGAGTCGGTTCTGATATCGATTGGCAGACGATTATTTGTCTCGTTCGCGTTCCATACCCAGTGTTTTTAGTTATAAACGGGTTTCATTTATGTAATCTTTCAAATACTAAGCTCTCTAGATTTGCGTTGGGAATATGTTGAAAAATTAGTAACGGGACAGAACTAAGTAGATTCATTCCAAGAAGGAACGGAACGAAATGGGTTTATTAATTGGAATTGGTGTAGGGTGCTAATAAGCTTAGACAAAAAGAGCAGGAAGAGAAGGAAAGTTCTTACTGTACGATATATTCAATTCATCCTAAAGAAAGAACGACCTACGTTTATCTAATCAACGTTGTTCGATTCTTTATAAATCAAAATGTAATGAGTTGATCATGAAAATAACGTCCTACCCATCTAAATAAAGAAAGTCTTAGTACGCCAGGTCGTTAACTTCCCCCATACAAATATGAACGTGAACCGGATGACCAGGACGTTCACGAAAAGAACGACCTATCCGTCGAATTAAAGAACGTCCTACAAAGCCAGGTCGTTCATTTTCTCCCATACAAATATGACCGTGAACCGTAATATCAGGACGTTCATGAAAAGAACATCCTATCCGTCGAACTGAAGAACGTCCTAGTACGCTAGGTCGCTCATTTCCTCCAATGCAAATGTAAACGTGAACCGTACTACCAGGACGTTCATGAAAAAATCGTAATGAAGGTCATCCTGATCTACCTAATAATTTTCAAAATGTAATACACTAAATATGTTATTTCTGCAAAATGAAACAATATACCATGTTTTCTTCAACTGAAAGGAACGAATGATTCGTGACGTTCATTCATCAACGTTCATCAAAATAAACCGAATTGCCCAAGCCTAGTTTCGATCGTTCCTGTCATACCGCTTATACTGCTCGTATCATTTAGATCGTTTCTATATTTCCGATTAATCCGTTCAGTCGTTCCGAACGAGGAACGGTACAAATCTATTGGATACATTTAAGAACGCGCGTCACTACGGCATCACTTGCATCAAAACATTCCATGCAATCTCTATGCCACTGGCCGAAACAGATTACGACGACACTGAAAGCAGCTATCATACTCCATTAGCCTTCAGCTCAGTTCCGAGTAATCTGCAAGGTTATACTATAGCATCAATATACGAGAAGATCTGAGCATAATAACCTTTTCCGAACAACGTTTTATTATGAGTGTTGGCCTTCACTTACCAGTGCATGGAACTGACCACAGAGCACAAGTCACACAGACACACGCTCATTTAAAACTCGCGTGGAAATTGCATTTGCCTTGATGGTCGTATGCGGGAGGCAGCACTGAAGGGGAGGATATCAAATTATTAAAATTTCTCCTCATCTTCATCCGCGAACATTGGTGCGGGAGGGGAGCTTTGATTCCGGTGGTTGTATATACCACCCGGACACATATATGCGCTGGTCTCGTACCACAAACCGGTCAATTTACAGTTCGCAGTTTTTACTTTCCTTTTTTGCTTTCCGCATAGCATACTAACCAACAGATTGTTGCGTTCCAGGCGCCTCTCTGGGCAAGGTTTTTTGTGATATGAAGTTTTGCTTTCATCGTAAATGATATGTGAAATGTAATGAATGGATTCATGGAGCTTCTTAGTAAGACAGGCACAATTAACCGCCATTATTTTAAGGCCATTGTTTTTCAACATACCGTAAGTTTTGAGTACGTTAAAAATATTGTCTAAAAGAAAAAAAACAATCAAATAAATAAGAGATAACCTGACACCAACTACATATGCCCTAAAATTAAAAGAAGCCAATCCCTTCCGCCTACAAGCATGTTACCGTATTTCATGCTAATTCATATCGATTCACAGCTTGCGAGTGGGTTTAATTTATAGAACAATCAATCAAAATAAGATCACTGCCATTGCTTATTCAATTTGTATGTTGCGCTTTGTAAATATTGTCTTCAAATATTTCATTTCGAATGACGCACTCAACAGGTCGCGAAAAGCAAATTGAACGTTTGGACAATTGAATGCAAAAGTATGATTTTATTTTTGGAAAGTTTACGCAAAATGCATTTTGTTTTTCTATAAGCGAGAGTGTAATCAGAGTACAGAAACCTACCAACTGTCCAGTCTCTGATGGAACACGGATGGCTTCCTTTACGTTAAACAATACTATGTATACACATTACCCGAAGTTTAGATGAAGGAAGGGAAAAATGACTTTTGTTTACATATCAACGCCTTACGAAACCATCAAAGTCGTGTTGTAGTGGTTGGAAAGTTAAAATTGTTTTGCTGAAGAAGAAAAAAATAGTAGATTTCTACACTTTTACGGCTAGTGTATAGCTACGGCATGACATCAAAAGCGAACCGTTGGCAGATTGGATAAAATGTACCTGGATAGTGGATTAATGAACTAATTTGCATGCCAAATCATTGTTGAGACTCTAGAAAGCGGTTCGAGAAAGTGTAATGTGACGTTTCTTTTGCTGTCCGTTGTCTTGAAATTGCAGCATTTCTTATTCATTTTCGTAAATTTGTTATGCTGAATCATGTTAGCAGAGTTTTTAGGAACCGAGATGTTAATTAAACGTCGTCGAAAACTTTGTGATAGACATAATAGCAGATTTTGAACCATCTGCAACACCTGCAACTGTTCAAGCAGTTCCTTGTGGTTGTGGTTATGAATTAATGTGTTAACCTCATACTATAAGCCAATTACCATTGATAAACTTCTTAATAAAACTATTCTTCTAATTCTAAAACTATTCTAACTATAGTCGACAGAAAATGGACTGCTGTGGAGGACTATTGAAAATAATGTTTGTCTCGGTGATTTATTTTAAAATTCTAGTATTTTTTATTCCCTTGATTTGTGTCGCTATAGCTATACCAAGTAAGAATGATAGTCACCAATTTAAATTCACCTGTTAACTGCCACAGACCGCCGGTACCCATGGCTTTACGAGTTTGCGTGCAATGCATCAATCAACAGCCTTGATTCGTGCTCTAGTACAGTCTGATGCAGCACAGTGCTGCCGTGTATAGTAAACTACATCAGTTTCTGATCATTGCGCGCTCGTTTTTTTTCAGGACGGTTGAAACTATCGGCCTTTTAGAGTATTAACCATGACACCTGTACGCGTTCAGGTGTCGGCGAAGCGTGAACGTAAATTAACAATGCTGGCACTTCCTTACCACTCGAGTATCTTAATTTGTGTCTTGTTTTGTTGTGAATGTCGGTTTTCTGTAGTACACGACTTACAACAGTGTAAAACGCCTCACGAGTATTGATATAATGAGGGCGTACCCACCCACCGCTGTTCCATTCAAGATTTGTGGTTGATGCTTAACTTCACGAGCACTCTTTCAAAGTAGCTGGGAAGGAAGGCGTATTCCGGATAACCAAGTAAAAAATACGTTTCAACTTGACGAGTGCATCGTTTATCAATGGACTGTGCCTGCATACTTATCGTGCTTTGCTCTGCTGCTGTCTGGTTGTGTTGCCCTTCCCGGAAGTTGACAA
Source organism: Anopheles merus (assembly GCF_017562075.2). NCBI lineage: Eukaryota > Metazoa > Arthropoda > Insecta > Diptera > Culicidae > Anopheles > Anopheles merus. The sequence continues at coordinate 48,590,829 of NC_054084.1, read as the reverse complement.
CAATATTCTTTCATGTTTGACGCATTTGCAATTATCAGCTACATAAATGGCACTATGGATGATACAAGCATATCATCAAAGTTATGACAAAAAATAATTCCCACAGCATTCGATACGAAACATTGCAAGATCATAAAAATACCAAGGTCATAAAAGGCCCTTTCACTTGACTCTTTTTGCTCTTTTGTCAATAGAAAAAAATGTGCTTATTATGAACGACTCATTTACAAATTGGATATCAATATCTTTTGGGGTGATGAATAGGGACTCCAAATTAGAATTCGCTCATTCTACACCGTAGCACGATCAATAAATTTGTGCTTGTTTTGTCTCGATGATAAAATTTACAAATGGTTTACCAACGAATCACCAATGGTGACGGATCGTAAAGCATTACAAAATTGGGTTTGAAAGGCTACAAGCGAATGGTTTGCTCTTTTCCGTTCGTAAAACAAACGCTTAATTCTTCACTCTATCCTTACATGCGTGTGTGATGTGAGTGGAAATTTAGTTTGCAATATGTTTCCATTTCCGGTTTTCGGGCGCCGCTTTAGGGGTGAACTTTGTGGCTTGCAAGAAACCCCACAATCACTCGAACAAGTTAGGTATCAAAGTCACTCAACTTTAGCACCATCATTGCCAACTTACGACCAATGGAGGTGACATGTTGCGTGCGTGTATACACAGAAAACTTTTTTTACTGAACTTCAGTAAAATCTTACTGAATTTTTTTAACTGACGTTTCAGTAATCCTTTCAGTAAAAAGAATGTTTACTGAATCATTCAGTAATGTCTGGTGCTCACCAAAATGACAGTTCGTTTACTGAAATCCCAGTAAAGCCATTCTTATATTACTGATTTTTCAGTAGTTGGTAGCGATTAAAAATGACGAAATACTTCTTTTAAATTGAGTTTTTATTGATTCGCAGATATTGCCAGTCGCTCAGTTCATATTAATACATGTTTCGTGTTGTTTTATACAGTTTTTATACTGTATTTTACCGCCGCAAGTGTAGATGGTTCAGTAAGCGCTCACAGACACCATGCAATTTCAGCAAACACAGTGGATTGTAGCAAACATTTTACACACCAACACGGCTACCAATTGTTTTAAATTAATCCCGTAAGCCGAAATATCACCTGAAATTTCACCAGGGTGCCTGTAAGCGCCTACAAAATCAACTTTTTGCACATCACGAGCAAGTAGATACCGCATTGTTTTGTTTTGATGTTCTGACTGACAGGTCGTTTTGACAGAATGAATTGCTGCATTTTCAGTAATTTGTTTTACTGATATTCAGTGAAACGACTAATTTGACACTGATTGTACTGATTTTCAATAAAATGTGTATTGCTGAAATGCATTCAGTAAATTGTTTTGCTGAAAGTCAGTAAAAACATGACATTCATACTGAAAATCAGTAAAATATTCTATTACTGATCCGTTTCAGTAAAAAACTTTACTGAAGCAGGATGAGAAAATTTGCTGTGTATGTGTGTTTTGGCTGTGAAGGTAAATGTTCTGCAACGACGGCTAAAATGGATGGTAAGGGTTGTCTGAGAGGATACACACAGCGTGAGTAAACAGCAACAAACATTTAACTGCGTGCAAATCAACGGGCTTTCAGTGGAGTTTAGAAGGGAAGTTAGTGGAAGCGTTTTTTAACCGTTGCCGTAATTATTGTATTCAATTCTTCCTGGCAGCGAAGGCAGGTGGATTGTAAAGAGCAAGCGCCTTCTCTAGAGACATTGTTATTACCTACCTAAGCACTGTACAATGGATTTCCAAACGTATTCTTGTATAATGATCGTGTGTCCTATAGACAGGAAACCGGGTTTGTCGCCCGTGACGCATGTTGCGGTATTGGTCCTATGAATAACCGGTATTGCAGCAACAAATGCTAACTTCGTTCTTTTAAAACTTACCTTTATACTAACATTATGGCTTTATTTTAAGAGTGATAATTGCAAAAAAGCGAATTATACGATACAACTTCTACAAAGATGGTTCGATAACTTGCATATATGTCATGCAAAACTTCTGTCTGAATGAAAAATAAACCGGACATTTTTTAAATAGGGCAGATGATTTAAATGTCCGTTTTCTTGTTCCATTTGATCACTAGTAATCTCAGATTCTCGTAGTGGGACTTTTCTATAAAAAATATAAAGTCTTATAAAATGTACATGTTTGTTGGTAACTTTCATTCAATTTATAAATTTAAAAAAATAATAATGGCTGCGTGATACTAAACAAGTATCGAAAGCCTGTATGACTGCCTGTAGGTCGTTACGCCAAATAGAAGTGAAATTCCAAACTATAAACTCTGGCTTCATTGTTCGATACACTGGTTGATGTTGGATTGTAGTATTGTTGGTAATTTGCGATGTTTAATAATGTAAAATGTGCACCAAACAAAGCAGTGCTTGACATCCAGAAGTTCGCTTAGTTTGCCCATTATTCATGTACGGAACAATGGAAGTAAATGGCCGCACGAATGGTGCGAAATGCAGTCTAGGTGGTGTTAAAAAAATGCAATATCCACTTTTCGAACCCCAAGCCCGTACCTACAGCTATGGCATCTTTCATTCGCACATTCGTGTGCCTATGGTGCCGTACCGTACATTCTGTGCAGTGGAAAGCAAATCCGGACCTAGAGCAGCGAGAAACAATTTCTCGGACGGTAAAGCGTGTAGCTTTTTATTTATTTAGCGTCTCTCGGGGTGGTGCCATCCTTGGTTTGTTTTGGTGCGTTGCATGCGGCAAAACAAAAGCAACGACTGGCAAAAGTAAAAGTTTCCCACATTGGTGGTACCGGCAAACATTTGCACTTTTACACGGCACACATACTCACACATATATAAAGCAGTGGTCAAATGAGTCATATCGTACCATCAGCCAGCAGCAGCGAAAGGGAAGGGCTGAAGAGACGGCTGCTGCTGCTCCAGCTGTGTTGACGGTGGCCCGATTTGAATTTAAATCATGCGGCTGCTATTATATGGCATGTGCTTTGCAGTAAGTGCAAAATATCGCCTTTATCCGACCAACATCGATAGTGTATGGTTTTACTGCGGTTTGTGGACGAGTTTAGCATTCCCATGGGGCTCGTCTAATCAGTTCAGACGATTTTCTGCCTACAGATATGTACACTGATTCTGTCATGTTTCTCTGTGTGGAACGGAGAGTTCTCCGCAGCACCAACAACGACAGTAGGATGATGCTCATCTCATCTCCAGTTTCGATGTGCCATGGACACAAAGGTTTACGCGTGGCAAGGCGTAACCAAACCGTCTCGCAGACCGTGTCACGACTTTCGTACGTTCCGCTTTGCGACGATGGTGGTCGCCAGGTCGAGAGTGAAAATACAAGCAAAAAACGCTGCGTACATTACCATGCAGCCGTAAAACTACGAGTTAAGTCTCTGTGTGTTTCGGAACCGTTTTGGTAACATGGCGCTGTATTCATCCGGAGTGATTTGAAGAAAAAGACCTTCATCGAATTCATGATGGCGCCGATGATCTGTTTTCTCTAGATTTCGCTACTTTGAAATCTGCTATCGTCCGCAGTAGGTCAAGCTAACCTGCAGCCTATTTTCTGGGCAGCACTGGCGACAGCCTTGTTTGTAATTCAATGTCTTCATAAGGCTGCAAAAATAAAAATAAAGATGTCGTTTTTAGCGTAAATATGGCGTAAATGCTCTATTATGTGTGTGAAAGTTGTGCATAAAACCAAAAGAAGAAGAAAACACGTATCGTTATTTTAGTCGATCGCATTCGATCGCTTGAATGAAATGTGCCACTCTTGTAAACAGGTATTTAAAAATAGCCCCCCCCCACCCCCACCCACCCCATTCCCTCTGAGGGTAACCCCAGCAGTAGCCACTGTCCCTACTACCGTGCCGGGGGTGACGTGTGATGATGGGCGGAAGAATGGTTTTATATTTTAAGTGGTGTGTTTAAGCTAATCTTGCTTAAGTTGTCCTTTCACTGCCGTTTCTACTTGCTGCTATCGCACCCGGCCCTAATGTTCATTCGTACCAACCACGGTTCCGTTTTTGTTATAATAAAGCTAAAATGAATTGCTTGCCAAAACTGATGCCAATTCGGAAATCCATATCGCCATTCGGCTTCGAGAAGGGTCTCGTGATGGCGGCGCCGTTGAGCAGAGCTGCCGAAATATTATTATGTGATCAAACGTTACCTCATCAATACGGGGTACGAAAGTATATTGGATGTTTTATGGAACGGGGCATCGTTTGACGTCGTTCGTGGTTGATGTGTGCAGTATTCGGCGAAATCAATCGCGTATTACGTATATGAACGTAAAAGTAGTAATTGTGAGACGATAAAAATACAGCAAAGATTGATTGCATGCAGATGGCAGAAAGGTACTATTGATTGAAGTAGTTTTATATTATATTGACAACCTTAGTTTTCTCCTACTTGTCAATTTTATGTCTGTTAAAGCTGTTGTTGTTAGTTTGGTTTTTTAAACATATCGACGAAATGTTTTGAATAACCATTTTGTTAAAAACGGCTCTTAAGGTTTGTCCGGGCTCCTAACGAATACTAACAATACTATGTAGAATTCCAGACATTCAGCAGGTATAGCATATAAATGTAAACAAGAAGCTCGTTAATAGTGTGTAACGGTCATGTGCTAATCTCATGCTTAATTTTATCTTCCAAGTCGTGGAAAATTTCGCTAGTCTATTCATCTACATGCTATAACTAATACTACTAATACTGCTCTCATATGTCGGCATCTGCGCATCATTCATTCATCAAGTAATCCCGCATCTCGATTGTGTTGTTTGAACATGTAAGCATTCCAGACTAATCACTGTCTGTTAGCATTGCTTTAATCTTTACATAAGTTCTTCATGGTACTAGTGCTTGTAGATTAAGGAGTATACGCTTTTTTCCACCGTTAACAATACACTTGACTTTCTTTCAAATTTGTTGAGAATGTAGAATTCCCAACCTTAAATTCATCCTCAATTAATTAACTTTATACAGACGCGTGAAACACATGACACAAAACATCATGATAACTTCCGTCGTATGGGTCAGATTATCAATCACATAGTATTTAACAAAAACGACTAATGCGCAGTTCAGCTCCTAAGCAAGTGTAAATAGTCGATCGTGTACAAATAAACCAAGGGCGCGTACTATAGCGAGTGGTGGTTACGTGAGCGGCGTGATTAAATTCCTTGGTGCTTGCAGGGCTTCTTATACAAATCAGGCCTTTGTTTGATATTTTCGCATTTTAACTTTCAGTTTTGTTACCAGCAAAATGTCACGTATAAAGATAAGCCAGCCAACCAGTCAGCATCTTGATTAGACGTTTACGTATATGATAATACAAAAACGCAACTTTCCTGCCGTAATGACAATCAATACAAACAACCTATTGTGAAAATGTACCGTATTTTAGCGCGCGCTTTATGACCTTCCGTACATACCAACGCTTAATGGCATTAGATTTTTAGTGGAAAAGCGTTTGTGAGATTATCAGGATAATGTTATAACTAGGTGTGTATCATCTATTTATCTTGACTAGCAATATTTAATGAAAAGGGTTTATTTATAAACACCGAGATCCGGTACATATTTAACCTTTGACGTAAATCTGATGCATACCAAACGTATCGTAAATGACAATTTATTAAACAACAATTTTGCGTACTTGCGTAATTAAACTCATAATTGCGTAAAAATATGTTTTCTTTCAACTAATAATTGATAATCTATTATGATTAAATAGATATGCAATGACGATGCATTTACGTTGCATCTAAAACGTACCTAGTAACAAGAGACAATTTTGCTAACAGCATGTGTTATTCTTATTTCTTTTCATAAACATGCAGAAGAGGACTCACTCCGCCACATCGTGTAAAATCGATTTCCATGGCCACTTTCACCCAGGAGGAGATTGAATTTCTCAAACAAAATGGCAACGACAACTGCAGCAGAACTTGGTTGGGCCTTTGGGATCCAAAACGTGCAATTAAGCAGGAACATCGAGACTTTATGATAGACAAGTACGAAAGGAAAAGGTACGTTTGATATGTGGCTGTGGCCATGTCTACCACCGACACAGGAACACGCATAATCAGTGTCAAATGTGTATAGATGTATTATAATCAATGTGTGGGTTCCTGTTATCCTGACGGTTTTATATTCCCTTCTAGATATTATCTGGAGCCTGCTAGTCCGTTGAAATCGCTGCCCACCAATGCATCGAGCTCGCTGACGTCACTGTCGGGAGGCAGCAATAAGAATGCCAATGAAAGTTTAGTTCCACTCAAAACGCCAACGCTAACGCCTCCGGCAACGTTACGATTAAATCGTACCAACTCTGGCTCGTGTAATGGACTGAACAACGTAAACTCATCATCATCATCGTTGCCTGGTGCAATGGGTGGCGGTACGCAATTTCAGCAGCAATTCACGCCAGACGACAGTGGTTTTTTCAGCGCGGATCCACCGAAAATTTTGCCACCAACACCGCAAAAAAGTCACATTCTTCAGCGAAAGAATGGCATTAAGATCAAACAACACCCGGCGAACGGACTGCCGGCAACGTACGGGCGTAACCAGAAGAATGGTTTGCTGAACAACAGCAGTACCACCGGGCTGTCGGGAAGTAGCGGTGACATTAACGCCAATAAGTTTACACCTGATGCCGACTTTGTGGCTGACTTTGGCAGCGCTACAATAGTGAATAACGTCAGCAACGGAGGCAGTCATTATGGAAGTACTAGTAGTTTGAAAAACACCAACGCCGTTAGCGACAACGGGACCGGATTGTATGCGCTGCACAATGGCAACAATGGGGAGGTACCGACACGAGAGATGGAAAATTTTGCCGACTTCGATCACAATCCCATCTTTAACTCAGCAGGTAATGGTAATATTATTTGTGGTCAGATATTCGGTACAACAGCGTTACTTAGGCTCGGTTACAGGGCTACGCTGGAGAATCTCGGTGCAAAATGGGATCGTTTTTATCTAAGCCAAATAGACGTGTTACGTTTTCTGATTTTAAACTACATTAAAGCATTGAGAGGATTATGTGGTAAATGTTCGTGTTATGATATTAGAAAGTCAAACAATAGATAAACTAGGAGACAATTCCTTCGTGTATATGGGTCATAAGTTATTGATAATTACATGAGTTTTTCTTTACTTTCTCTATTGCGGCGTTTATACTGCTATATCGGATATGGCGCACAATTAGAAAACATGAAGTCATACTTCAGCAGCAATAGTATTGATAGCAGCACTACAAACAGTGTTAGCAGCACGGCCAGCGTGCAGAGTTTGGCTGGACCCGATCCATTTGCGAGCTTTTACTCCAATACTGTCGCTGCTAACAATTGTGGTAGCAACTCTACGGGATCTACCGTTGGCACACCAACCGCATCGTCCGGCTCAGCCTCCACTGGCATGTCCATGCACGGTGTTGGCTATACGTGTATTTCGCCGGAAGATAACTCACGCGCAAAGGTCCATACGAATTATGGATTTGGTAACACTTTCTCGGAAGAGCCGCGTTATGCGACTAACGAGGGTATCATTAATGGCAGCGCTGGTACCGGGTCCAGCTACGCACATCTGCAAAATTACAAACAACATTGGGGAAACAGTAACGGTGCGCAGCCGGAATTCAATTCCGCGAGGTATGCTGGGAGCACAAATCAATTGAATAATAATGCCAGCACCGAAAGCTCCCAACACGATACCGTACAGTGGAACTTTTGGCAACAGTTCGGCAACAACTGTTGGTCGACTGACGGTCGCCTACAGTCGCATCACCAACAGCAGCAGCACCAGCAGCATCAACAATTTTCCAATGGTGGTGCCCTGCAGATGATGAGTCCACAGCATCAGGCATCAAATCAAGTGAATTTTTACTCAGATCAAAACCGATGGAGTAAGTCCGGGATATTGAAGAACATGTCAACAGTGTATTTGTTATGTATATTGTTTAGTTTGCATTTTGTTTCTGGCTTCAGTTGTTGAATAATCCTGTCCCCTCGTGTGTGCCTAGCTTTGCAGTTTGATTTAGTAGCTTGTTGACTTGGTTTGCTACATAAATTTTATATTTTTTTTCATCATAAGTAAGCTACCCATTCCTAACGTCATTACAGTTTTTAGGGATGTTATTAACCACAATCATTTGAAACACGATTTGCTGTAGCTGTTCGAATTTATTTGTAACCTGAAATGTTGTTTTTGCGTTGCAATCATTGGCTTCTGGATGAAACACTACCTAAAATGTGCATTACTTTCAATTCGATTTTGTTTTATGGTCATAGGTCTTCCGATGCTGCATGGTACGAACAATGGGGATAGCAAAACATCCAATGGCAAGCCTAGTAATGCATCCATTAATTCAACACCGTCCGTGGATCGATACGCCGCACTGAAAGACTTGGATGAGCAGTTCCGGGAGATAAAATTAGAGCAACAGGCTGAGGCGAATAATAACACAATAACGTCAAACGGAACTGCAGCCACCATAAGCGATTCCATCACGCCAAGTATGTGCCGTTTTCGTAGGGACGATGTCTGCTGCGTCAGAGATGAAACTAATTCTTTCTCTAATCTGTTCAGCTTCCTCGGCCAACCCGTTCAAAACGGCCAATCCGTTCCAAACGCAACAGCAGCAACCGCATGCACAACAGCAAACGATGGCTTGGCCTATCAGTGGTGCCATCAACGGTACGACGTCGGATGCACGGCATCCGGTAACGAACGGCGGGACTGGATTCTATGCTACATCACCCTATCAGGGAGGATTCGCACACTCTGCCAGCCCACAGCTTTACAACGGCAATGTTGTGAATGGTGGTAGCACTATGGGAGCTACGATGGGTTATCTTCCTGCGATGGGCTACCCTCCCAATCATGGCAATAATGGCTATATTGGAGCGCAGGGCATGAACGGAGTTATGATGGGTGGACAGTTCAATGTAACGGCGAACGGCGGTGGTGCTTCGATATTGGGCAACGTTGCAGGGGTCGGTAATCCGGTGCATCATTTTGCAAACTTTGGAAACCCTTTCATGGTATGTTGAGAACACGCAGTTTCATCAGCGTCGTGTTTGAACACCTAATTTGAACATTTTTCTGTCCTACCTTTTTCAGGCTGCCGGTACTACAGCGGGAAACTCAAATAATCCTTTCTTATGAGTAGCTTCATAAGCCGTATGTATAGCTAGTAAATTATACATTTTACAAGAAAATGTTTGGATGTGTGTTTTAGCATACGCTTCATTGTTTTTACATAGAAAGAGTTTTATTCTGTTTCGCTCTGTGCTGAACGGAGCGCAGCAAGAAGATGCATACAAATATTCAACACAATAGGAAAATGAAGCGATAAACTGTGACGCATGGAGCGCACAATATGTGTGCAACACATATACGTGAATCGTTCAAGGGATGTACATAAGTTTTAATTTAAACTAATTAAAAGTAAAAAAAGAAAGAGATAACTGATACATTCAAAAGAGTAGACATTATCGAAAGCGTGTAACATTAGCTTTATGTTGCTAAGCTCTGTATTCATTATATTCAACCCATGACATATCGGTGTGGGTCCCCCTCTACTGTTCGATAAAAGTATTGGGAAACAGGTTACAGCTTGACGGTTCATCCGTGAATTGGTAGGACACGCACGTGGTTTACAACCAAACCAGTCAGTGATACATAACAGTGTATGAGGAAAACAATGTAGGAAAACAAAAGCAACCCAATCCATCTCTGCACAAGGTTTCATTTTCTCGGAGGTTTCTGCTCTAGCTTTGATGGCAGCCAAGTAAATATAATAGATACGAAAATCGGCATTGCTATGCATAGCTAGAAGTAATAATTCTGCAAAACCGATTTTGAGCATCATTCAAAATTGGAAATTCGTGCGGATGATTAACAAACACAGCTGGGTTTTTCCAATTACTTAATCACTGTTTCGGGAAAGTGTGTATGTTTTATTTGTTGGCAGTGATTGAGAAGCAATTTTCGGTTAATTTTTAAACAAAAATTAATACACGAATATGCACCAACAAAACGAGAATGAGATAGAGCGATATAGTGATGGTCATCATTACTAATACTACTATTACTATTGTTACTACTAACGTCACTACTATTACTAAACTCTTTCGAAAAAATGGAACATTTTATGGCAACCGTCGTTTGGCGGGCGTGTAATGTATGTGTATGTAGATGAACAGTTTGATGAGCAAAGCTTAAACACTAACGATCAAATGGAACAAAAACTCCGCTGTATGTTGGATTTACCAATCGATAATAAAATGAATCCTCCATGACAAACTTGTTGCACTTCGAAACAGTTCCGAAACCAAACCGAACCTACAAACAAACTTACTCAATGTACCGACCGAACCGTAAAACGAAATTTATCTTACTGATGGTTGTAAAAAATGAGACAAAAGATACAAAAACAGCAAAACGTGTTTAAAGTGTTATGCCTGTAGTAACCACATAGATACGTGAAAAGTGATAAAGTACAGAAGTATTAAATGATAAATCTTAAGGCGTTTTTCTGTCCTCATATACTAATCAAGTTTAGCTCGATTAACGCATCCTTCTAGTACCGCCCCGGAAAATCAAGATAGATCAATTTGCCTCAACAAGAAGGGTTGGTTTAAAATTTTACGGTACAGCAGAACGTTTTATTTCGGCATTTTGCTCTTCTTATGCATATGTGGCGGAGCAGTATGGGATGTGCCACCCACAAAGGCTCGATGGTAAGCAACTAACAACATAAAAAGCTGCATCATGCTCAGTAGAGTGGATCAAGGGAACGAAGCCTTTTAAATGCAGCAACAAACAAAAAACTGGCCGTATTACACATCATACAGAACCGCAGAAGGATAAAAATGTTAGAGATTCGTATTCGTTTATTGGTGAGGGGGGGGGGGGGGGGAATAGATGATCGATTCATGAATAAAACCCTCCTCCTCTAAGATGAAATCAAAGAAAACGCTTATGTGGCCTTACATAAACAAAGAACTTAGATGAAAGTTAAAGTAAATGTTCTTTATTTAAATCTGCATTGCGATAGAGAAATATCAATTAGCAAAAACTAATAAAAGAAAACAGTTCTGCATGCTAAAAAGTTCAACCAACACCAAGCGCGGTACCTACGAGATACATTGAAATTATCACTCCTACTATTATAATAGAAAACGATGGAATTGTAGCGGATTGTTAAATGAAAAAAGAGAAACAACTAAATGTCTGTTACTTCAGACATTATTTTAAAGATCACGGTTATCGCTATCAACCGACGCCGTTTTACTAAATCAAAATTTGAAGAAAGCTTCAGTTCGACGTAATGGAAAAAACGAAAGAAAATACACAAAATTATTCAAAGGAATCATATAAAATGGATGTCTATCCATACATCAATATACTTCCTGGACAAATGTCTAAATTTAATAAGTGATACCAAACGAACAATGTGAATAGGTTTTGAGAGGAAACATTCGCCTTCTATGGAATAATTAGCAAAAAAAAGAGAAATCAAATACAGCAAACACAGCTGATTACAGAATATGAATGTTTGAGCGTCGTATGCATAGTGCAGTAGACTATACGCACGGGAAAACATTGGAATATGCTTCAAATGTTCTACAACAACATCCATTGCCCACTGTTATCCGTATCTGGAGTAGGATTAGAGGAAAACATCTTACTACTTGCCTAGTTATGCGTTGAAGTTTTTTGTTTCTTTATTTTTCTGTCTCTAATGCTTTACCAGCGCACAAGTATCAATTTATGCACACTTAGCGTTGCTGGTAGAATGGTAAACGATTGTTCGAACGAATCGTGTATCGTGTACCGTCGTAATAGACAGAAATGTGTTACTCAAACTCAAAAAAGTGCTTTTCATTGCCTGTGTTGGATGCCGCTCCATGCTGATAGTTAAATGTAAAACATGAAACGAAGCTCTGCATGAAAATGGATTAGAATGTGTGTAGCGCATGCATCTGTTGTGCCTTAATTTGCAAAAGCTCTGCTTTAACAAAATACCATGTTTACCCGATTGGGTTTCTTTCGGCTGGTCATTGTCGTTGATGTAGCAGAATGAACTTTCGAGATAAAGCTCAAAATTAGGATGCAGGATGATAGACCGTTTCACCAGCGCCTGTTTACCGTGAAACGGGTTTTGTTAGAATCCGTCCCGTAAGAATTTGCCTATTTGCTGCGCTTTTCAATTGCATCTCACTGCGAGTAACGGTTTTAACTGTAGAGCGACCCCTGTTATGGCCCAAGGGGAAGTTAAAAAATAACTTACGTCTGTAGTACACTAACAGTGTTTGTTTTAAAACATACACGAATACGGTGAATACGGATACACGTGAGAGAAGGAAGGAAGAGCTTGCACTACTACTAAAGTGAAGTGGACGAACACTACAAATTATTGTGAACATTTATGCCAGTACTGGCTAAATGATTTTAACTCAATATCTATAAAATAAAATAAAATAACAAAACAGTTTAAAGAAGTACCATAGCGTTCTAGCATTACGGAAGCGGACAGACGTTATAAAACTAAATGCATCTAAAACAACGCAAACACAACGGTTTGTCTAAGAACCGATGATACCAATCTGTAGCATAATGATTAATTAGCAGTTCCGATGCGGAAGCAGATACGATTCATCTTTATATAAATACATTCACTTATAAGAATGGCAAGTTATGCGCTAATTATGTTTCAAAGATCGTAAATAAAGAAAAACACTATTTAATATTTATAAGGTGACAACCGTTGTAGTTTAATGATTCTTTTTTTGCGTTGCTACTTAGAATGGCATTCCTTCCGCACATTCTTTATAATCCGAAAGATGACGCATTACAAAACACTAGAACGAATAGTCGATTTTTTGAAACACATTTCAAAGAATGATCATGAATGTTCGAGAAAAAATGTTTCCTTCTAAGCATGAAACTATGTCTCAGGCCATATTGCTGCAGCTGGTATCACATGTTCGTCCGTTGATAGGAAAGTTCGAGGGAGTTCTCCTTGTTTCTTTAATGCGCAGTAAGGCAATGTGGGTGGAACGTTTTGGCGTTTTGAGAATGCTGAATGTTTTTCGAATGTTCGAATGCAGTAAGAAGATAAACACACGTGATGCGCCGACTTAGTTTAGATGATTTAGTTGTAGAAATATTTTATTTTCTGTCTCGCCTGATGATAAATCACCTTTTTTTTTGCAAATCCTGCTTACCGCACACACACACAGACACGCGCCTCGCTATATTTCTTTTAATTTCTACGGAACTACTAGTAATATGCTTACATATCCTACGCTTATTCGGATTATTAACCGTTGTTCTTAGGCAATTCTGAATGCGGTTTGTTAATAGTACGATCGAGTTTGGATGCTTACGATGCTGCGCGCTGCTGTGCTTTGCCAGTAGGGACGACATGAAACCAAAAAAGAAAAGAAATAACGATAGTAAACAAAGAACACATTCTTTTGCTCTATGCATTTAAAAACTTCATGGCTACGATGTGTAGAGTTCAATATTGTTAAACCTCAGGTTTGGAAATCAAAAACCAATAGTGCGCAAAGTAGACAAAATTCAACTGGCTTGGCGGCAAGGCGAGAAAAAAGGCGGGAAGCGGTGGAGTGTAACCATTCAAATTCGCCAACGGGGAAATCTCGACCTTTCTCTCAGTCGTCTGCAGTTTGGTTTTCTCTCTCTTTCTCTATCGTTCTGTCCGCCGTACGCCCGTAGTCACTGTCTCCTTCACACTGGTGAACATTTTTTACTCTAAGGATATTTTCGGCTGATGGTAGCAGAGTGACGAAACGAGATGTTTCATGTGTTGCGTAGCCCCTCCCCCCCCCCCCCTTCTTTCATCAGATGCACAACATTCGAGAAGTCTGTTCAGTAGATTTGAATGATTCCAGACTCTAGCAGTTTCTGAATTTTGGATGCTACTTGAGGATTCTTGAGATGCCTACAATGAAAGTGAAATTGGGACGAATGAGATTATGTTAATATATTACATATTTAGCGCCGCACAATTATTGCGTTACTATGCACCATCACTTACTCTTGCACTGCCTTTGGATCGTTTTGCATCTGCTCGAGAATGACACGCATCGCCGGATCTTTGAGAATCTGTTGCACTTCCGGATCGTTCATGGCCTTCTTCCACACCTCTTTCGGGTCGGCGTGGACTGCCATTGTGCATGCCCGGTAGCCTTCCAGCGCTTCCGCATTGTTCGGATCGATCTCTAGGGCTTTCTGATAGGCAGTGAGCGCTTCGGACGATTTCTGCATCACCTGCAGAATTTTGCCCTTGCGGATCCACCCTTTGATGAAAGTTTCGTCTAATCGGCAGCACGTTTCGCAATCCTTCAGACCCAGATCGAAGGCGGCCAGCTTCGTATAGCAGGCCGCACGGTTGCTGTACAGTTTTGCATCGTCCGGATTGCGTTTGATCGCTTCGGAGTAGTGCTTGACGGCTGTGCTGTAGTCGCCCTGCTTGAAATACTCGTTACCCTTTTCCTTCTCCTCCTCCGCCTTTGACGGATCGATGTAGGCCAGTCTTTCCATCTCCTTTATTTTCTTCTCGGTGTCACTAAGCAACGACTTCACCTCCGGGGTCCGGTGTTCCGAGAGCGACTTCTCGAAGTAGGTCTTGGCGGATTTGTAGTCCTCCAGCTTGCGGTACGCATTGCCGGTGCGGGTGAACGCCTTCGCGATAAGCTTGTAGTCGGCCCGGTTTTCACGACCTACCTCAACAGCCTTCTCGCACTCCTCGATACACTTTTTGAACTCCTTCTGCTCAAAGTATACTGCCGCAATGTTGTTGTGGAATGTAATGTCCGTCGGGTCATGCGTCAACGCCGTGCGGTAGTGCTGAAGGGCTGTCTCGAAATCCTTCTTTTTGTACGCCGCATTGCCGAGATCCTTTTCCTGTAATGCCAGCTGCTTGCTTTCTGGAGTGGCCATTTTTGCTTAAACAGTCTTTCGGTATCCAACCACGATACTCAAGCGTTGGTTGTGATGGGGGTTAGAAACACCCGGTTAGAGAGATCAAACGTGATTGAAAATATATGCACTTTTTCGCCAAACACGCCTTCGTTAGATGAATATCGTCAGGCCAAATACACTCCGTCATGCACAGTTCGTCTTTCACAGTAGCTTTGTTCGGAAAACACTGTTCACCGATGCAGTAGTGCAGAGACACGTTTTTCTTCTCGACACTGACGATTGTTTTTTCTTCTGTATCCGAATGTTCGAGAATCTTCTGTCCTGTGTTTCAGTGTGTGAGTGTTGCCCGGTAGGCCATGAAAATGCGGCGGTTGCATGAAATGTCAAAACGCAGACGCATTGAACGTCAAATTCGGACGGTCTGTCAGTTTTGTCCATAGAACATCAGAATATGTGCGACAAACATTTTTCGCAAAATGTCTTAGGCTGCGCTCTGGCACCAATCGAACACGACATCCGACTCGAACAAACCCATATAATCATATGGAGGTGCACTGTCAGACACAAACAAACAAACAAGACAAACATGTCAAATCCCATACATTTTTCATGTTCGATGTCGTGTTCGATTGGTGCTAGAGCGCCGGGTTAGTTATGTGGTGTATGGAGCGCACCCACGACTCCGATCCGACTCTGACGAAATGGAACCACTAGATCCGCCCGGAGTCGGAGTCGTCCGAAGTCTTCCGGAGTCGTTCGGAATCGGAGTTGGTCGGAGTCAACAGGAGCCGTGTGGCTTAATGTGCTTGTGATCAGACATTTCCTTTGGTTGTGTTTTTTTGTCTTTCACTTTGCGCGTATTCAAGCCGACCTCTGCTGACTCCAGATGACTCTGGATGACTCCGTCTGCAACCGATTCTGGCTGACTTCAGACGATTCCGGACGACTCCGGACGACTCCAGACAACTCCGGACGACTTCGACTCCGAACGACTCCGGGCGACTCCGGACGACTCCGACTACGGGCGATTCCAGACGACTCCGGACGTCTCCGGGCCATTTCGGACGATTCCGAAAAAACTCCGGATATTGCAGCATGGACCTCCCTTCCAGAGTCGATTCCGAATTTATCGTAGTCGGATCGGAGTCGACTTCGGATTTTGCTAACATTGCCTATGACTAGCATGTCTCAACAACTATTATTAACGCGCAAATAGACGTAGTGCGAGATCTCTTGCTAATTTTCAATTAAATTTTATAAAGTGGCTCAAAAACACAACAACGCCAACAGCTCCATCTGTTGAACCCAAGTATTTAAAGCCCTACCCAAGCGCCACAGATTAAGCTTAAACGACTGAAAAATTGAATATCCATATAAAAAAAATGAAAGCTCCACAGCTTCATTGGTTTGATCAATAGATGGCGTATTACAACTCATCATTATATTGCTATCCTGTTCTTGCAATGTGTTTCGACAAGTTTCATCTTATCATGACCTATATAGCCTTCTAACTTTCTGAGCAAAAATCTATGTGAATGGTCGTGTGGTCAGATACGTGGGTATCAACACCAACGACCATAACTCAATTCTCACTTGCTTCAGTACTGGTGGTGGTTTCCGTTGGAGTTTAGTAATTAAACAATTGTATCGCCGTTCTAGTTCTAGCGATGCATAACTTCAATGCGAAACCATACAACAGTACAGAGGAAATGAGAAAGCTCTCCTCCAAGCGAGGAAGCTCAACTGGTTGGGTATCCCACAAACAGATGGCGCCACCAGCTTTTTTGCTATTTTTAGAATGCATGAGTCGTTTGCCGTCTGCTAAACGAAGTCTTTCTATATTCCGTTTAGGTAGAGTGCTTGAGTCGTTTAGAAGCCGTTTAGTGGTCGTTTAATGGATTTGTGGCACTTGGGTAGTCATCTAAGAAGGCGAATAAAGATTTCTACCAAATCTTTCACGGTAGAAACGGCTTCTCTTCAAAATATTTTAACTTTTTTATTCAACGAGAGCAGCCCAGTCACACGAATTGGACTTAATTTACCCCTATCTTACCGCAAAATTACCGGTATCATTTAAGAGTAATTTAATGTTTTTTTTTTAATTTCAGTTAATTTACCCATTCGAGCAGTTTTGATAGATTCTATTTCTTCCTCTATTTTATTTTTATTTTTTAGGCCAAATTGGTGATAAATAACAAAAAATGTATCATATTATAGTTCAATGGTTATTTTTAATCATTTTTCTAATTTTATACAAACGATTACAATGTTTTTTTTTTTCAGCAAACTAGACTTCAGCAGCCGCTTCACCCGGACAAGGTGATGCACAATTAGCACTAATAAACGCAATGTCTCGACTGATTTTTAGGCCGAAAATACACGGACGGGAATTTTGCGACCGCAGAATTCCGCCTGCTGTCAAACCCATATACAAAGTGTCAACGGCAATTTTCCCGAACTGTCATATCCATACATTTTTCAGCAAGCGGAATTCCGCGGCCGCGAAATTCCGGTTCGTGTATTTTCGGCCTTACAGTTTTGAACACACCGCCAACGTCTTCTTCCACTAAAAGATAATTAGAACAATACTCTTTTTGTTCTTTTGTCTCTCTCTCTTGTTCGCCTGCTCACGATAAAGCACGTCGATGTGACATGGCCCGGTCAACAATAATTCTCTAGGATGCTCGGTCCCTGGCTGCAGCCTCCCTTCCATGTAGACACCCGATTTCCGACAGGTCAGACTTCACCTGGTCCAGCCATCGAGTTCGCTGTGCTCCCCAGAAATCTTTCTATATTCCGTTTAGGTTGAATGCTTGAGTCGTTTAGAACCCGTTTAGTGGTCGTTTTGTGGATTTGTGGCATTTGAGGTGGAATGCCCGATTCCCCTGAACAATGCGTCTCCGGATTTCGCTGCTGATGTCGTTGTCCGAAGTAACGACCGTCCCGAGATAGCAAAACTCCTTTACTGCCTCGAGATTGTCGCCGACAACTAAAACACTGCTTTCCAGATGGTCTGAGTCACCGGCAAGCAGGTACTTCGTCTTCGTCGATGATGTCGGTGTCATCCGCGAAGTCATGAAATTGGAGAGACCGGTAGAGGAACGTGCCACGGATGTCGTTGTCTAGCCCCGCGCCTCGAATGACACCTTCCAGGGCGATGTTGAAGAGCAAACAGGAGAATCCATCACGTTGCCTCAGACCCCTGTGAGATTCGAACGATTTCGACGTCAAGTTCAACACTCTCACCTTGCACTGCACCCCATTCATGGTGGCCTCTAACAGCTGGATCAACTTCCCATGGAAGTGATACCGCTGCATGATGCTCCATAGCTCCTTCCGGTCTATATTGTCGTCGGCCGCCTTGAATTCAATGAACAGGTGGTGCGTTGCCTGTCGCCTTTTTTTGTAGACTGGGCGTAAAACACCCCGCTTCCACTCCTCCGGTAGTTCTTCCTGTTCCCAGACTTTCACTATCAGCTGATGCATTTCGACGGTAAGCCTCTCCGGCTCCATCTTGAAAAGGATTTTTTGTTTTTATTTACATCTTTTCACCGAAAACAAATGAGAACACTTCGTATCGTTTAATTGATCTTAAATTCCTGTTATGAAAAACACAAAACTGCTCGAAGGGGTAAAATAACAGAAGGCTGTTTGGGTGACTGGGAGATCCCAGGTGACAACCCAAGCCCCACAGATTAAGCTTAAACGACTGGAAAATCAAATACCCATTGAAAAAATATGAAAGCTCCATGGTTGAGCATAGGTTTGCTCAATAGATGGCGTATTACAACTCATCATTATATTGCTGTCCTTTTCTTGCAATGTGTTTCGACAAGTTTCATCTTATCATGACCTATATAGCCTTCTTTCCGAGCGAAAATCTAAATGAATGGTAGTGTGGTCAGATACCAACGACCATTACTCAAATCTCACTTGCTTCAGTGCTGGTGGTGTAGCATATCTGGTAAACATATCTTATTATAAACCATATAACCAGCTATAGACTCATTGTAAAGGCCGGACTACATTGATCGTACTCCGTAGTGTAATTTTTGTGAACGCGTACGCCATCTAGTGGCGGTGGGTTGAAGCTAGAGGCTGGTATAATTTATCTGTCAAAAAACGTTTTGGGTCGAGGAGCCTATAATTTTACCCAATGATGAATAGATATTCGAAGATGCGGAGAAATGTTGCCTAGCGCTTTGTATGAATGACGATTTGTTCAACAACAACAAATAACGGCCTACTTTGTTGCAATTTATGGACGTTTATCAACATTTCAAACGGCATACAAGTAGCCTGGTTGAAACTTGATGAGACACCAAGTATGAATAATTTTGACACATAAATTATACCGACATCTAGCTTGCGCTGGTCGTCGCCAGATGCGCTAGTGAAAATAAAAATTACACTACGGAGTACGATCAATGTAGCCCGGCCTTAACACGCTTCGGAAAGCCAAACCATACCCAAGTGCTACAAATCCACTAAACGACCACTAAACGGCTTCTAAACGACTCAAGTTCTCTACCTAAACGGAATATAGAAAGACTTCGTTTAGCAGACGGCAAACGACTCTTTCATTCTAAAAATAGCAAAAAAGCTGGTGGCGCTCTCTTTTGGTGGGATACCCCAACCAGTTGAGCTTCATCGCTTGGAGGAGAGCTTTCTCATTTCCTCTGTACTGTTGTATGGTTTCGCATTGAAGTTATGCATCGCTAGAACTAGAACGGCGATACAATTGTTTAATTACTAAACTCCAACGGAAACCACCACCAGTACTGAAGCAAGTGAGAATTGAGTTATGGTCGTTGGTGTTGATACCCACGTATCTGACCACACGACCATTCACATAGATTTTTGCTCAGAAAGTTAGAAGGCTATATAGGTCATGATAAGATGAAACTTGTCGAAACACATTGCAAGAACAGGATAGCAATATAATGATGAGTTGTAATACGCCATCTATTGATCAAACCAATGAAGCTGTGGAGCTTTCATTTTTTTTATATGGATATTCAATTTTTCAGTCGTTTAAGCTTAATCTGTGGCGCTTGGGATACTATTGCAACACATTCATTATAACACACTCAGGAAATCAGATCATACCATAACAAAACAACCGGAAGAATTCAGGCCACATCTTTCATATAAAAACAATTGTGACACATTTCACGAAAACACCCGAAAGACGCATAATAAGCAAATCAAGCCCCAAGCGCCACAGATTAAGCTTAAACGACTGAAAAATTGAATATCCATATAAAAAAAATGAAAGCTCCACAGCTTCATTGGTTTGATCAATAGATGGCGTATTACAACTCATCATTATATTGCTATCCTTTTCTTGCAATGTGTTTCGCTATTCTACCTATTATATAGCCTTCTAACTTTCCGAGCAAAAATCTATATGAATGGTCGTGTGGTCAGATACATGGGTATCAACACCAACGACCATCACTCAAATCTCACTTGCTTCAGTACTGGTGGTTTCCATTGGAGTTTAGTATTTAAACAATCGTATCGCCGTTCTAGTTCTAGCGATGCATAACTTCAATGCGAAACCATACAACAGTACAGAGGAAATGAGAAAGCTCTCCTCCAAGCGATGAAGCTCAACTGGTTGGGGTATCCCACCAACAGATAGCGCCACCAGCTTTTTTGCTATTTTTAGAATGCATGAGTCGTTTGGCGTCTGCTAAACGAAGTCTTTCTATATTCCGTTTAGGTAGAGAACTTGAGTCGTTTAGAAGCCGTTTAGTGGTCGTTTAGTGGATTTGTGGCACTTGGGGCGTTACTGCAGGCAAACTAGGTGAACCGAGAACGCATAGCAAGTTATAAGCACAGCGACGAAAACATCCATTCTTTAGCATCAATAGTTGAAACTGTTGGGTTTAATAATAACACCAACTTTATTATTACGCACTATACTCACGCACAATACAGCGGAACGGAAGAACCTCACTAGCGTTCAGTTTGGCGGTCGGAATGATAAGAGAAAGACGATCGCCCGGTGCGATCGTTTATCCCTGCTCTCCTATCGGTACGATCGTTTATCCCTGCTCTCCTATGGTTCGTGGATGTTCGGTCCCTTCGTTGTCGTCTTACTACTCCCTATCATTTCTGGTGCCATCTAGCGGACGCTAGTACAACGTCATGATTGTACTGCCGGCGCTTACAGTGCTGAACACAAAAACGTAGCGCCTTACGGGTACGCGGTAGGTGGTATGATCACCACAAAACCTTATTTCGCAATACAGGCGGTCCCCGAGATACACGGTTAATGAGGACCGAAAACGGTCGCAAAATACCACGTATCTCGAATTTCCGCGTAACACGGCGCTCTAGCACCAATCGAACACGACATCGAACATGGAAAATGTATGGGATTTGACATGTTTGTCTTGTTTGTTTGTTTGTGTCTGACAGTGCACCTCCATATGATTATATGGGTTTGTTCGAGTCGGATGTCGTGTTCGATTGGTGCCAGAGCGCAGCCTAAGTCGAATCTCGTAATTCTCAGCCAAAATATTACTTATCTTCATGTAATTTGGCAAGTAGGTGTTGGTTTTAGCCACCAAATTAATTATTTGATATGTTTCTACTGTATTGAACATTTTTAAACCTTTTGAAATGGTAATTTACATTCGATCGATACGGAAATTATTTGGTATTTCACAATGGATGTGTCAAATCAGTACAATTTGCTCAAAGAACTGTCAAATTTGGAAAACCGCGTATCTCCGAATCCGCGTATAAGAGGTACCGTGTATCTCGGGGACCGCCTGTACAGTGAAACCGAAGCATACCCAAATAACCAAATCGTCCTTAACCCACTGTAAAACCACTTCAAACCCACGTGGGTTTGTGGTGGTCGATTCAGTCGTCAACCCACTAAATTTTAGAACAATCGGAGCTGCCAGTTCCGACCCGATGTATTTATCTTGCCCACTCTTATCCCACCTTTTCCAAAAATGCTTTGAGGAAAAGTTTGGTAAAGGGTTGGCTAAGGTCAATATGCTGGACAGGATTTTAACTCCTCGGTTGATTAAATTTATTCACTAACATCACTGCACTTCAACTTCAGCAATATTATTAGTCTATAAACTATGCACTGACCAGCGAAATGGAAGAGTTCATTCGCAAGTAAACAAACACACATATACACATATTACAAATGATTGTTTTACAATAAACCAACTTAAACACACACGTTTGATTGCTTCCTTTGCACAATTAAATAACATTTTAACCCAGGTGAAACATGTTGAGCAAATAAATTGCCCGTGCATAAAAATCTGACTTCAACAACATTGAAGTGGTTGCTTCTGTGGCCGTGTGGCGTAACCCACCAAACTGATTTTTTAGCTTTTTAGCTTTGTTTGATGGAACTGGATTTTTAGTACAAGAAATCGGTGGCGTTTTCGGTATCTTGGTTATATGGGTAGGCACACATCGATAAACACCTCACACCATTTCAATGTATAAATTGTTACTAATAACAATAACATTTAATTAGGACAAAAATATATTTCAAAACCAAATGTACGAAACCCATAACATATCTTGAGTATAAATAAAATCAATTTCGACCATGGCAAGTCAGATTCGTTCGGACTGTCAGGATAGGACTATGCCCATCCAACATCTATAGACTTCTCATTTAAAGAGTTTAGTTATGTCCCCCTACCCAAGGTAAGGCCTCTATAAACTCCAACGTTTCCAGTAAGTGAAACCTTAAAGTTTTTATGATCGCCTGGACGATCAAGTGTTGAAAAGTCCGCTTCGAACAAAGTATTATTCCACCTCGATAACACTGAAGTATTATTCCACCTAACAGTGAAACACTAACCTACCGCGATGGTACGCGTTGATCAGTTGTACCGTATGTACAATCATCGCATTACAGTGGTTTACATTGGAGTTTAGTATTCCATCAAACGTATCGTCGTTCTAGTTCTAGCGATGCATAACTTCAATGCGAAACAATACAGAGGGAATGAGAAAGCTCTCCAAGCGAGGAAGCTCAACTGATCCCACCAACAGATGGCGCTACCCGCTTTTTGCTATTTTTAGAATGCATGAGTCATTTGCCATCTGCTAAACGAAGTCTTTCTATATTCCGTTTAGATTGAGAGCATGAGTCGTGTAGAACCCGTTTAGTGGTCTTTTAGTGGATTTGTGGCACTTGGGTTGAGAATCGTGTAACTCGGGGAAAGACTGTCAAATCTTCCGCGCCTCCAATCGCGCCTGCTGTTTCGCCGAGATATCCAACTTCAGTATTGCTGAGACTTTCGCGGTAGCGCAAACCGATTACAGGCGGTCCCCGAGATACACGGTTAATGAGGACCGAAAACGCCGCAAAATACCACGTATCTCGAATTTCCGCGAAAGTCGAATCTCGTAATTCTCAGCCAAAATATTACTTCCCAAGTGCCACAAATCCACTAAACGACCACTAAACGGCTTCTAAACGACTCAAGTTCTCTACCTAAACGGAATATAGAAAGACTTCGTTTAGCAGACGCCAAACGACTCATGCATTCTAAAAATAGCAAAAAAGCTGGTGGCGCTATCTGTTGGTGGGATACCCCAACCAGTTGAGCTTCATCGCTTGGAGGAGAGCTTTCTCATTTCCTCTGTACTGTTGTATGGTTTCGCATTGAAGTTATGCATCGCTAGAACTAGAACGGCGATACGATTGTTTAAATACTAAACTCCAACGGAAACCACCAGCACTGAAGCAAGTGAGATTTGAGCAATGGTCAGTGGTGTTGATACCCACGTATCTAACCACACGACCATTTATATAGATTTTTGCTCAGAAAGTTAGAAGGCTATATAGGTCATAATAAAATGCAACTTGTCGAAACACATTGCAAGAAAAGGATAGCAATATGATGATGAGTTCCCAAGTGCCACAAATCCACTAAACGACCACTAAACGGCTTCTAAACGACTCAAGTTCTCTACCTAAACGGAATATAGAAAGACTTCGTTTAGCAGACGCCAAACGACTCATGCATTCTAAAAATAGCAAAAAAGCTGGTGGCGCTATCTGTTGGTGGGATACCCCAACCAGTTGAGCTTCATCGCTTGGAGGAGAGCTTTCTCATTTCCTCTGTACTGTTGTATGGTTTCGCATTGAAGTTATGCATCGCTAGAACTAGAACGGCGATACGATTGTTTAAATACTAAACTCCAACGGAAACCACCAGCACTGAAGCAAGTGAGATTTGAGCAATGGTCATTGGTGTTGATACCCACGTATCTGACCACACGACCATTCACATAGATTTTTGCTCAGAAAGTTATAAGGCTATATAGGTCATGATAAGATGAAACTTGTCGAAACACATTGCAAGAACAGGATAGCAATATAATGATGAGTTGTAATACACCATCTATTGATCAAACCAATGAAGCTGTGGAGCTTTCATTTTTTTTCTATGGATATTCAATTTTCCAGTCGTTTAAGCTTAATCTGTGGCGCTTGGGTTATCTTGATGTAATTTGGCAAGTAGGTGTTGGTTTTAGCCACCAAATTAATTATTTGATATGTTTCTACTGTATTGAACAGTTTTAAACCATTTGAAATGGTATTTCACATTCGATCAATACGGAAATTATTTGGTATTTCACAATGGATGTGTCAAATCAGTACAATTTGCTCAAAGAACTGTCAAATTTGGAAAACCGCGTATCTCCGAATCCGCGTATAAGAGGTACCGTGTATCTCAGGGACCGCCTGTATTTTTATCGTGTCGAGAAATGAGTTTTGTACTTTATTTTGCATAAACTATGTGAAATAAATAATTTGATTCGCAAATTGATAACACATATTTCTGCTTGGCACATTCAATCGTCACCAGACCTTGGATGGTTCCTTACACGAACCGCGATTATCTCGCCTATCTGTCAGTTTTTATAACAGAATTGACAGCTCAAGTCATACGCGATTTTCGCGGTATTGCGACGATCTCGGTTCGTCTATTTCCAGCCTTATAGAAACAGCATCAGTTTATACAATTTTCTTCAGAATATTGCACCGAAAATTGAATTACGCATTCAAAATTTATAAGCCTCTAAAGTCGACACAAATCCTCACTTTCAGGCGTATGGAGTATTAGTGGAGTATGTATGGAAAAAGAATTGCGAACAAAATTCGGGTTCCTTGTATCTCGGGGACTACTTGTAGAGGTTCCTTTTATCGCGGGAACTACTTGTACAGCAATTATCCGCAGTACGCGATACTCGATATACGCGAATTCGTAGTACGCGATTCCTTTAAATTTGACAGCTCCATGTGTTTTTTGCAAATATTTTAATTTTTTGAAATATGTTATGCTCTTTTTGAATTTCTTTAATGTTTTTAATGCATTTTTCATTAAATTTGTGCAAAAGATACCTATTGTATAACAAAAAACTTTAATGCAAAACTCTGTGGCGATATTTTTCAACCCTCGAACCGGTAGTGTAAACTATTTTTCCATAGGAATCCGCTATACGCGAAAACTCGAGATACGCTATTGCGCTCGGTCCCGTACGATAGCGTATATCGGATAATAACTGTACTGTCAAACTATGTTTGCCAAACATTTTTATAGCGTATCTGTGAAGCATACTGTACAATGATGTGCGAGCTGTCAAATAGTTCAATTCATGTGGCCAAGGCTTAATGTAAACAAAAGTTCCCAACATATCCATAGGTATTTGCGATTTCTCAATAATGTTATCAAGAATGTAGCTTCGAAAAAATCGTGAGAGAAATTATCATATGTTGTAAAGGAAAAGTTTGATTTGCGTTTGATTGTTTTTTCCACGTTAATGTATGAGATTAATGTGCGAAGTCTTAGGATTTCCGTATGATCTCGTTCGATTGCGTAAATTTGTTGGCCCGGTGTTACCCTATACTTCGCCATCGATTGTTATACCTTGCTGTAATCATGTTCTAATATAATCACTCTTGCATTTTAGGTACAGCGGTTGCTTATTCTCAAAACGAGCATTGTCTAGTTCACGCATGGATGCATAACATGGAATGATGTAGTGAATGCTATTTTTCTTCTTTGGCTCGCTCACTATTGTGCTCGTCGGTCACGTTCAATTGACAAGGTTTGGTTGATTGATGCAAACGACTCCGACCAGTTGGTGCTGAACGACGCATAAGAGCTAGTGGTGGTCTATGCGACTCGAAATCCATGCAGCAACTAATGTAGGTCACGTATGCCTTATTGCACCTGCTAATCTTCCGGGTATAGTCGAACTCGTTTACCTAATTCGATACTCCGACCTATCGCACCCGCTGGACCCACGGGACGATTCATTTAATGACCGAACCTAGAGTCGGGGGCGAGCCAATCGAAATCAATTTCGATCCGTGGTTGCAGCGAGCTTGGTTCGACTCGCCAGGCCACAAAACGTTTAGCTGGATCCGGGCCATGAGCACGTTCGCCGCGACGCTCATTTTCACTCATTTCATAGACCTCCAGATAAAAAAAAAGAAAACTGTCTTGGTTTTGTACAGCCCAACCTAGTGGTACAACCCTGTTCACTCATGAGCGACGAATGTTTTTTGACGAACGAGTTCACCGGTACGGATGATCGTTTTGCATAACAGTAAGTTAATTTCTTCAAATGCCCTACACATCAAACTACGAGGATTGTTGTAGCCGTTATCAGTTCGACAGTCCACTCATGAGCGACGAATGTTTCGACGAACGAGTTCACCGGTACGGATGATCGTTTTGCAGAACAGCTCCCACCTCCCTACCGATAACTACCAAAAGCTCCTGCCGAAAACTACCGATAAAATGATAGTGTTCCTATAACCACCAAAATGATCTGGCTACACTGAATAATGCAACTCCTATGCTCTGCTGTAACTCTAGGTTTGAACCTACGACGGGAATATTAAGTTCATTTTTTCAAATGCCCTACACATCAAACTACGTATCAAAACTCTTCAGAATATATGACAAACTGTTTGAATCCCCTATACTATTTTCATCATATAACTCACATAACCTGAATAACTATAATAATAAATAATTAATTTAAAAAAAACTAAAACAGCAAGTTGTTTGTACGATCTGTTTGCAAGATAAGCGGGGCAAGGCGTTCCCAAGTCATCCGCACAAAACAAATATCCGCTGAAGGCGGAACACCACGTTTTTCAGCTAAAATACATGTTATAAATGGAAAATTTTGATTTTAATGAATTGTACTGATTTTTGACATATTAACTGTACAATTTTAAAAACCGTGTATCCCCGAACCAATACCTTTATCTGATCTATCCATCGTCCTCGCTGTACTCCCCGGCGCCTTGTGCTTAACTTCAGGTCGCTGTCAAACACCGTTTTGCAGGGACATCAGGGTTCCATACGTCGCTCAAACACGCCCCGAGTGTTTGCATCCTCCGCTCGGATGGCCCAAGACTTATGTCCATAAAGTACCATCGAACGAAGCAATGTACGATATATATCTACTACTCTACTTTCCCTAGGCTGTCGCCGTCAACTAAACGAACGCTGAAGCTCCGGCAAGCAGCTATTTCGTCTTCGTCTCATTGATTCTCAGTCCAATTCTTGCTGCTTCGCGTTTGAGTCAGGTGTTTGCACTGTACTCCGTTGATGATGGCTGGTAAGAGGTTGCGCTGCATGATGTTCCATAGCTCATTCCGGTGCATGGTGTCGTAGGTCGCCTTGAAGTTGATGAACAGGTGGTGCCTAATTCATTCGTATGCCTATATTGATCAAACAATTTTAACAAAATAATGTTTCCGGGATGAACCTCCCGATAAGGATTACCCGTTAGAAATTCACCCAACAGGTGTAACCGTTCGAATGCAGCTAAACACTAATGTCCGTCGCTTATCCGACGCTACAACCGCTTTGCAGTTTTGGCCTGTCTCAGGAGTGTCCGAAATCGTTCACGGATTACTTGCAACCTTAATTTGGGCCTTCCACGCGTCCTCTGTCCTTGTGGAAGGCCTTAAAAGATTTTACGGTCGTCCGTTTCCATGCGTACAACAGGACCAGTCCACCGGAGCCTGGCGAGCTTGATACGCTGCACGATAGGATAGTATCTCGTATAGCTCGTTGTTTTAACGGCTCCTCCATTGTCCTTCCACACATACGGGGCCAAGTATACTTCTGAGCATCTTCCTCTCAAACGCGGCTAAGAGGGTTTCGTCAGATTTGAACAGTGTCCATGTCTCAGAGACGTATGTGAGTACCGGTACTATATAGGTGCTATATAGTCCAAGCTTCGTCCGTCGCGGCAGGTTTTTTGAGGTGAACTAATTTTTCAGGCTGTTGAATGTTCGATTGGCAGCCAGCATCCTTGCGCCCAACTCAGCTTTTATGCTATTTTCGTTGCTGTCCTTTGACCCAAGGTAGGTGAATTGTGGGACGACTTTAAAAGTGCGTTCATCTATCTGTACGTCACGCCTACGTAGATTCTGATTATTTATTGGTAGGCCCGCTGATGTTGCCACCATCAACTGGGTCTTTGCCTCGTTTATATGCAATCTGAGGTTCTCTGTTGCCTGCTTGATCCCTTGGTAGGCTTCTGCTACATAGGAGAGCCGCAAACCAATGATGTCTATATCATCAGCGTATGCCAGGATCTTGGTTGACTAATAGAAGATGGTTCCCGTAGTTTACACCCTCGAGTCGCGAATAGCCCTCTTTAGCGCCAAGTTGAATAGGAGACAGGCAAGCCCTTCCCCCTGGCGTAGAGGTGGTAGCGAAATATCCTGAGAGTTATCCATCCACCTTCACCTGGCAATTGACGTCGGTCATAGTCATTCTAACTACCCTGTTTGGCCGGGATTCCAAAAGAGCTCATAGAGTCGTATAGTTTTACCCTGGCTATGCTATTATATGCAGCTTTGAAGTCAATGAAGAGTTGGTACGTGTTGTGTCTGTATTGTTCTGTATTTCAAGATCTGCCGCATGGTGAACATCTAATCAGTGGTTGATTTTCCGTTTCGGCATACTCTTTGATAGTTTCCAACCTTCTGTTCGATGCGAGGGACAAGATGATCCTGAAGGATCAGGGAGATTATTTTGTAGGCGGTATTCAACACCGTTACATAGTTCATCAAAATACTGAGCCCACCACGAGTGGACCTCTTGCAGGTTACTAATCAGATCTACATCCTTGTTGCTACAGCAGGGTTTGTTCCACCTCTCGCTCGTAGTTTCATATGTGCTTTCTGGTAATAGAGACTCGTCTAAAGCGGCTTTGAATGTCTGTTGGACGGTATCGTCCTTCAGAGGGTCCGCTTGTTTTCTCCGCCCCCATTGGCGCGGGCGATTCTATAACGTATCACTAAGCCAACCAAGTAGTGATCGGAATCGATATTGGCTCCTCGATAAGATCTGACGTTTAACAGACGCGACTTACGTCGGCGGCTTGCGTAGTTGATCTGCTAAATCTGCTAAATAATCTGGCTTACGTAGTCGATGCTAAAAGGCTAAATTTAGGTGATCTGGTTCAACGTTTCTCCATCCGGAGACGTCTACGTGATCTGGTGAATGTCCGTGCGCGCAAATTTGGTACTTCCAATGACCAGATTGTTCGTTTCAGCGAACTGAACCAATCTACTACCATTATCGTTGCTGTGCTGACTGCAGACTGTGACAGCCAGTGTATTGGCGGTGCATTTGCTCCCTACTGACTTTTGCGTTGAAGTCCCCCAGGATGATTATGAGGTCATGCCTGGGGCAGGCATTCATGATTCTAACGAGGCGGCCGTAAAACAGGCTTATCTTCCTCTTTGTTTTTGGAAGGGTCGTGAACGTTTATAAGGCTTTTGTCCAAATATTTGTCTACCATGGGTGCAGGGTGCATAACCTATTGTTTATAGCCTTGAAATCTATGATTGCAGATTTCAGCCAGGGACCTAAGGCGATACCCGTTCTGAGCACGTGGTGGCGGTTGTGGCAGCTGGAATAGATGGAATAGTGGTAGCATTGCTTACCGTTCCCTAGCCACCGAATTTCTTGTAGAGCTTCGAGGTTCATGCTTAGAGGTGCTATGGCATCATCCACTTTTTTCAAAGCTCTTGCTTCGCTGATTGCGCGTACGTTCTATTAGCCCATTTTTTAACCTTTAATAGCACGTATAGCTCACAGATTTAACCGTAACGTACCTGTATAGTTTCAGTACTCGCTAACTGACAGCTCCAAAATCTATGTCAAAATTTGATAAAATTTCTTAGTGGCAATCTAGAAAATGATCAGACGTATTTTCTGCTCTTTATGTGCAGAGGGAAGATTGATCTCCAGTGGTGCAATGAGTTTGATGGGTTGGACATGTTATGTTTAATGTTAAACAACCCGTTCCTAAATGAACACTAGCAGTGGCGCTCACACTAAAATCGGACACTTAGTTTTTCTTATTTTGAGCCATTCTGGCTATTTCTATACACTGGATAATGGTATACTTCACATATCGATTAGGATACTCTTTGAATACACTGGTGCAAAAAATCCTACAGCTTTCTAAACAAAATCATGTAAAATTAAGCATAGTCATTTTGATAATTTTTAGAATTGGTACTTTAAACTAAGATTATTAAACACTCACATGAAGTACTAACAGGGGCATATTAAGCACTTCGCAAACTAAACGGCCGCGTGAGGCCCCGACGTCTTGAGCAGGCCCCGAGAAAAGGACCCCCACCCCCGCTCCCAAGTAAATTTGCTGTTCAATCTTTCTCTGGTTTAGAATTCCTCTTAAACCTTCTCGCTCGACATTTCAGAAAGGGCTACAATCGTGTGAGCGCGTAGGGCCTCAAATCGTGTTGATCCGTCATTGAGTACCTATGTAGCCATTTAACTAACAAAAATGGCTAACTACTATAATTATTCAGTGGCTTTGTTGGCCATTAAAGGGATGCTACGTGGGCATTTTTGATAAGGAATAGAAACTGTCCGACTTTCAGTGGATCGTAAAAATTTCACACATTTTGTTACATTATGCATGAGTTTTCAAGATTGTTTGAGGGTATCTGCCCTATTTTTTTATAGAAACATAACTAAAGAATGTCATTAACAATGTGTGAAAAAATATTTCCAATAAGTGGTCTACAGAACTATCCAAAATGACTCAAAGTGGGATGATAGGTGTAAATATAAGGTGTGCATAGCAAGCGGTACTAGGACAGGGTTTACCAATTTCTATTCAAAAAGACGATTGTTATGAACTAATGGAAAGTTGTTTATTGGACTGATATACCCTGTATAGTTAATTCATCGGTTAATCAGTGATGTCCACGATCCAGTTTGCCTCAGAGTTCTACACTGTCCTTTAGTGCGAACCTTATTGGAATATGCGTTAACGATGCGTTTAGAAAAAAAAATCCAAAAGAGCTTTAATAGGTTTCCATTTTCCGACGATTGACATCTCACATGTTCAACACATGTTCAATTACGAATAGCAATGTAATTTGCAAGACCTTGAATCTCTTGCCGACTGCCACAGTCTCTAAGGTCATCTTGATGATCTCGAGTAGTAATGGGTAAAGTTAGCAAAAATCCGGAGTCGACTCCGATCCGACTCCGATAAATTCGGAATCGACTCCGGAAGGGAGGTCCACGCTGCAATATCTAGAGTCGTTCGGAATCGTTCGAAATGGCCCGGAATCGTCCGGAGTCGTCCGGAATCGCCCGGAGTCGCCTGGAGTCGAAGTCGCCCGGAGTCGGAGTCGCCCGGAGTCGTTCGGAATCACCCGGAGTTGGGTTCGACTGGAGTCGTCTGCAGTCGTCCGGAGTCGTTCGGAATCGTCCGGAGTCGTCTGGAGTCATCCAGAATCGGCTGCAGACGAAGTCATCCGGAGTTATCTGGAGTCGGCCGAGGTCGGCTTGTGTAGGAAGTGCTCGCGCAAAGTGAAAGACAAAAAAGCACAACGAAAGGAAATGTCTGATCACAAGCACATTAAGCCACACAGCTCCTGTTGACTCCGACCAACTCCGATTCCGAACGACTCCGGACGACTGTGGACGACTTCGACGACTCCAAACGACTCCGAACGACTCCGGACGACTCCGAACGACTCCAGACGACTCCGAACGACTCCGGGCGATTCCGGACGACTCCAGACGACTCCAGGCGATTCCGGACCACTTCGAACGACTCCAGACGACTCCGACTCCGGGTGGATCTAGTGGTTCCAATTTTTCTCCATACAGCACGTCACTAATCTCGAGGTCTACGCAGCTAGATCTCTCCATTAGAGATGGGTTCTCCGGATCGCACCCACGGTTCCGCTCCGGTTCCTGCATGTATAATTCCGATTCCGATTCCATAGAGAAAGAATCGCTAGTTCCACCGGAATCGTCTGGAATCGTCCGGAATCTTCCAGAATCTGCCGGAATCGTCCGGAATCGTCGGAATCGTCCAGGATCGGCGTAATCGTCCGGAATCGTCGGAAAAGTCGGAATCGACCTGAATCGGCTGGAATCGCCCGGAATCGACCGGAATCGTTCGGAATCGTCTGGAATCGTTCGGAATCGTAGTCAATCGATAGTAGAGAATGTGACAAGCCACATTTAATACATATATCACTTCCTCCGTCATTGCTTTGCATGCACCTCCGGCAAGTATGGCTTCCCGAAAATGTTTGGAGCGTTCATGGAACCTCTTAGTATATTGGCATCAAAAGAGCTTATCCGGAACCCGGAACAAAAGATCTTAGGAACCAAACCTACAAAGGACATGTTATTAAAGTCGTACGACTTGATAGCTGTGTTCATAATTAGAGCCGTGCGTAGCTTAAGAAATCAAAATAGTACAGATATAAGAATGTTATTAGTTGTTGATTAACACTAGGTTTACGGAACCCGTCAATTTGACGGAATTTGAACTTTGCAGTGAAATACGAACAATACCTTTTGTTTAATTTCAATTTTTTTTTCTTTTCGTAAATTCATCATAACATACTATAAGTTTATAGCATAAGTATTATTTTCTTAAGTTTCATAGATTTCCACATATGTGGTATAACTATCTCTACGGAACTCGTCAAATTGGCTGGTGGGTTGATTACATTTAGTTTATTATTTTTAGTTGTAACAATTTTTTTCTAAAAAATAAAATGACGGAGTGAAAGCGAATTAATTAACAAAACATTGTATCAAAATCAGGGAGAAGTAAGACACTGGCTTCTCACATTCACTACTATTGATTGACTACGATTCCGCACAATTCCGGACGATTCGGGTCGATTCCGGTCGATTGCGGATGATTTCGACGTTTCCGGACGATTCCGGTCGATTCCGACTGTTCCGACAAATCAAGAAGATTCGAGTTCACTTTCCGGCCGCCGCGCATATTTCAATGCTGTCTGTCGTACATTTAAGCCAGGAATATCGCTGAGTTCCTCAATATCGTTCGACATCACGCTAGCTTCTTGTGTTACTGTTTGTATCTATTTGTATTATGTTATGCACTGAATAAATGACATGAAATGAAATGGAATTCCGACTATTCCGACGATTTCAGACGATTCCGCTCAATTACGGCGATTCCGGGCGATTCCGTTCGATTCCGGGCGATTCCGATCGATTCCGGACGATTCCGGACGATTCCGGACGATTCCGGGCGGTTCCGGCTTGTCGGATAGAACCTACCCTTCGGAACTGGGTCCGAAATTTGTTGGAATCGTCCGGACCCAGTTCCGCTTTTTTGTGCGTTTTGCCCAACTCTACTCTCCATCGAGCCATTGGCATCAAGAGATCCGAACGATCAACAGGACCTCAGACTCTTCGCGTCCTTGCTAACTGTCTCTTCTAGATTATATGTTCTGTTGTACTGAATATGTTGTTCCTTTTTTACTTTTACTTTCACGCTTGTTTCCCAAACCCTTTTCACTTTATTTCTCTCTTAGTTGTCTTGTTTAGTTCATTCTCAGTTAAATTTTGTTCATATTAGCCTGCTTCTCTTTTTTGTTTCATTTCTGTCTAATTTTTTCATTCATTAAATTATTGTGTCTTCTTTGAATGGTAGGGCTTTGGTTGTATTAGTTCAATTTTGATACTGTTAAACTGCCAACCTCGTCAACTTGAACGACTTAACAACACGCCCGTCATGGGTTCAAGCCCCAAATGGACCGTGCCGCCATACGTAGGACTGACTATCCTGCTATGGGGGTAATGAATAAGTCACTCAAAGTCAAGCCCACAAGTGGTGGTACAGGCCGGCCTTGACCAAAAACGCTTGTTGAGCAAAATGAAGAAGAAACTGTCAGCTTCAGTTCATCTTTATATTAAATACATTTTCAATAACTCAAAATAATAATAGATAAAATTTAAAAAAAATCAATTGACTGAAATTGGAAAGCAATAAGGTCAAAATAAGCTAGTAACGCTAAAGAATATTCGAATCGTACAACATTTAACCACCATAAACAACTTTAATAAAACATTGCATCAAAACGCGGACAAAATACATTTAAAACAAGATACAACGATTTTTTTTTACAGTTCCTCAAGGTCAACCAAACACAATAGCTCCAGTCTATCCCGGTCCAACTAATTAGTTCACGCTTTCTACTCGCTGCCATTCTTCTGCCGCGCACAAACCTCCAAACCTCGCCACATAAACATCCACAAGGTTAAGGATCATTGGCCATAATGTGAGTTGATTAAATCCTCGCGTATAAACTTAATCAGCGTGATTCAATCGAATGATTAGCGTGGAGTGTACGGCGGTGATTAACCTAATCCCGGCCGAATGTCAATTGAAAGTGTCCCCACGTGTGCAAAGCTCGCCCGTTACTCACCGAACCAAACCACCCTTAACTTTATTAATAACGGTTCATAGTGTATTCAATTAAGTATTTTCACCATCGTTAATGAGGGTGCCGGAATCTAGGATCCTGCGTACGTTTCCAAAAGCGCCAGAACAATTTTCACAGATGATGAACTGAATCGGTACAGAGTGCTATTGCTGGTGGTGGTGTTCGTTGCATGAAGCAATAGTGCTCGCTCTCGGTACTCGCTGGCCGGAAGCACATTAGGACATAATTAAAGCGAATATGTGTATAGTAGTTGTGTGTTGATAATAGAATTTTACACGCACCAGTGCAATCCTTTCACTGGACTGCAGTCGGAAATGGCATCGGATGAGGGATGGGCAACGAAGCTGCTTGGGGCTTTAATTTTAAACAAACTCAAGCTGAAGCAGGGCGTTAAATTACACCTACCCTGACACACACACACTCAAACCAAAACCCCCAGTAGCACAGACAGTCCCGCGATACATTTATTTGCCTTTCCCATTCTCTCATTTCCTCGCGCTGGTGCATCGGTTTAGTATGGGTAGATATGTTGGATGCAATTGTGAGTTGAAATAAATTAATTCCATTCCTTTATCCTTTTTTTGCTGTTGTTGATCGTTTGCCACAACCCCGTACATTCCCTGGGTGCATTCCTTCCGCTGTAGCCAGCACCACGATGATGATGAACTCTCACATATGCACTGTCCTGCACCGATGACGTGCGCTTATGCGTGCGCTCCTTTGTGATCGTTTTTCTTTTTATACTTGAGCTGATTTCCGTTTAACGGTTCCACGTGCATGGATAATTGTACGCATGTTCGCTTCATTCCTTCTCTCACGTTAGTAACTCGAATTTGCATTCCCACTAACGCATCAACTGGTTATTTTGTTTCATTAAATTTTATACCACTTTGCACTCGTTGGCACAACTATTGGGCTGCCTCTCACAAATGGGTGGAAGGTATCAGAATAAATCTGAACTATTTTCAATGGAGGGATATTGAATGTTGGAGAGGGGAAGAAACAAACATAGTCTTATTGAAACGTTTGCATTACCCGCTCAATCCATTTTTCCCTAACAGGGATAAAAGCGGGGAGGTGTCGGTAGTTGCAGCTACGAATGCGTCATCGCTGCAACGGTTCCACATATTAATTTGACCCTTTTTTTTGCTATGGGTGGCGGTGGGCAGCAGTTTGACCCGTAAAGCAATATCGAAGATACTTTGGATTAGTGGGATCGGAGCATAATAGCAAAACGGTACGGTATGAAAATACAAACTATTATTTCCTTGTTTGTCTACGCCCCCACCCCCTCCCTCCAAGCCATTGTGTTGTAGGAAAGTGATGGTGGATGCATTCTAGCAACTACTGGCGACAAAATAATATTTATAGGTTTTTGGGGGAATGGTGCAAAAATTGATTCAGCTTTGAAATAATAACAGCAGCATCATCATCAAAAAGCTACACAAGCGGAAGGGATGCTGCAGTTTGGGGATTGTTTTAGAACTGCACACCGCCCGACAGGATGGCATAAAATTGGCCCTGGCCCTATTAATAATCAGTGAGTGCGGCGGCACAGCACAGCCGATTGGTTTAAACAGAGCGGCAGAGAGAAAGAAAGGGGTAAAAACACATTCCTTTCGCGCACCAATGTTGCAAAGGCACAAATTCAGCGAGGTTATAGTTATTTATGGTCATTGATACCTACCGATGTTGCCTACCACTACTCACGCGTTCACACACACACACACACACACACACACACACACACACACACACACACACACACACACACACACACACACACACACACACACACACACACACACACACACACACACACACACACACACACACGAAAGGTCTTTACTATTCCAGGCAGTGCGAATGTATATAGATATAAGCCGCATACCTTCCGGATGAACATGAATATTTGGTTTCCATTATACGCATGAACACAATCATTGTTGGTATTGATTGTTTCGCTCTTTAAGTACTATTTGCTATGGATTATTTTTTATACGCAACTTTCATTTGTCTTCGGTCTTTTTTCCATACCCCACAAATTGTTATCCGAATAGTCATCTGAAATAAGAAGAATGTATAATTTTAATATTCGTTTGTTATAAAACCACATATAATTTAATCAATGTGGTTAATAATAAGCATAGCCAAGGTAAAACTGTACGACGCAATGAGCTTATTTAAAATCCCGATCAAACTGATATAGCCTGAGAAAGCAGTTCACATCAAAGAATTCCCTCAAAGCTGAGACTATATCGCATCTATAGACTGCGTGAAATTAAAATAGCATCACCACGTTATTTTTTACGAGTATTGTGGATGTACCATACGTATTTAGAATTATTTTTTTATTTTCATAAATGTCTGAAAAGACAAAACATAGAGGATGTCGACGTGACATGCCCCGGTCAACAACCATTCTCCAACATGCTCGGTCCATGGCTGCAGCCTCCCATCCATGTAGATACTCGATCTCCGACAGGTCTCGCTTCACCTGATCCAGCCATAGAGTTCGCTGTACTCCTCTGCGACTCGTGCCGAACTGTGGGTCGCTGTCGAACACCTTCGTGGTGGGGCATCAGTCCGGCATCCTTATGACATGCCCCAGCTATAGTATCTTGCCAGCCTTCGGTTAGCCGTACAGCTCAGCAAGGTCGTGGTTCATCCTTCTCCTCCAAACTCCTTTCCCGAACACACGGCCAAAGATGCGTCGCTCAAACACGCCCAGAGTGATTGCATCGTCAGCTCGAATGGTCCAAGTCTCGTGTCCATAGAGGTTCACTGGACGAATCAATGTGTGGTATGTCTCACATTTCGTGCGGTCTTGAAATCTTTTGGATCTTAGCAGACGGTGAAGCTCATAGTATGCACGATTTGCCTGAACAATGCGTCTCCGGATTTCGCTGCTGATGTCGTTTTTCGAAGTAACGACCGTCCCAAGATAGCAGAATTCCTTTACTACCTCGATATTGTTGCTCTCAATTAGTACACTGCTTTCCAGTTGGTCTCGGTCTCCATCAAGCAGGTACTTCGTCTTTGACGCATTGATTCTCAATTCTATTCTTGCTGCTTCGCGTTTGAGTCGGGTGTAGGCCTCACATACCTTCGCTGTTGTCCTGCCGATGTTGTTGTTGTCTAGTCCCGCGCTTCGAATGACACCTTCTAGGGCGATGCTGAAGAGCAGACAGGAGAGTCCGTCACGTTGCCTCAGACCCCTGTGAGCTTAAGACACTGTCAACTTGCATTGCACCTCGTTCATGGTGGCCTCTAACAGTCGGATCAATTTCCGAGGAAAGCGCTACCGCGTTATGATGCTCATACCAGTCTAAAGTGTCGTAGGCCGCTTTGAAGTCTGGCACTCTCAACACTTTTGGAAGATCTGCCCAAGAGTAAAAATTTGGTCAGTTGTAGATTTGCCTTTAAAAAAACCCAGCTTGATAGCTGCCGATCAAATTTGTAGCAAGGGGTGCAGGTCTGCAGTACAGAATCTGTGATGACACGAAAATTAGAGCATTTCTGCCTGTCGTCCTTTTTATAGACTGGTTGAAT
Organism: Anopheles merus; assembly: GCF_017562075.2. NCBI lineage: Eukaryota > Metazoa > Arthropoda > Insecta > Diptera > Culicidae > Anopheles > Anopheles merus. The sequence goes on along the minus strand of NC_054084.1, from coordinate 48,552,467 downwards.
GACATCCAGCGTCTATTTCTTCGATAGTTCTTTCTGTTCCTAAATTCTCGCGATCATTTCTGGTGCATTTCGACGGCAAGACTCTCCGGCCCCATCTTGACGAGCCCATCCGGCCGCCAGCCCATCGTTGCCAGCAGACTTATTGCTCTGCGATTCTCCTATTTAGATGAATCCTGTCCATAGATGAATTAATAAAGACTATCCAAAACTGCCGGTCTCGTAGTACAGTCGTCAACTCGTGCGACTGAACAACATGCCCGTCATGGGTTCAATCCCCAAATGGACCGTGCCGCCATACGTAGGACTGACTATCCTGCTTTGGGGGGAAATCAATTAGTCACTGAGAGCCAAACCCACAAGTGGTGCAGGCAGGCCTTGACCGACAATGGTTGTTGAGCCAAAGAAGAAGAAGAAGAAGAAGAATCCAAAACTGACAAAACCATCGTGGACGCGTTCGAAACGAAGATGTTCAGAAGGATTTTTGTCCCCATATGTGTAGAGGATCAATGGAGGAGCCGATACAAGTTATACTCCTGGACCATGTTATACATACGAAACCGGACAACCCAGTTCCTATTTTTTTCCAAGCGACAGCACAAGGACAGAGGCGTCAAGTTGGCGTGAATGACATAACAGACTGGCAGACGAAGGCGCGAGACCGTGAGCGGTTTCGGGCACTCCATCAGCAGGTTAAGGATGTTGTTGCGCGGGATATGTAGATAACTTAAAATATTGAGAAGTGTAATTTGAGGGAAAAAAAATATTCCTTCTTTCAGAAAATTGCTACTCTTCAATCCGGAAAATAAAATGTCTTCCATTTTCTTGAAAAGTTAGTTTTGATGCAAACACAGTTGTCGGTTTCACCTCTGATCTGGTCAGCCACACTTACAGATTAGGTTATCTGTGATTTGATTGGTTTACTCAAATCATTTAAAGCTTTGAATCCATTACGAAATCCATTTGAATCCGTCTTCATTAGTTGACATAATTGACGACATTACTAAGAGACAGGCGTTTCATGTATTTTTCTTTTGTTCTTGCTATGAGAATGGCTATTTAAAGTTCTCTGGTGAAATTCCATGCAATGCATATATATTATTTTATCATTCACATAGTGTTCCATTTTAAAACAAAATCTTTCCTGAGACGTTCATATTCTTTACAGGCTGTGCGTTGCGGCATGTTCAAACTAAATAACATAATATAACAAAGCTCGCTGAACGTTTGTAACATTTTTCTTGGAAATTAACTCACTACAATCAGACAGTGAGCTGTGCATTGCTTAATAATTAGTTGGCGGCAAAGTTTCGCTCTCTTTTCATAGGCGTCTTGGCAGAAAACGACGACGACGACGAGGAAGACGCTTTCTGCGCTTCGCGGTGCGTTAATTTGTTTCTTTCCGGTCCCTGCAAGGTTCCGGATAGCAACAGCAGCAGCAACAGCTCAGCACGATGCACTAATAAGCAGTTCTTCATTAACATTGCCGCTGAGGCAGCTTTTGTTGTACGCGGATCGCCGTGTCCTGGCCTGTGTTGGTGCCCGTATTTCCATATCAAGGATTATACCGGCTAACGGGTAGCGGGTGGGCACGTGTACTGGATTGGGGTGCAGCGAGAGCAGTACCAGGCATATCAGATGCAACACATACACGAGTGTAGTGAAAACAACGCCACTAGATGCAGATGTACCACCTTCCAGCAAAAGGTTCACTTACAGAACCGAAAGGTGTTGGAGGGTCCCGGGATAAGCCTCGGGTGGATTTCGCTAGTAGCTGACGGTGGCACAACAAAATTACACATTTTTGGTAGCCATAGTCGCGCTGTAGTTGGGTCGGGCGGCATGAGGATAGACAGTGGTGAATCTTGCGGGCCACAGCAACATCGAGCTGGAGGAGAATCGAAAAGAACAACAATATTTTAACATTTTATGTACTGCTCTCGGGAACTCGCTTACGCTTACCATCAACATCCACTCATTTAGGTTGAACGGGATGGTGCCGGGAACTGAAACAACTAGAACCACATTCGCCCCAAGGAACCCCTTTTGCTCGGGTGTAAGGTTGAATAGAAAATGCTATGGAGGTCTTACTTAGTTTCGTAGAAGATTTACTTGCACCGCCCGAACCTAACCCGAACGAATCTCAAGCAAATACTTTACAATTCTTGTGTGAAGTTTCAGATGTTGTCATTTTGCTGTAGTACACAAACGTTTTAAATTGAATTGATTTCATTTCCTGTAGAAGTTGTATCCGCTAAAGGGTTCAATGTTAAACGAAGCATAGTTTCTTCTTGAGATAGACCAAAAGTATCGAAAATGGTGGTGATTTTCTGTATGTTGTAAAATGTAAGTAATACACAAAATACTGTTTCTTTGTAGCTTGCATTGTTGCTTGCTCACGCAAATCAGGAGCTGCTATATTACACAAAGATAAGAACGCAACAGACCTCTCACCGTGACAGATAATAAAACTGAGTTGGCGAGCATTGTGTAGAGTGTTGAATACGGTGGGAAATTTCATCGCTTCATGCTTCCATGTACGTGTGCCCGGTGATATGTTTATGCTATCCCTACTGGCGCTGACACCCGAACAACAAGGAAAAGGTTGCAGCCTGTACGCGGCGTGCAGCAACACCCCCAAGCGTAAGCTACTCGAGAGCCGTTCGTGGGTAAGGAATGTTTTTCTCCCCGTTTGCGCCCCTACAAACCACCCTTTGCACCTTCACCACACCCCCATTTACAGACTTTGCGGAGAGTGCTATTTGGTGGTTGCGAAGGTTCTAGCCGTGCATTCTAAACGCAGATTGTGGTTGGAGCGCAACGCAACGCGAGAGAGTTTCTCTGTTGGGGCCACGGTACGTCAAGGTACGGTGGTTTGTCGCGATGGCAAAACAACAGCCCGCCTGCAGGGTAGCATAAGTGATATTATATTGTCTATATGTTTATTATGCTGTTAGCAGATAATGCTTGACAAAACTGGAGAGAAATTGAAGATCGTGTCATGTCTTGGCTCGGGCGCTCTCTTGCCTTACCAAACCGAATGTCAACCAAAAACCCGGGTGCGACTACTCGCTAACACCGCACAGTAGCGTCATAGTAATGTGCATCCCTGTGGAGTACAATTTCACGGGGATCTTTGGCAAAAGAAACGACACCTAACACGTGGCACGGGATGGGAATGGAACGGTGTGGGGTAGATAAGCAAAAGAGTTACATGTCGTGCGCTGTTCGCTGTCTGTAATGTAGTCGTATAAAATAATAATGAAGCTAAAATGTTCAAAATTTGTGCCATCCCCGCGAGATGATGTTTGGTGATGTACCCGCAAGAAGTAGATTTTTTATGATGACATTGCGGACACATGCTGCCAATGGGTAGAGAAGAGATTTTCAGAATGCAGATGTTTAGAAGGGGCTGTCTTTGGGTGTAGTAAATTGTAATGAATTATATGACTGTAGCATTTTCACAGTAATTACAATGATTTTATACAGACAATCATACTAGACAATCATACTGTAAATAGATTATAAAGTGTGATGCTGACGGAAAAGTGTAATAGTCATGACTTCTTCTTCTTATTTGGCTCAACAACCGTTGTCGATCAAAGCCTGTCTGTACCACTGGTGTATTTGACTTTTAGTGACTTATTGATTACCCATAGCAAGATATTTAGTCCTATGTATGGTAAAACATATAAAGCATAAAACGTAGGGACCGTGCCCATTTGGAGCTTGAACCCGTGACGGGCATGTTGTTAAGTCGCACGAGTTGACAGCTGTACCACGAAACCGGCCCTATTGGTAGTAATGACACGATCGGTAATTATAAAGAGCTATAACGTGTAACATTTGTATTTCATGGAAAATTGTAAAGGAAACATATGTCACTTTTTAAAAACACTATGGTCAAAAGATTCAGTTCGCATGCCGCATTGCTTCGCTATTAATCTCATTGAGGGCCTATTTGACAATACCTTTAGCTAATGGGGTAATTTTTAAGTCTTGTTTAGGTAGGCAATTCCGAACTGGAAATATACAATGTCTACAGCTTTCTCATATTTAAGATACATTTGCATTAAAAAAAAGAAAAATATATGTTTGGTACAAATATCCAGAATTATGCCATATCTATGTTAACATTTTAATAACTTCTTGGTAGACCTCGTAATAGGCAAGTAAGACAGCGGACCATAGTTTGGAGAACCATGTTTTATAGTTTTAAATAGTTAGTATAATTTTGTTATGTTAATTAACGTTCTTTAATACAGTGTAATTCTATACGACTCAAATTTTTCCCAATGACATTTTTAGCATATAACACGTCATTCGCTGAAATAAGACACTTTAAAAGTCTAAATATAAATTCGTTTTAAATTAGCAATCAAGACATTCTCAAGCAATCTGAAATCATTTTGAGCCATGGAGCACTGAATTTTATTTTCATCTCAATAAATGTCTTAATTTGTTACCAATTAATTTACAACACGCCACAGATTCGTTTCGTACAAAATATTAAATCGTAAAAAATGTGAAAGAGTAAAAAATTTTAACCCTACATTTAATTACTTCATACATTTATTTACAAGCAAATAGGCTACAATTGCCGGGTCAAACGTTTTATGATTCTCTTTTACTACAATTTGTGCAATTGGATTGCAATATTTGAGATTTACAGAGTATTTTAGAGGCATTTTGTTTGTCGGAGCTTTCCCGTAGTACAATCGCCAACTCGAACGACTCAATAACATGCCTGTTATGGGTTTAAGCCTGCAATGGACCGTCACTCCGTAGCAAGGACTGACTGAATTTGTAGTTGTATTTTTAGTTGTAAATCCATGCATATTTTGAATTATTTGGCGTTGTTATACAATTCGCAAAAGCAGAGAATGATTTGCTGCATAACATCAGCACGTGCTGTTTGTCTGCCGCAAGATTAATGAAAGATTATCTACATATATGCATAGTTTAGTTTTCATTCCAACAAACCACCGTTTCGATTACCCCCGGGATAGCCAACATCGTCTCACGAACTCAATATCCGGACTGCGGTTCCGTACAGAGTGTAACGCACGTCGACTTCAAGACGCTCCAAATGCGTGTCTTAATTTGGTTTACGAAACTTCTCCCCCTCCGGCCTCCGGAAGGTCACCCACTGATAACTGTTTGGCGGGGAAGCGCTTGAATCGGAACCACAAAACCGCATCATTATTGTTGCGGTTGGCACGGTGGCGCAAACCTTAAACATTATCAACTGGCGAAATCTCTAATCAAACAATTCACAGCCAGCATCGCATGCCCTACGGGACATTATCCGCTGGTAGCAGCTTTTTAATGTTTTGCCCCCCCCCCTCTCCTCCTCTTTCGGGCAGAGGAAAGGGGGGTGAGGGAGGCCATGGGTCGCCCGTGCTTCGCGAGACGACACACAAAGCGCACATTCCGTGGGGAGAACACGGTACAGCCGGGGAGGTGTATCTGTTGCTCAAATGGGCACCGAAAGCGATTCTTGCAAACGACAGCGGGATTGTGCCCTTTGCAAAGCGATCGCTGCCTAACTTTTCCCCATATGGCCATACTGCGTTGCGAATGCAGCTGGAGGCAGCATCGCCTGCCGGTGGCCGCAAGTTGATCGTATGCGATTCAATTAAACGAACCTACGTGATACAAAAGTTGGACCATTGACTGTGTTGGCAGTTGCTTGCGTGGGCCACGGTATCCTTCTTCTGGCACTGTCGCCGTGCCAAGACAAATTGAACGAAAGCTAATCTCGAAACAATTAACTTCATTAAAGGAACAAAAGCCGCTGGAAATAATTGAAAATATAATATGATTCAAACCGATTCCCGACTGGTTTGGTCAGTGCACGGAAGAAGGCACTACTGCTTTCGAAAGGAAATTATAAGATCAGAAACAAGCAAGCATAAAGCAAGATACGGTACGGTATCGGAATTGTCCAGACCCGCTGAAAGGCGGATTATCGCATTCTCTGCCAGCCTACGGGCGTATATCAATTGCCGCCGGCAAAATTTGGTGAAATTCAACAAAACTCACACACAGCTAATAGGGCCCGCTGGGTTTAATTATGCTCACTTCACATATCAATGCAGTTTGGTACGTATACGTGGCTGCTGGTGAGTGAGCTTTTGGCGATAAGAAGAGCACGGACAGTTTGTGCAGGGACAACCGTTCTAGCGGCCAGCGATACAGTATCGCTGCACAACTGATTGATGTGGAAGTTGGATGAGGGATTCGATTATCCGAAACAAGAATCAGGAATCAAGATAAGCAAATTAATGGATGAAATGGCACAGCACAGGGAGGCCGTTGATAAACTGGGGCCAAATCGATCAACAATGCAACGTGACGTCGATTGCAAACAGCGCAAGTGTCAAGTTCAATATTTTTAATCGCCGCTTAAGGTGATTAATAATTGATGAACGCTGAAGTGGGACGTTTTGTTTACCTACTAAAGAACGCTTCATCCACTAGAATGGTAAAGTAGTTTCTGGTATATAAATGTATTTTTTTAAGTAAAAAAAACATGTGACAATAATTCAGGTGCGTCGGTCTACAAGCCATTCCACACGAATAATTCAAGTAATTGATAACCTTTAGCAGCGATATACCTCACGAAATTTCACTGAAGTGCAAAGCTTTGTACAAGTTATGATTGTTCTCTCTTGATTTTATTGTGAAACATGTGAATAGAAGCGCGGGCAATAAAATTGTACAACTGCCTTTTCGTCATTTTATTGGTAGACTTTTTCCGCGTGACCATCGGAAAGGAAAAAAAGTGATAGCTTTTTCCCGAATACAGACCCCATAAAAAAGCACACGAGCATGCTGTATCGTTTTTGTCATTGCCATCATTTGCAGCCGATTTTCAATCAGATAGATTTTCAATTTGTTCAGATTAAATTTGTACCAATTAAACGGGTGATTTGGCAGCATCGAGCTGCAGTGTTTTTGTATCATCTCCTCCCTCCTGGAGATTTGGTGCCGGCGGGGCTTTTTTCCGCCATAGGAGCGGACGTCGTTTGTTTTTTATTTTCCATTTCTGGCATCATACTTCCAGAAGTTTATTTCATTTCCGCATGGACGATCGTACGCGTGCATCGATGATGGCGTTCAGCGGTGCATAGTCGCATGCGTACAGAGCGCTGAGTGAGTGTAAACAGATTTAACGGGTGCAAAATAGTAACATATTTCCTGGGATGGAAGTGTTTTTTTGTTGTTGTTGTTGCGTTTGCTTTTGCGTACGAGCGGCGGCACTGTTGCACTGCATTTTCCCCCTTTTAGGCTTGGCTCGTTCGTTTCGCCCCAAAACGCTGAATCTCCAAATACGTTGCGGACGTTCTAAGGGACGGCTGCTCAACTCACTACTCTGGCGGTGGTGGAAATTGAAATTAATGCATTTCCACGACTAGTGCAAACAGTGGTGTTGGGCGTTCGTATTGACGCCCTAATCAAAGCCCGTTTTTGTTCACTAAATAGGACGGAATGCGTTTGTTTGCGTAGCTTGATTGGTGTGGTGTGTTTAACAGAAAGCTTTCCATGAGATTTATGAGCACTATGTGTGTGTAGATGTGTGCAAAATTTGGTTGCTTTGTATGGTGATGGGGGCAGCGTTAGTAATTCAAATTTGGAAGTTTTTAACATAGCTACTAACATATGGGTTCATAATTGCTCCTGCTTCTGAGGAAGGCATTCCGTCCATGCTGACTAACTATCGCAGCAACAGATTTGGTTAACAGATTTATGTCATATCAAATTAGAGAACTATGCGTAAGTGAATATCTTAATGTAAGTGATGTAGTCATATATTAAACAGTTATCCTTGTTAATTGTTAACTTGGACATTCACATTCTACCGGGTCATCCCGGATACTCAATATTGACATAAAATTTTCACTTTAATATTTGCATTAATTAAACAAAAAAAAAACTCTTATTCCTATGCCTACACTATTTTTGTAGTTTACTAAAAGCGTTGTAAAACTTCATATGGAACATAACATGACATATCTGACGGGTGGTTAGTAATATTATTCCAATAAACGAAAATCGTCGAGTATCGGTGGAAAATATTGCGTCGTTACTTTAAAAATCATGGTAATGGTGCATAATGTGCGCGAAAATTGTACGTAAACATTTTTTTCATGAAAACTTATTGCTTTTTCATCTTGGTGGTTTGAACAACAAGCAAAGTTGTCGTATTTAAGGCACCGAGAACCTAGACCTAATTGAAAAGTGACCTTTAAGCGTGGATGTAGGTCGAAAGGCATTAGAGGGTCCTCTAATACCTTTCGACCTACATCCACGCTTATAAGTCACTTTTCAATTAGGTCTAGGTTCTCTTTGAAAATGAAAAAAAAAATCATGTAAAATCATCAAGTCATATAAAGTGAATACATGAACGTACCAATCGGAGATGAGAACTTTTGTGACATTAAATTTTAACCGAATGACAAATACTGATGTTGTTTTGCCTCCAAAGAGGTGCAATCGAACTAATATCGAGCTATTATTTGTATGGAGTCGTCAAAGATGAAGGCTACTCCAACAAACAACAAATCGAAGTTTAAAAAAAACACAAAATTTGCAATACTATAACCGACATAGGGCTGCATACAGTCGAAAATGTACTTGGACCGACCGTATTGGAAGATAGGAAGATTGTGGCTGTTGAACGATAATTGAATATTCAATTACGTGGTAAAATAAGTTATGATGTAATTAAAAAAAAAGAAACATACTAACCCATTTAACACGTTGCTTGTAGATTGAATGTGTATTAAATGGAAAATAAAGGCAACAGCAGTATTTTCCTGAAATATGATGCAGACCAAAATCAGAATCAAACTCGAGCCGGAATGTTTTTGAACCCCTGCGACTGTGTCATTTTAACATGATTTGTTCTTTTTTTTTAACAACACAACAAATTCATACAGTGTACAGATGAGTGACGGTGAAGTAATGTTTCAAAAAGAATCAAGTAAACCAACATCATGGGTATCCTTGCTAACGCTCCGTGCACTCGCTCCTAATGTGTATCATCGCGTAGAAGTTTCACTATGACCGTGTATGCGGAACAAACGAGAATGGGAAACTAGTTTAAAAATACTATATCAACAATGCGTCATTCCTACAACTAAACTGCTTCACTCATCCTGGATGACTCTCTTCCTAGTGCCTGGAACGATTTCGAGATGCTGTGTGCCTGAACTTACCTCAAACCTAGCACACAAAGCAAACACACCAACCGACAGGTCGGGATAGGAATAATGTCAAATCAAAACTTTATTTATTATTCGGTTATATTGTGCCAGTGCACTACAGCCACGGGTCGGGGCTGTGGGTGTTTGTTGCTTTCAGTAACTCCACCACACCCTCCAAGCCAGGAAGATGTGTGCGCGTGCTTGCGAATGGGAGTATTAGTTGCTCCTCTTCTTCTCCAACAGTCTTTGGTCCAAAATCCCGTTGAGTGCAGCGTGAGCAATCCATTTCCCTTTACACAGCTGCTGTCGGAGTTTTTGTTTTGCTTTGTGAGCTTTATTTTCCTTTTTATAACTCCACTGCTTCAAACGCAAAATATCCAGGTAGATAGTGATGTGGCGAGATTTGCAATGAATTGAGAACTCTTCCTTGTCAACATGGAGCGGGTGTGGACTGGACCACCCCCAGACATGATGACTGTCTGACAACGCCATTCACCCTGCCCCGCCATTCGGGGTAGGGACGCACTGCATAACGGTGCTAAAAAGTGCTGTAGAACAAAACAAAAAATCACAGTTGCATAACAATAAGTTTTCATTATGCGAAACCTACACGGCATTGCTACTGCCCTTGCCTTTGCTTTTATGTTTCTCGCACTTTGTGCACTTTGTTTCATGCGCACGATCAATGCTCACCAAAATGTTCCAACATTTTGTTTTCATTCATTTGCAACATCTGACTCTCGCATCCTTTCCACTTGCGTACGATCCCATTGTTCGTTGCCCTTTCCTTCATTACGTCCGCTGGCCAGCCAGTTGTCATTTTGCTTATCTTGTGCCCCCCATTAAACGCCTCAATCTGACAGTCATCGTGGCCCGTGCCGGGGGTAGTCATCGTTCGGTGCTGGTGTTTGCAGTTTTCGGCCAGGAGAAATTTGTACACCACAATCATAGGAAATTGCATTCAATAGCAATATTATTATGTGCTCCGAGCATCGTTTTGACACCTTCATCGGGCATCAGCAGCGCAGTGGCATGGGAGTACTGGAAATGAAAACGCTTTATGGTGGGTGAGCTGCTGTACACTCAGGGTCATGTTGATCGCAATTAAAGTTTGAGCTATCGAACAATCCGAAAAAGAACTTAGTCTTGTAGGGTTACAGTTTTACTTCAATTTGAAACAGTTAAACAATAGTTCTTAAATGAAAATAAATTCCGAAAATCCATAAATTCCAACAAAAATGCTATCCGATGCGATTCAACTGCACACTAGTGTTAAATCCATTCCCGAACTCTCCGTCAGCGTGACGTCCCAAGTGCACTCAAGTTGGCGGCAATGGTGCACTGTTTCCGCATAGTCAACGCCAAATCAACAGCCCACCCCCGGTCTGACCAAAACTGTCACCGGCACTGCATCCTGTCTGCTTCCTCCTTCATCCTCGTCCTGCGCCATCGTGTTGGCGCTGCCCTTGCGGTGTATGACGATCGGGGCGTTTCGAGTTGATTTTGGGAGCCGTTTTCCTAGAAACAATGAAATGCATTTTGAAGTAAAAAAGGTGAACAAAAACGAAAAACGAAGAATATCAAATATTGTCAACTTTATTGAAGGTTTTATGGTGTGTGCATAATGCGACTTTGGTTGGCGCAACGTCGAACATCGTCATATCACCACCGCAAGCGCTACTGCGAGTGCCATTTTTAGGGAGAGATGCATTACGGCGGGGAAACCCCCAAAGCCGGAAACATCAGACACCGGCCGGCTGCTGCTGAATGCTGCTGCACCACACTAGTTGCCAAAGGACACTAGGTCTAGGTTCGTGTCGACTACACCTACAATCAGACACACGCACACGGTAACACGTCCTCACTGTCCCGCTGTGCGCATTGTTTGTGGAAGGTTAATCAGATGTGCAAGATGTCCCACGTTCACTCCGTCGCAGCCAAGCCAATATCAATATGCGCGACGATGCGGACAATGCTCCGGTGGTAACGGTGCATGCGAGGAAATTATAATATATAATTTCTCTGACCCGCTTTTTCCCGCGTCCGTCATTGAACGTGAAAATCGAACCCGGCAAGGATTTGGTGCGCAAACTATATTTCAGGATCTGGTAGCAATAGGGGCGATGTGTTGGTTGTGGATTTCATTCAGCAGGATTATTCATTTTTCAAATCAAATCCAAACGCCACCGACCCAAGACCACTTCAGCGCTTCAGCGAAGGTAATGGCGATGTGGTTTGCGCTTCATCCGCTTGAGTTTCCCGGTCTGGTGCGGGGCACGCCGGAGAGAAAAGAAAAGAGTTGTGAGTATGGCAAAAAGCGATGTTAGAATTGCACTGCGGAAACAGTGCCAGAACGGCATGAGTTTGGGTTTTTGGGGTTTAATTAAAATCATAAATTTTGCCAGTCTTAAGTTCTGTTTTGGTGTTTGTACCTGTTCCGAGACTTGGGTGGGTAATATGGGATCAATGAGCACACTTCGCTGCGTTCGATTGCAATTGGTTATCTGTGTGTGTGTGTGAGTGATGATGGCTGAACCGGGCAGTGAAGGTTGGTAAGGTAATCTTTATTTCAAAAATAAACATCACATAATGCCCATCGTTGAGTGTTATTAAATACGGTTGAACAAAGTGTCGCTTTGCGGTGCAATTGCAGCTTAGCGGTCAGAGCAAGAAGTATTGTTACGATTAAAATTCAATTGATTTATACTGATGCCTGTTGTACCAAAGCGAATGGTATACAATAACTGGGCTTTTTGTTCGATCTTGAGTTTGACTCTTACTGCAAAATGTTCAAATATTATATGATGTACTATTTTCATGATTGTAATTCTAATCCAATATCTTTTGTGAGAAAGCTATCACGCTATTCCCACAACATTGCTTTATAGACGAAACGCTACCAAGTATCGCTGCAAATAGTACCACGTACAGCCAGGCTAGAGAGGGAAATAGAGCAACAAAGTAAAGATAAATGACTTTAAGGTGGACTATCAACCACCCGGCGTAACATAGTAGCAGACAACGGACAAATGCTCGGCAGGCGTAAATTAAGTTAAAATGTTTACCAAATTAGTGCAAAATGCAGCAGCAGCAGCAGCGTCAGCAAGGGCCGACCGGATGCAATTATCGTACAGATCCGTTTGTGTTTGCATTGCTTTGCCCTTTTTGTGTGTGTTTATTTTTTTGTTTGTCCACTTGAACATATTTCATCGCCTTGCGTTTTCTCACGCAGCTTGCAGCTCCCGGGGATGGGTGTTTTCCGAGTGGTGCCGAGGCTGAAATGTTGAAGCAAGTACCAGAACTTTTCCAGACGATGGAAATGACAGTGTCGCTCCCTTGAGTGGCCGGAATTGGCCATTTGGGCATTTCGGGGTGGATGGGTTTGCTGAAGATCCTGCAAAAACGTAGCGTGCAGAGCAATGCTACGGAAACTGAGACACATAAAACAAACGTGAAAGCTTTTTAAGTAATTAACTTTTTACTCGGCGCTCGATATGCGCGGCATAAGCTAAGAGCGTGTCCAGCTGATTGCTGGAATGATACTAATAATATTAAGATGATAACGTAAATTCTGTATCCACTACGTGGAGTATGGGACCTGATTTTATTCGCCTGAAAGGGTAAGCTAAAATGTGAAAGAGTGCTGTACGGATGTACTGTGCCAAAAGAGTACTGCCATGGTAAGAGCAGCTACTGATGCATTATAAATATAAATATGTAGCCATATTTAGCGCACAATGCCAATGGTACATTTCCACATAAAGCTGACTCTCCTTTCATGTGAGTTCATAAATCAAACACCGATAGTCTTTAATGTTTAGGCAGGATTATATCAATATGTGTATAAAGTGCATGGATTTATACTTATTCATGATTCATCGAATTCAATCCAAATATCCTTTAGCATAACAAACTCAGTATTAATAAATTAATTAATTACTGTTACTATGACCACACTTATAGCGGCTGTATACAGTACAATATTTAACATGAACAGATGATATCACAAGGTAAATTAAGCAATTATCATTAGTTTTTATAGAACCGAAAGAACATAAGCACTATTGATGGGAGCTCGGAATCGGATCTACCCGGTGGTCGGAATCAATTCTGGAGCCGATTCCGATGCATGAATCGATTCCGATTCCAGTGCCAATTCCGGAGCCAACTCCGCAGTTGACTCCGGATCCGATTCCAAAGTTGGCTCCAGCAACGATTTCGCTATCGGAGTCGGCTCCGGCTCCGGTAACGGAATCAGGATTGACTCCAGAAATGGAATTAGCTTTAGTGAACAGTTCTTTAAAAAATCATTTTTTATTAGGTCTTCTAATCCTTCTTGCACACTAAAATTGGCGTCAATGTCGCTTTGATTATGGGTTGGCTACCCATAGTATGATAGCAATTACTATGTTCTGATCCGACTAGTCTTTCTGAACATTCCACAAAAGAACTGTTATTCAGTCAACTCTCTCCGCAAGCAAAATATCTCTTTAACATTGAATGTGATATAAAGCCCAAAATATCCAATTAATCTCCTTGTTGCAAACAAGCATTTATATCTCGTCAAGCACTTTTGATAGCTATTGTATTTTAATATAAATAATACAAAGTCATGATAATAAAATCAAAATACAATTATCAATATATCTACATTTCATCATTAAGAAACTTAACGGATACTTGTTTAGCATTTTCGGTTACGTGTATTGCTGCCAACTATCAAATGAACGCTTAAAGTTTATTGGTCCAAACTACACATGCCCTAAGTTTGATGACTTGCATAAATCTGATTCTTGCTATGGATAATGACATCAGCTTCCCTGGTTGGTCAGATAATGGATGTCGTTGGATTTAGGATGCCACCAGACATGCACTTTTATTCATCATTTGACCCAGTTCTGCTCATGCGGCGTCCATGGCGCTTGTGCTACATATTTCCCTCGCAAAACACGTTTAGCTGGTATGTTCTTGAACCGGAGGATGTGTCAAATTTCTCCATTTATAGTCCGAACGCTGCAAGATGTCTTCGAAGCTCATGAATGGTTTATTACGTGTCGAGTAGAACCATCGACTGTGGGCATACGCTGGGTCACATTTAAGGGAGTGGTTCGCTGGAGCACTTTCTGATAGCTTGATTTTCTACCATCATCGCTCGGCGTGCTGATGTACCAAGGGGAGAAAGCCAAATAAAGTGCCCGTCGCCTACTACTTCTACTACTACTCTCCCCCAAGACAAATAACCTCCCAAATCTTATTGCCAAGGACAAGGTTAGCGTCGCTTTATCGGCTTCAACGCTTTCGGATGCTGGTAATTTCCTTTATGAAATTTTGATAGTGTCATTGAAAAATATGCTTTACGACGGTTCAGTTTATGCCGTGGCAGCCAAACGTGTGTTGACTAGAGCCGTGAATTGTGTGGAAACAGTGCAGCGTCCGCCCAATGGAGCAGATGTGCAACATGCTTTTGTGTGCTTTCGATACGGTTTGTATTTCGCGACGGATTACAGTGGCGTGCGATGAGCTCGGACGAGTCGTAAAACGGTTCACCTGGTCCGACGTGCGAGACGTGCATGGGCTGGGAACCGAAAAATGCTCCACTGGACCCGGCAGTTACGATCGAAAGAAGATGCATATTACTTGTGAGAAATAAACAGCTCCGTAACGTATGTTTTACGAGCCATTCTCAGCGTGTGCTAGGCGAATAATAATGACTTTTCGGGGTTCATTGTCTATCGATCCGCATCTCGGGGACACGCTGTACCACAACGCATCGGGACGTGTGATGCTGGAAAGCATTTTCCGATGGCTTTCCAGTTTTCCGACCTCGTAAACGCTTCATTACGACGTGCGTCCTGTTGGTGTGTCCGTCAGTCATCGGAGTTGATGCGATAAATGTAAAGTAGGTCCCTGTGCTTACCATAGTCAGATGGCTGCCATCTAAGGATGACAATTTTTCGCCATACTCCTCAACACACACACACACACACACACACACACACACACACACACACACACACACACACACACACACACCACACACACACACACACACACACACCACACACACACACACACACACACACACACACACACACACACACACACACACACACACACACACACACACACACACACACACACACACACACACACACACACACACACACACACACACACACACACACACACACACACACACACACACACACACACGCACGCACCTTAAAACACAACGAAGGATATGCGTTGCTTGACGAACCGACGATTAGCTGTAACCGTTAGGCAAAGTCACGATTCGCTCGTATAACCGTCTGCTATCAGAGTTGTTTACTGCTGGACGGTTTTGGAGTTGTTTGGTTTTGGAGCGGTCCAAGTCGATATATTTGAATGTATGCATCTTTCTTTTTGTTGTACTTTTGAGCTCTAGAACACATTTATTAGCGGATGGATCTGCGATTGTTTTATTGACAATTTTTATACCACCAAAGCTGAAGCCATACCAGCGTCTACTCAAGTTGAACTGCATGGAATGGCCATTAAATTAGAACTTTGGCAAAACTTTTCATCCACAGTAAAAACTGACTCATTTACTATGGTTTTATCTCTTTGGAAAACAATTGTAATTAGGTGCAATTTTCTTGGACACAATCCTTTTTGGCTTTGTGATGATTGAAGTAAGCAGAATCTATTTATGCGTTGTGATTTTTATTCGCTTCTCGCTTATTTTGTGTATCCAGATAATGAATTCGTACAAGATGACAGAACTTCCCATCGAAAAGCAAATGAGAAAGCAAATAACGATACCTGTTGTGTTCATTTTAGCATATTTCGCTTATTAAAACTGCGCATCAGCTACAAAAACCACCACGTGGAGCCTTTTTGTGCGATTTAAATTTTAAATTCGTCCAGAAAATGCGCACCGCCTTAAAGATTTACGACTTTTTAATGCTTAACGCTTATCCTTCATCATAAATAAACATATTCTGCTGGAAGTACGATGAAAATTAAGCAGCAACATAAAAGACACTGCAAACGTAGGCCAACGAACGAGGCAATGTTGTAGCGCAAAGGTCTTTCGAAAGCGAGATTAGAAGCGTCAGACGCATGGGTGGAGTTTTTGGCGGACATATTGTCATCAAAAGCGCAGCACAAGACCAAACAGCGAGCTTCGCTTGGTCTGGGCAGCAATGTGTGTGTAGCAAACCTTTCAGCATCGCGTTGCCGGCTAGAGCTGCAAAAGCCGCTATCGTGTAAGAGTAACGCCGCGATCGTAAAGTACCAGGGCGCTTCTTCTTGAAGCTCAGCTGAAATCCACGCTGAAATGATCTCGCACAAACTGTTTTAGCGAACTGCAGACAGGCGGCAAAATGTCGTTGCCGGTGGCAGAAAGCCATTTCACTTAAACCGTTGTACGTGTATATTGTGATCGTATGCGGCAGGTGTCTGCGGGTCAGCCTGTGCAAGGTGCATGCTATGCGGCCTTTTATCATACGGTATCAAAATGTGCAGACTTGTGTCTCGTGGAACAAAGTAAAACTACATCAGGTGTGACGCGAGTATGTAAAGCGTCATTACCAAAAGTCAAAGATTGCCATCGTAAAAGTTATTCCTAGTGGTGAAGCTGATGCCTGCCTGTGCCTGACAGTGGACATTCATCTTATGCTTAACTTTTAAAGCGCATAGCGTATTTGGATGCTTGTTGTACGACGCTGGCTAAATACTGCACACCCAGTACCTGAAGAGCAAAATATTGTTCAAAGTAAGTCATCAAGCGGAAAACGAGCGACTTGAAGATTTATTGAAATAGCATTTTCATGGTAGGATATTCCAAAAGTTTTAAGACTGGTCATTTGGCTGGTATAAAAGTGTTGTTTTTCATTTTTGCGTTATAATTTAATAGCTTTACATGACGAAATAATCTCACCTGTGGCCAGATGTTACTTGATTTAAAATATTAAAATTTCAAACGCCTTACTTATTAAGAATATTTTAAGAGATTTTTGGATGTTTAAATTACGTTTTTACGAAGATGCGTGTGTAGTAGCAGTATGCAAGTTTTTATTGATTTGAAAATGTTTGTACAGTATACAATGAACACATTTGTGAAGATTTGTAATGTGTTTTTTTTTTAATAATTTAGCTAGCTCTGCCCAGTTTTAAATTGATTCTTACATTTTAAGAAATTACAATCCAGAAGCTGTTTCTACATTTTGTTCCTGTGTGTTATCTGATTAGCGATTATAAAATGGAATATTACTTCGCTATTCTTTGACTATCGGTTATAAAATGGAAATAAAATAAATCTCCACAATGCTATTTATTTTACAAAGTAAAAACCTTTATAGTTTTTTTTTCTCGAACCAACAATTATTTAATATACAGTAGAACGTTGATTATCCGGGGGCGGATTAACCGTCGGGCGGCTTAACCGTGCGCATAAATGTGACAGCTGCCCAAACATGCGGCGAAAATTTGCAGCTATAGTCATGTAAGCAACCATTTTTTTGTGCAGCTCTGTAGCGTCTAGTGGTATTTTCGGAATTAATTTTTGTTCATTAATCTAGTAACGATTAATCGTTAAATTCAATGTGAATTAATCATAAAATTTAAAAAAATATATAATTTTTATATGAATTTGACATTTCTTGGCCGATTATCCGTGCAAATCGATTAACCGGCAACCGTCCGGTCTCGAGCTGCCCGTATAATCGACGTTCTACTGTATGTTGATGTTGTACTGTGTAAACATACAGTCGTTGCCGCGTCGTTTTGACTCTAACTCACCTACATATTTTTGTCTTAAAGGCACAAATTTTTGACAACGTGTTACAATTTTTCCCTCGACTATTCAACTTAATTTCAATGATTTCAGAACACAATGTTTCAGAAATTACGTTAATCGTTGTAAATGAAGCGATTGACTCACAGACAAAAATAGGTGCGTTAGTGGCAAAAATTGATGCACACGGTAAAAAATTGATGCCTTAGAACCAAAATTAGGTGGCAAGGACTGTAAATACATAATATTCCCACTAAAGTATCAATCTGACAATAAATGAAAGGATGATAAATCAAACATTGAATGATTTATTTATTTATTTATTTATTTATTTCATATAAATGATCATAAGAAATAAAAATAAACAAATCAGATTAAAAAAATATTACTCGTAAATCATATACAAATTAAAAATCAGCAGCATCTGTAAAAATTACAATGAGGACTTAATGTATTTTTGCTTCAGATTTTTGATGTGGAATGGGACATCAACAAAAGAGGAAAAAATATAAATAAAATACAATCTGTTTTAATAGAATCAAAGTGGACAAGATACAGTAATTTTAGTACGGTTTTAAATAATTTAAGAACTGTGCTGAAGAAGCCTAAACAATTAAATTCTCTCACTTTTTTCACGGAAAGCAAACATTTTCCAATACCGTAGTTTAAAAGCTTGTCAATTATTTGTTTGGATATTTGCTTCATACATTAAGTTATGATGTTAATGAGCTTTTGAAATTGATTGTGTGGGATAATATTTTACCTTTGGAGAGAAAAATACAATGAATGAATTTTGTTATAATATGTCACATGTAATTTTACAGGGTACATGAATATGCACATCAAAAAAGACTTCTAGTTTCTAACCGTGCGTTCACCGAAGCGTTTAGTAGTTGGTTCCGGAAATAAATTGTCAGCTTTACACATTCCCAAACACCCACTATCGTTCTGTCATTATCGACCCACAGGCTGGACCTTAAATTGGTGAGTGTTTGTGCTGTTGGTCATGGGACGTGCACAGTTTTCCCCGTTGCTTTATGATCTCCTGGACACAATGGGTTCCATTTATGAATACATCGTGGAAAAGAAGCAGTAAGGATAAGAATAAAGATAGAAACATCATCACAACTGACCGTGGCAGACCACAAGAGGCCATTGGCGTGCATCCCAAATGGGCTCACCCCCGCAACAACACAGTAGCGCGATAGACTCAAAATTAAAACAGCAGCGACGCGGCGCAAAACTTTTCGAATGCGAAACATAAGTAATTTTCCAAAGAATCGTGCTGCTTTATCTTGTTTGTTGCTGCCCTATTGAAGCACCCTTCGACCCCTTCGAGTGCCCATTTTCCTTGTTCTTTCGTGTTGCCATCTTCAGCAGTCAACTTTCGTTGTTATTTTATGGCTCTTTGGCTGCGGATTTGAAGTGCTGTTGAATGCTAATGAAGCATTCCCGTCCCGATTGTCCCGGGTTAGTGGGGGCAGGGGGGTTTCTGAGGTTTTAGGGGAGGAAGATGGGTGTTGATTTGCCGTCCAGGATCAGACACTGGACTAGCATGCGGCATGAACTTGGCCGTACAGTCGCACCCTGTTCGGGGCGTCTCACCCGGCTCTGTTCTGTATGCAAAGTTGTGTCCGGAAAAAAATCACGTACGAAATGAATTTGTTTGCAGCCGTTCGGGCTGCCTCGCTACCCTCCAATGCCCTTAGGGTCGTGCAGACGTCAGCGCGTCGAGGGGCACTGTGAAGTACGGACACTCATAGACTAACTATTGACAGTCATTCTGGCTTAGCAGTGGTCTGCAGCAAGGTTGAAAAAGTTGCCGTTGAAAAGAATCTTTCACCTACCTCCGGTAGGATGATAGAGCCCCACAGTCCGCCACTATCCGATACCGGAAATCATCAGATGGAAAAGTTCAATTCCACCAGCAGCAGCAGTTCAAGCTTGCAGCGTCGTATTCTCTAAGGAGTCAAGAGAAGCTTAAATCGAGAGCAACTCACAATTCTCTGTCAATCGCCGAATAATCACGATGAAGACGAATTTCCAACGACTAAGAGCCAGAGGGCATCTGATTGGGCTTGTCTAATCGGTTGACCTGTAAACCTGTCAGCATGGTATAATTGCAGGTGAACTTTCATGCATCTCCTAGGGCTGATCCGGCAGACCAGCTACAGAATGCAACGGCCAGAGGTCCGGTGGAACAAAAGCAACAGTAAGAACTAGATTACGCACAAATTATCTCCAATTATGGCGGATTCTAAAGCTCCAGCTCTTGTGGGGGAAACTGGCATTTCTACTTCACTCGGGCCTTATTAAGAAATTTTAGTTCCAAGGCAACTAGTTGATTGATGTGTCGAGTGAGTTTGGACTGTGGTTTTTGGAAGTGCTTTCATTCTAATCTTTCTTTTTGTCTACGTTTTTGGGAAAAAGGAAACAATGATAGAAGAGTTTCTGGCAGAACCTTTTGTATGTGTTGAATGTTTTATTCTTTGTCTCGTACTGATAAACTATGTTATGATACACGCATGGATATGGTTAAACTTTATTTGTTGAGCATATTTTAAATTATTTTCAAGCGAAAATTCATCATACATAACTGAAACTTAATTGGTAACCCTGTTAACTATACGCGGATGACGTTAAAATGCACTTACCTGTGTGTAGCTCTAACAATTGTCTATGATTTTAAGGATTTATTTCTGTTTTTAATCATTGGTGCTCCTTGCACTGTTTAGCACTAAATATTTGTAAGTGCTCAGCCATTAGGATAACTCGCTCCAGAGCTCCATTATGTTTTAATTATGTTCTTTCTGACACTTCACTGCCTCGACCTGAAACTGTTAGGTACTAAAGTATTAAATTAGACACTAAACTTTATTTAGACAAACAATTTAACGACGTTATTGCTAGGGTCAACAGGACACTTATAACGAAGAAGCAGCAAAATGTTTCATGACCCTCTCTGTTTAAAATAACTTTACTGTTGCTTTGTTTGTCCTGTGATTGGGCACGCTTCAGTTGACTGGTTTCCGGAGCAAATAACTCGAAGAAAGAGGGTTAAGAGAATCCAAAGAAAATTCACACTCTCTTCAATTCTATTCAATTCTAAGCTAAAACGTTAGCCGGTCTCATGGTACAGTCGTCAACTCCTACGATGTAACACCACCCTAACCATGGGTTCAAACGCCGAATGGACCGTGTCCCCATACGTAGGACTCACTATCCTGCTAGGGGTAATCAATAAGTCATTAAAAGTTAAGTACACACTAGTGGTACAGGCAGGCTTTGACTGACAACGGTTGTTGTGCCATAAAAGAAGAAGAAGAGGAAGTTTTTAACTTTTCGGTGGTTTTCTTAGAAAGATAACGATATATTACTATCTTGTCGCATATTATCAGTTGTTAGGCATTGATGCAATTGCAAACAGAAGAATGATTGCCCAAGAAATTGTCATGTGAATTAATAACTGAACTGGATATAATGTTACGCTCCTGTTAGGCCTTTAACCTTTAAATTGGCAACCGGATACCCGGGTATTTTTTCAACTTTAAACTGCTATAACTTTTGATTCATTGCTTTTTTTACCCGAAATTTCCGTAGCCTCCCAACTTTTAATTTCCCAATTTTTGGTGCATAAACTGTAATTTTAAACAGTATTTTATTTTGATTTATTTTAAACTTTACCACGTAAGTTGGCAACCCGGGTACGCTGGGTATTCCATACATTTTGTATAGAGAATGACGTTTCTCTTCTTCTTCTTTTTGTATTATACTAATTTTCGTTTCAAATGAAAGCGATTCAAAATTTCAATTTAAGCGTTAGTTTTATCATAAAATTAAAAAAAACTTAATAAATAAATGAAATAGAAGAGAATATTTGGTCGGCATTACTTGCTTACAGCATTAAAACATAGAAAGCATTGTTTACCTATGAAAACCGTATTTTTTGCGCCAAAACGTCCAAATACCCGGGCCAACTTAAGTGTGTAAATCTGGTTGCCAACTTTACGGTTAAGCCCTTTAATAACTCGAAATATACAAGTAGCACTATAGGTTCTATTGCGTCTTATTTTAAGAGCATTTAGTTTATAAGACTTTAGATGAATTTGTGTATACCTTCATAGTCATAAATAAAAAAATAAATAAACGAAACTTTTTAGTCTTAAGTGTACGATTGACAAAACGTATTCAAAATAACTATAAAAGTTAATAATGCCATTACTGAACCATAAGAAATAATTTAAAATGAATGGCATTCTATTCTGCTAATCGATCGACACGCTTCCTAGCATTCACGTTCCCCCCATCAAATCGATCGATTTTCAACTCTCAAGCAGGTCAGTGATGTAATTACATATTAATTTAACGCACGTACCTGCTACCGTATTTCATGTCGTCCACTCTAAAAACACGACATTCGCACGTTTTGAGAGTTGCACATCAATGGACAGTCGAATAAATTTACCTTTAATTCAAATGAGAATCACGATTTTCCAGTTGAAATTTCGTTTCGCTCGTTTATCGTTCGAACCACCGCACATGGCCTTTCTTTCCCTATTGCTGCCACGTAACGTTATGTTGCTGTTGGTCTATTCCCGCGAGCCAACCACATATTGGTCATCCGTGTCCGAAGCCTAGCCAAACTTTGTGATGGTTCTGATTCTCAAACATCCCATCGTTCCGGTTGTTCGCTTCGAGAAGCGCGAAGAAACCGTGTTAGAACAAGCGTTAAACGGGAATGTCTCGAAGACGCGCCTGGGTCGTTGGCCAGCGAGCGAACCCCGTAGCGCGTGACGACACTTCTATTACATTTTTCCGTATTTTCTGCATGTTCAAATCAATCGAT
This sequence comes from Anopheles merus, assembly GCF_017562075.2. Taxonomy (NCBI): domain Eukaryota; kingdom Metazoa; phylum Arthropoda; class Insecta; order Diptera; family Culicidae; genus Anopheles; species Anopheles merus. The sequence goes on along the minus strand of NC_054084.1, from coordinate 48,529,633 downwards.
GGCGGTTGAACGTAGAAATACAGCGCATTTAACATGTGAAAGCATACTTACCATCGGCTCATCTCTATGTTTAAGTAAATCCACCCTTCACTATCCAGGAACTCGATTAGGTAGATGTGGAGTAGCAACTAACTAAGCTGACGATGTAGGACGAAACCCGAAAAATGCTCCATAAAATAGGTAAATTTCCAGAAGGTTGGTTTGATTCTGGGCAAGCAAATGCCTCGTGTCGGCTTAGTGGTGTTGACGTTACCGCATTGCATTCGAAATAATCGTTAACGATCGGGTGAATTTGTAATTCGCATCACCAAACGTGATCTGCCATCGAGAACTAGGGTGACGAATTGAAGGTTAGAAATTATAATACATTACAAATCGATTGGAGATTGAATGATTGACGTGCGGTTAGAGCTCTTCAAGTCGATAATGAACGTCTAATCGAACGTGGTGATTGAAAACCAGCGCATTTTGGTCGACAGAAACGGATGGTCGTCGTAGGATTATGGGATGACTCTAAGTGCTACTTGATTGACTATGGAAATTTCTACCAATTGGCGAGAAACGATTTTGGCACAGGTCTTGCAAACGTTTCGTAAATAATTTATGCTTTATTTATACTGTGCTTTTCATGTTTCGATTCGGAGAACTGGTACAGTTCTCCTATTTAAGGATATTTAATTTGTTTATATGATAATTATTATTTGCAGCAAAACCTGAATAAAAGGAACTGTAGGAAATTGTAACAGTAGCCCTGTTAGAGAGAAAAATGGAAAAGTGCTGGAAAGGATCAAGATTTAAACGTTTGTTTATTTAATAAACATAAATGTAATATCAATAAATTGATAGTCAATAATTAAATTAACCTATTCAGTATTTTGCCCGAGTGAGACTGTTCTCCGTTTCGATTCAATCATCGCTTTGGGGGAGGGAGATAAAACAATGATAATGACACATTTTGCACATAATTTTGTTTTATTAACCTTTTGTCATTCTTTCATTATGGACTTGAAGATTTTCAAAAAAATTCGATTCGATAGAGCTTTCTGAGCTGTATGCGTAGCTTGTGTTTACGGTTCTTTCAGGTTCAGAAAAAGAAGCTATTATTTAGCTCAATTAAAGGAAATATTATTTTATTTTATCATCCGTAATGCAACATTTTTAATTCATGTTCATATCACACATGGGATAAAGTCAAATTATTGTAATTAAACAAAGCTGCGTAAGACCGATCTTTTTACTTTTACAATTGTGATTCAGTTATACTTTAGTTATAATTCGTTTTACTCTAACACCTCAATCAAAGCTCAGGTTTAAATTTTCCAATACGATCTTTTTTTTTGTACTGTATGATGAGATGCTTGTGCAAGAATAATGTATTAACTTTATATTACTTCTTTTGTGAATTAAAGAATTAAAATTAAATCCAAAATTTCGAAACTTGCTGCTAATTTTTCATACTTTCCATCATCATGATGTTATACGAAATTTGTGAATCTCATTCCTTGTCATAAACATGGTAAGAAGCGAGGAAAATTACATACAAACCCTCAATAGAGAAGGGGAAAGATAAAATCAAGACCATTCCATACTGTACCGTACGCGGCCGGATAAGTTAATTTAAGGACGCCATCCGATAGGTACCCAGCCAATCTGATCGACAGCGCCAGAGCACAGGAATGGACGTGTAAATTGCTTGACATGATATCAACTTGGGGCTAATTTAATTACCGTGTTTCGGAAAATTCGCCCCGATCGACACCACCAATCGGCAATAATCGGTACCAATCAATGTTGCGCATAATGTGCTTTCCGTGCGGAGCATAACTGGCTGTGCGTTATAATAGATGCAGCGAGGAGTGTACGGACAAAGGGGGGTATAGCAAAATCACATGGAAGTTGAAGAGCTTTACCGATTCCGGAATGAAATGAAAAGTATAGCCTGACGGAAGTGTTGAAGAGCATTTTGTTCGCCGAACCGTGACGTGGATAGAGATGCAACGTATGAGGAGGAAATTCGATGGTCGTGGAAAGGCAGACGGCAACACAACGTTCGGGAATTTGGCGACAGCCTATTTGTACATGGATCGAAGTCATTCCGATTATTGGTGATGGTGTTTACTTTCCTATGGATTAGCGTGGCGCTGTCAAAACATTATTGGTTAATTTTATCCACCATTGTTGCCGCTGCCAAGGTATCTGCGGTGAGTTTAAAATTTGTCCTCGCTTTTATTTCGCTCAAATTTATCGATCAAATGTAAGGGTATATAGTGGGGTAGTAGTATAGCTAGAAGTACAATGAAATCTAGGAAATAGCATGTTTTTGAATGGAGTGGAATGAAAAATAAATGGATTGAAGCTCTTCCTCGTAGGTTTACAGTCGTGCATAATCCTTTTGAGTAAAATGTGTCAAATGAGTTGTTTTCGTTTCACGAATTCTACCCAATAAAGTGGGTGGCTTTCTGCATTTGTTGGAAATATTAATTGCTCTTTAAATGTGTTATATATTTCTTTATTGTTAAATGATTTATGATAAAATATGAACAGCTTGAGCACAAGGGAAAGGAATAGCTATTTGTTTTATTAATTTGTTTATTTAAGTTAACACACTTTTTATCAGTTTTGAGTTTATTTTGGAGAAAAAGAAGAAGAAGATGTTTATTTTGGATGCGCATATTGGACACAATTGGTCTAACAATTCTGCAAATCTAGATCAAACGGTGAAATCAGGAGACGTGTAGAAATTTAAGGCAAAACCATCAACTTTATAGCTATCCCATTTAATTTAAGCTGCTTTTGGTCAACTAAGCGGCCAATCATCAATTACTTAACATTCGTTTAGTGTCCAAATCGAGAAATAGGTCCCCATTCACTGATCGTTTCGAGCGTGGGTGTCCGTGATTTAAATAAAACGGTCAACCTAAGTAGATCAGATTTTTAAACTCACCTTTCTCTTTGGGTGACACCCAAAGGGAACAACAAAGGGAGTTGTAGTAAAATGGATAGAGAGACATACATGGGCAATCAAAACGAAACCTAACTAAACGCCTTCAGGATATTGTTTTTCCGCAGTCAACGGTGACAGTGATGGGACGTAATGAATATGATTCTCGCCGGTGCGTTTGCGTGACGCTGCGGCCAGCAGGAAAAGAAAGTCATCCGCCAAACCATCTCTGACGCATCGAACCCATCTCAACCGCAAAAGTGAAGAACAAAAAGAGTGGAAACAATGGTATGCAATCATTAACCGAATTGGGCAACGATCGTTTAGATAACGATCACTGACACTTAAATCGTCATCCAAAGGGCTTCTGTCAGGCGTCCGTGAGCTTTTGTTAAATTGTGTGCCGCTTATCAGCCTGTTTCGGGGCATCAGTAGCATCTGTAAGTATGAAGTATGGACCCTTCAAAATTATGGTACCCACGCCCGCAACTGACAAGTGCATCCTTACCCAACGGTCATTTCTAGCTGACGACTCTGGTTGCCGTTGCACATCCGCTGTAGTGTGGTGCGGCCAGGCGATGCGTAAAGTGTAACCGAAATCATTTAATAAACGAAAGCAAAACTCCCCTTTTTTTACATCGGGGTACATTCGGCGGCACTACCAATTGCCACATGGACCTGAAGGAAGTACATGCAACGGAATGAGGAAAACGAAAACAACGAAAAACATTCAAATGGAGGCACGACGCACGTGCAAGTGTTTCGAACCATCTAACCGTGTTCACGTAGGGGACAGGAAATCGTGCTCCACGCAGGCCGCACCACTTCAACGTGGCAGTTGAACGTTACGAATGGTTTTATTTATGGGGCTGCATCTATGTGCTTGTGTCGGACAGGAACTAAGAATTAGGGTGCGTCAGGTACGGACTTGGCGGAATCATCTTCCGTAACGGATTGTAGCATGCTGGCCGATTGTTATGAAGGCACGTTTTAGGGGGCAAGAAAAGGTAACGAATATTCATCGACTCAGACAAAGATTGATTGGTTGTGTGCATTTCGAATGTGCACAAATTAGTGTGGAGTGTAAGAAGCAGTTGACGTAAATTAAAACAATTATTAACGATGATTTATGCTAGATTTTTCAAACAAAGTAAAAAGTATACTGATTTGAAAATGGAACGCAAATGCAACTGGAAATTAATAAGGTAGTTTGCACTTCAGTTTATGCATTGTTCTAATAGTGTCAACGAAGACTGAATCGCTCAATCATTCGTGCTTTACGCGCGAAATAGAGTTATTAAAATAAGATTAACAAATAATTGGCGGGTTTGATGGCAAGCGCCTTCGACGGTTCCGACTTGCGTGTTCCAGCCTGTAAAAGCGTTTACATTAGTGTGCCCCGCAGCTTACGTGGGTTATTTGAAAGGTGAAACAATTCGTGTCACCGTTGTAACGCCGGATCGGGCTAGTGATTTGGTACACAAACTGAAGAAAAAGTTACACAAAACAACTTACGGCAAGACTACAATCCCGACTTGTCAGTTGTTTTAGAGCTTAATTATTTTTCCATTTAGCGCTAGCTCTCTCCCCACCGTTGCCAGATTATGAGAATTAATATGCTCTTCATAATGGCCATTGTGGTGTCAGGCGTTACTTGGGCGACTCGCGTTTTGGGCGGGTTTGCCTTCGTATGTGTTGATGGCGAACTGGAGTGAGCAAGAAAAATTGTTCAATTTTACCATTGTTAAGTGTGGATCTGTGGATGGGGAGGGTGGAAAAACTTCTTACGTGATGAGGAAAAATGATTCATGATACAGTTAGCCGGCTTACTTAAGATTGGCTTGTCACCTTCCTTTTTCTTTTGGTTTCATTTGGAATCCATTTGGAATCCAGCAGTATTTGATACTTAGTGTATCTGTTTCATTGCACGAATATCAATTAATTTTCCGTGCGGTGAAAAATGGGTTAAAACTGATAAGGAAATGGGAAGCATAGGGAACGCAACACGGAGGCCACTCAGAAAGTGGTTCAAGTTTCCACTGCTTGGATTTTTTCTCTGTTTCAGCCAACATTCACAGAAATCACAATCAAACCCATCAAAACGAGCTGAAATTTCCAGCAACACATCCGACGCACGCTTCATAGAAAAGAAGAGAAGAAAAAAGACACATTTCGCCAGCGTTCGGGACCTAACTTTGTAATTCTATTTCCACTATATTATTATTTTTTGTGAGTTGGTGTTTTTCTTTTCCTGCAAAAGTGATTGAAAGTGTTCCCATTATGTGCACACTTTACGTTAAACGGGACGATTCTTGAATATTGATCAGGAATGTCCCAGCACAGTGTCGACGACACACCGTTCGAACCAGTGGGGTGTGGTTTTGGGGTGAGGAGGAAAACTTTATCCATTTCCTACTCCAACAAATTCTTCGGCATCCCTTAAAACCCCAAAGTGTGACTGTGCATGCAAGTTTTGCGCCCACGGTGCCTCTACGTTCGATTTGTTTCGCTTGAAAAAAGGGGGAACCGTAGTAGTAGTAGTCGTCGTCGTAGTAGTAGTAGTAGTAGTACTAACAGTAGGCTTCCGAATGTGGTGCATGAGGCGGGTGCTTTTGGGAAGCTGTTGCTTAACAGCGTGTTGAAAACTTGCTCCTGCTATGCAGTGAAAAGTCGATCGATAGCAATAATTGGCCTGATGGTGATTTTTTGGGGTTGTACGCCTTTTCCACAACCACTATCGCTGCGAGAGCTGCGGTAATCCACACCACGGGTGCCCATTGATATGGGTAGGTGGGTCTGGGGAATCAGAACTTTTGCGATCCATTTCCAAGCTGATGTTGAAAAATTAGAAACAAAAAACAAGAACGCACACGATCAGCAAATGGTAGACAGAGATGTAATTGATGCTCTTATGTGCTTTGTTTTCCAATGCCTTTCATCGAAATGGGATGAAAATGAAAAAAAGCCAACAAAATAAATGGAAACGTAAAAGGCCTGTATGCATTGTAAACGCTTTCAGCGAATGTTTGTCATGTTGCCATTTATGAGGTTGTGGTATTTCTCTGATTTTTCTTCCCCTCGTCAGTTTTCGAGATGACCAAAGTGATCGGCAAAGTTATCATGATCATTTGGGCAATTTTTGTTATACCCACCCCTTTTCCAGCGGGCAAACATTCCCGTAAAACTTGTTTTTATCAACATAATTACATCTTAATTAGGGAAGCACTAAAATAATCATCCACAATCATGTTTTGCTGGGCGACGCAAATGTCATACAGGGCTGTGTTTCGCGACAGAACAAGCGCCCAATCGAAAAGACGCTCTGACATTCGAATTGGGATAGCAGATGGGGATGAGGGTAACACATACACATGAGCGTGGTATAAGGGCACTGCATAAAAGAGAGTCGTGGAAAATGATAGCACCGCCCGACAAGTTTTGTGCCACGGCCCGGACCGGCCCGGCTGTCCGGTAAGTTTCGTGAGTAAACTTTATAAAATAGGAGCAAAACAGCTAAACCGTTATCTGGTCGAAAGTTTTCGCCAAAGTTCCAGTTCAAGTCGTTACCACCGAGAAGGACAAGCTCCCGTCATCAGTGTCCGTGATCATGAAGGGGGGAGGGGGGTGCATGGCTTCGGGCGATTGCATGCCGAAGGCACATGAGCAATACGCGCGCGAAAGTGGGAACCCTGCCGGTACTTCGGCAATGGGTTTTGCTTGTGCCCTGTGCTCTGGGGCTCATGGATGACCGGCGTGTGCGGACCAATCAACGGACACAAAAAAGCAGTGGAAGAAGCCAACTTCCCCAAAAGCAGTTGGATGCAATTTTTCTATCACTTCCACCGCGTCTGCTTTCCGGAGTCGCAACGGTGGAGTCCGGTCTTTAGAGTCGCATAATTTGGCTTTCAATTTTTCGTGAAGACGAAACCTCGAACGTCTCGGAGCGTTCGAGAGGAAAATGACGGGCAAAAAGTTCTTGACTTTCAATCGTCTTATTACGGAAGCACTTTAGCTCGTAGCTTTTTAGTTTCAGTTATGACTTATTTTTCAGTTTCACTTATGACGTTAGAAAAACGGCTATCTTGAGGATGCTTTGCATTGTGAATGCACGTTTCGAGTTTGTGCCACTGTTTGGCAAGCACGTTTCGTGTGCCTTTTGGAATAGTGGCATGTGCGTGGCGTAAAAATCGGTGGCTGGGTAATTGATTTTGTTAAACAATTAAAGCGCGTCTCATATGGATCTGCCCCTTACCGTGCGTCGTATCGGTGGTATGAGCTTTATTAGGGATGTGGTCTCTCCGTTTTCGGTTCAAGATGGTTCTTTTCACCATAAACTTTATCCATATTGGGAAGGGTGCACGAGCCAACCACGGACGTAGATACGCGTTGTGATACTGTTCATCAAGAGAAAAGTCAGACGTAACGTAGCCATGTTGAGTGAGCAAAATTTAGTTTTGATTAATTAAAAAAAATTAAAACACAGTCAAGCAAACCTTCATGGCTAGAAGGATGCTTGAAGCCTGGGGATCAAACTTAAAAACTACACTTCTTAGCGCAGCTTTGTTGAAAGTCTAGCGTAATCCAACTTTTTCATATTTACTTATAAGTTTTGCGTTAAAAAATACTGTAATCATTAGTAACACATGCACAGTACAATACAATTAAAAGAAACACCAACAAATATTTTAAAAATAAAATTTCATTCGAAGTCTTCCATAGTGCATTGCTTTGAAAGAAACAATTTCATAGATTATTTTATATTATCAAACCTTTATTTTTCACGATAAAAAATATTGTGTGATAATAGTCTTCATATAAATTAGAATTTATTATAAATATAGTTGAAAATAATTACATTTATTGGAAAAAATGTGAGAGTCGGTCATACTTCAATGAAATAACTGTTTATACTGTTATTATTGAAATATGAAATCCCAATTATATGGCTTGTACCTATACATCATTTGCTGTTTTACATATGATCTAACATAAAAAATAAATAATTAACCAGCCTACTTCTGCCTTATTGTTACCCTCACCCGAGCTGGAGATGAACCCCGTTCAGCCATGTACTAGCTGTACTAGTAGCCTTTTATTACATGAAATCATTGGAATATATAAAATATTATCAAAGCCCATTGCTGTAATTCTTTTCAGCTGTTGGGTCTTCTTCATTATGGTCATCTGATTCATTATCATTATCATCATCTGCTTATTCGTCTTACAATTATTTTTATTCTCTTTATGAGTAACTTTATCACTAAATTTCTAAATAATACAATATAAAAAAATATATATTCCTTAAACATTATGCTTTTAATAAGACTTGTAAATAAAAAAGCTCAAAAGGCGAGAATCATTGTGCCGGTAGCATTAGTATGTACGTGGCTTTTCTTGGTGACTTCTCCGAATTAACCCATGTTAGGAACGCTCGTTTTGTTAATCGACTTGAGGAAATGAGCTTTATTGAGAGCTCTAGAATATAATTTATTATCTGCCTGAACGAACGACTACCCTATATAAGCGGTTCGATTTTACAATGACACGGCCACGGTTCGGTCGGGTTTATCTGATCCATGCTCCGGAAAAAGAAATTAAACGTACAAATGTACGCTGTTTCCAAAAATCATCTCTCGTAGCGACAGTCTCGGGGGGCTGGAGTGATTCGAACAAAGGATTTTATGGTCGAGGCAATGGTGCTAGTGGTAATTTGTCGGAAACCGATCATCTCCGCGGAACTCCGCGAGCCCAGGTCCGAGCGAGCTGCAAGCAAATTGAAGGGTGGAGAGAAGCACGCGCGCAGTCAAACTAAGGGCCCCGTGTCGGAATGGGCGATAATGAGCTTGGCAAAAGAGGTGAAACACATCTCCCGGAGCGTTTCCGTCCATGTTCCCCCGGTTCCTTCTAGCTCAACCACCGTTGCGATCATGCTCATCATCGCGTTTTGGCACATCATCATCATCATCATCGGTGTGCTGATGGTGGAGGGTACTCGTAGCAGAAGGCGAAAAGAAGTCTTAGAACGATTTCCAGAAGCCACTTTACCACCCGCGCATCCTCAGCGCTATGCGGGGCTTTCTCCGCAATCGTGTGGCTGTTTTATTTTGGAAACCTCAAGACCAAACTTAAACTCCGGCATGTATCCCTCTCTGTCTGCCGCATATTCGCTCGATCTGTTCCCCCCGTCGGAGGCAGATCGCAAAGATGCTGGATCACTGAACTTGGCAACAGCGCGCAAAGGGAGAGCTCGATAAATATTCATTTATGTAAAAATTTAAAAGCCCGACTCTAAGAACTGGCAGCCATCTTGATCAGCTAGGCAGTTGGCGCACGATCGCGGACGTTCCGCTCACCTGGCGCGCTTCCCCTACCTGATGCTTACGGTGAAGGTGTGTGCGTAAGTACGCTGCTGCGATGGTGTTGATGAAAGACTTTTGTGTAGCTTTATGCTGCGGCCCTGCTTGGACCGTTTCTTACTCGCTTACTCGTACGCAACACAAGAAGCTTGTTGATCGTTTGTGAGCTTTTCATTTTCTATCTTTCGTGTTTTTGTCTCGCTACCTTTTGTCTTCTGTCAATCCGTCTCCTTCGCGTCACGGTGTCTTTGGAAGTGTCTTATTATTTACCCCGCCCGGCCGTCGGTTCTGCCGTTCCCATTCCTTTGTCCATTTGTCTTCATTTTATGTTTTTAAAGCAAATACGGGCTTGGCATTGCGGTGCTATTTTCACGTCTTTGCCCTTCCCGTCCTGGTGATCGTACTACTTCTGCACGTTTTTCGTTGAAGCATTGTACAAAAAAGCAACCGGTTTTAACAACGTTTGTTGTCGTTTCTTGTTTTGCGTTCTTGAGCCTTTCTTTTTGCGCCAATGGTCCAACGCAGTGTGTTCGGTTAAGTTGGGTGCGGGAGGTTGAATACACAAGAGCGGCAATAAATTGCATGTTAGAGCGATTCTCTCTGGCATTTATTTGTGTATGTTTTATAGATAAACTATCGTGTGATTCTTTCCTTGGCAAACTAACAATCTCGGAAAGCATATTCTGACATATTGAAATAAATTTATATATTTTAATATAAGTATTCTAATATAAGTTTTATCTTTTCTTCAACTAATAAATGATATGTACATAATAACATAATTTACATTGTAGCGAAGCTCAGATGAAGCATGAACATGCTTATGTTGGTTAAAATACTGAAATGAAATACTTGTTGTTGTTTTCATCTGATGTTGATAGCATGATTAATATAATGTTTCGAAAACATTTGAGTGTTGGTTTCCATCTTACTGTTAGCAAATGTCTTTTTCATATCATCTATATTTTCTAATAAAGCTCGCATAGCAAGGATCCAGGGTTCACTGTAAAGATATTAAAACGTTGGCGGTAAAATGTATTGATCCAAAAACAGTTTGAACTTTTATTTGTTCATGAATGTGCTAATCATACTAAACATGGATGGTCAAACTATTGTCGTACATGGTCGAGGAATAGTTTTTTCCTCCTTAAACCACAACCATGTTCACCGCGACCGGGTTATCGTCCCAAATGAAGCCATTTATTTAACGCCTCGTTCACGCTTTCCCTTCGATCGCCAGAAAAGGGACGCAGAGCATATCGGCCACTTTCTTCGATACAACTGGCCATAATCTTCGGCTGATCACGTCCATATGAGTAATGAAGGAATGGGATAGGGTTCCATTTCTACCTGTTCCTAGCAATCTGGACCGGCTGTTTATCTACACGCTTGCCATCCGCTGCTGTAGCATCAGCCTGCCAGCGCATCCTCCAAATCCCCAAATGGTGCGCCTTTTCATTAAACCCATCCCTTTGCCGAAGCGATTAGCGACGATATTCGAATAAATTTTGTACGATTTCAGAGGAAATTCAATATTGGGCAACCAGTATCATAATTTACAGCTATTTTTATCGGTAGAATTAATATGTCCGTCCCATCACCGCATCCGTCCCATTCCGACCCTGCACCGCGTATCGCCGCCGCATTGGACTAAGGGCAACTTCGGCGTATCGTTAATCATAGAACCTACAAACAAAACAATGCCAACGAGAGAAGGAAAAAACAACATTGCGCGCAGAGCAGAGTCGTTATGTTGCGTGCGAGCGATACTTCCGATCGGGACCGGATCCCGTGGTGCGTATGGGCGGCTTCAAAACGATGTCATCCTATGAAAATGATACTTTTTCTACGACCTACGGGAAACCTCGATAGCCATGCGCTGCGTGGCCTAAGTAGGCTGGAGCGTAAAATGACGCACTGTAGCGTACGACCTCCAATTTGTCTTGCAGTAGGAGCGCTGTGTCAGATAGCCAAAAAACAAACAGAATAGGAGCACAAGTGTGGTGTCGAAAGACACCGAAAGAAAAATAACTATCGCTAGAATAAACGAAGCGCGATGGTAAGTTTATCAGCTGGTGTTAATGTTGCTCCCATGTACGGCTGGGGACGTTGTTTTACCGCATATCTCTTAAACAGCGTTCTCACTTGATGCGTCGAGTAGAACATTTTAAAATCGACGAGAAGCTGTCGTACTATCGATAATTAGCTTATCAACTATTTAATTTGGAGTGGAGCGATACAGATCCTTCAACAGCTTGTCAAAGTTGTTAAAGAGACCCAGCGTTTGGATTGAAAGTTTCTCCTCATCAATACAGTTATTTTATCTTGCATAATTTTAATGTTTTGACCTTTCAAACGTATTGTACCGGATTCTGTATGAATCCATAGAGATGGTTATGTGTCGATTTATTTGAAGGCATTTGAAATGAATTTATTTAATCTGTCTAAATTGTTTTAATGAAAACGCTGTTCATAATTGCTATACAAAACAAAAAGCAGAGCATTATTAAAAATAAAACTTTTTATTTTAATTTTGATTATGTATGTTAGATAAGGTAGATAAATGGATTCGTTATTCATTCGAATCTAAAGCACCTTCTGATATTTTGTCACTGAAAGATCTCATTGTCTCGTGAGAAATGCATGACAGAACAATATTTATTCTTTTTTTTTTTGAATTCTTTATTGCAAGCAAAAAATCTTCATTAAAATATTATCTCTCGACTACTGGTCCCCCAAAGTTTCTTTATTTATTCATTAATTAATAATTTAATTTATTTATTTAGTTATTCTATACATAATCCCTAACTTATTCCCCACATCTGCCGGTGTTGCCAAAATTGGAAATTACTAAACTATTCTCTTTAAATGCGGTGGTCGTGAAATTAAAATCAAAGTGATTAGATCATGTATTGAATAGCCTTGCCATAGCTAGTAACGGCTCATTGTATCCATATAAAGTACGCCTGCTCTCGCCGACAGGTAAGTTACGAGATTAAAAAGTTAAAAGGTCTCAAAACGCGTAAATGTTGCTCTTTTCTAATAAACAACGTCGTTTTTTCGTTTTTTTTTAAAGCAGAAAGCAACGTGAGCAATACCTAGCATGCTTGCAAGCCCTTTGAATTGATCGCATTTTAAAGCAAGTCTTGTAAACTTCCGTTGTACTGCCTCTATCGTAGTACAATTCGGGAACCAAAGACTTCACCCACCAGGGCATTAGACTAGTAAACAACGACATAAGACTGAAGACATGACTAAATTATCGGAATAGTCGAAAGATAAAACCTAGCATCTTGTAGGCCTTGTTAACAGTGTTGTCAACGTGTAAACGGAAATTTTAACTAGAGCAGAATGTAACACCTAGATCACAAACTCCCTGATGACGATCTAACACACTGCATAACAACGAATAATTATACTTGATCGTTTTTTCAAGTCTAAGAAACGATTTAATAAAAAAAATAGCAAGGGCTAGCTCTAGATCATTTTTAGACACCAAATACCAAACACCAAGTATAAGTCTCTTCGTCCATGGGGCCCCTATTGGGCACAGAAGTTCCCGATGAGACTACAGTACACGTTGTTGTATATGCTGGAATTACCATCAATGGGGCCCTGAAATTGACACGGTTCCCCGCGGCCGCTTAGTCCGCGTACCGTTAAATCCGCGAATGACCTTCAGAACGACAAAGAATAATGAAGTATTTTTATAATTTTTTTTAAACTGATACTATTTTTAACGTACTAGTTTTTTTAAGTAAAGCATTTGTCAGTTGTCTCCTTAAATTTAAAATCAATGCCATCTGATCAAACTACAAACATGAGATCTCATGAGATCTGCATTTCTCTGCTGGAAGATAGCTTATGTTAGGTATGCTGAAATTCTCTTCACACCAAGAAAGTTTACGATGCGTACACAGCTAGGTCCTAGTTTCCGCTCGGTTGCACTTCCGTCGCTCAGAATGTACCGGTACAATCAATGAACAAGGTTGATTAATGCTGTTTGTCAGCGTATAAGCCAGAAGCCAAACAGAAGGAGTCGTTGCTGATGCGGCAATTTGCATCGAGCAAAGTTAAAGAATGTTACACCAGCGCGTAATCTGCATCATCATTTGCGCATCAGTCAAGCGCAGCCGGCAGGTTAATGTCGTAAGGCTAGGTTCGCCGGGCCACTGCACACTTACCGCTACCTGAACCTGTACTGAGACTTGTCTTAATTTCATGCTAATAGCATGTGCGATGAACATTCTAATTACGGTGCGCCGATGTGGACGCATTCGACCAAGGGTGTATTGTGCAAAGAAAGTCATGGAAATTGGGTTGGCAGGAAGAATGGCTGGGTGTTCGAATCGGCAAGTAACCCAAGAAACCTTCCCGACATCCGCAGTGGGGTAACACGATGTAGTAGAACCGTGCGGCCAACCGGATGAAATAGCGAAGACTGCAACGAAGAAGAACGGACTACTGCAAACGGGCTCTTTACTTTCGCGTGCGTGAGTAAGTGCAGCAGGACTAACCTGGTGCTGGTCAGAAAACCGTAATCAGCCCGATCGTTCCCTAAAAGTGCTCTGCGCACTCTGTCTACCTTCGATAATCCGTTCATATGACTATTCCTTGCTGTTGAAATCTCTACGGTGTTACCTTTTGCTATACACAGCTTTCTTCTCGATCGAGTAAAACCGGGTCGCAAACGGTGGAAAAGAAACTTCTGGCAGTCCTCACAATCGCGCACACATCGCAATGACGGAATGGTCCAAGGAAGGGACGTACGAAGGGGATGTCACACATGCACATGGAACTGAGCTTTCGAGGGTAAAAGATGCATGGTATGAGGGCACATGCGATGGGGAGGACCAGCCACTAATGGTAGTGTTCGTGGACAGGAAGGTGATTGCATTTTCCCGTTCATTGCTCTCGCGGTCATTCGTGTTGTTGGCACATGCACACATGCACACTTTCGATCGATCACTGTGTGTTGGCGTTGGAGTATGCATACGCATCTGCAGAACAGGATTTTATGCCGTCTGCCGTTTCGAGTTTTGCAACCCCGGGGAGCGTTCAAGTAAAAATCCCGTTTTGCCAGTGATCTTGTGCTACTTTAGCTCCTTGAGGCAGCGTATGTTTAACCATTTTCCGTTGAACAGAGTGGCTTAAGCCCAGTTGTTTATGAATATAAAAAACGACTATATTTGATTTTTGTTCTGTGTTTTTTGTATCAATCAATCTATTTTACGGATTACTGTTGGATTGGCAATGTTTTCACAATGTATTGTTTCTTATAATTATTATTACTAATAGGGAGCTATGTACAAGAAAAAAACGTCTATCATATCGTCTACTACAGTTGATTAAGTTCGAATAACCACTCCATTCATGCTTTAAATTTTGTTATTTTTTAATGGAAAAAATGTGTTTTGTTGTTTGGTTTTAGTAATTTTAACATCCGTTGTTTAATACCCATAAAAGCTTTCGTGGGAGTTTCAAGCATGCATAAATTTTCATTCCTTTTCCGTTCTTTCTGCACCAACAAATCAAAGATTAATGAAATTGCAACCAAATATGCGCGCAAAATTGCAAAATCAACTTCAAGTCAACGGTAGTGATTCTTGGAACATACTTTTTTCTAACTGCGCATAGCAGCTATTCATAAAGCAGTCGTTTTGAATGATCGTCGTTCATCCAGCGGAATAAAATCGTTGATCCAATGCGACTCCGGCACTAGGGAAAGCAAAATTTCAGTTTTGTTTAAATGTCAATAGTATCATCCCCATTACTTTAGCTCACTTGCAAAATACACCGCAGTTAGAATGTTTTCAGCCCTGAAAACAATACCTTTTCTTCGTTTTACCAACCCCGATTCCTTTCAGATCAAATATGCTAGATTTGGATGAATTTGACCGTTCTGTAGCGTCGCTAGTGTAGTAGTGTGTGTAAAAGGTGTTCCAACCATGGCTGCTGCAGCATATGCTGCACCTTTGCCTGATCGCTGCACACCTTAAAGGTGCGCGTTCTCTCGTCCGGCTGTGTGTGAGAGAAAGAGAGCTAGGTAGTTAAATCGCAGGGATCGTGCAGAGCACCGGTTGCGCTGTTGCCGCATTTACAGGCCCGGTGCATTGGTGTGAGTTTAATCTCCCCTTCATATCGAGTACACCGTCGCGAACGTGTGAGCAGTGCTTGCCGCGCTTCGCATTGCGCCTTCTGTCTCGGTTGCTCTAACGCACGCAATACGAAAGTGTGCGAGTGTTTGTGAGCAAATTAACGGCAAGCGACTTACGCGGCGGCAGATGCGTTGGGCCTGCTGGACCGCGCGTGTTGTTTGAAAGAGTGGGTTTCGGAGGAACGACGTCGTTCGTGTGTCGCTGCTGTCGAAGGGTTTTGCCATAACCGTGTGTGTTACCCCAGCAACCTGGGTTCGAGGTGTGCGCAGCGGAGGAAAAGAAATTCTAGTGAATCGCAACGATCTCCTCCGGTTTGTAGGATCTGGCCATTATTTTCAATAGTAAAAACGGATCCGAATCCAAGGGTCGGACGGTGATCGTGGCCTCTGACAAAATTCCGTTATCACGGAGTGTGAGTATAAAAATGTGTGCCGTGTGGTTTTTGTGCGTCGGCTGAACAGAGTGAAACAATTTTGATTACTTTTCGGGTTACTGGAGCAATGAAAACAACACAAATCAAAGTGTAGCAAAAGGCAAAAAGTGAGTGCGCAAGATTGGAGCAAAAAGATCACAATCAGCAATCTTTGTATCGGTAGCGGGAAAGGAAAGAAATGTGTATGCTAATTGGTCGAGGCACGGTTATTTAATTATCTGCACCGGTGGTAATTAATCAGTGGAAAACACAACAAACTGCACGCAGCCGCCGCAGCCGCTACCACCGGCTCCATACGCGGCATTTTCGATCGAGCACCGGATGAGCAACAACCGCCAGCAGAAGAAGAAAGCAGATACGAAGCAAAAGTGATCGAATCTTCAGCGGGCAGTGAGTGAGTATTTCACCAGTGTGAGAGCGAGAAGTCTCAAAGCACGCACAAATTGATGCAAAATAGCAACAGCTTGAATGAAATAGCAACAGCAAATTCATGGTTCCGATAGTATCACGACGGTGGTGGTAGCTACCGAAAAGAAGTTGTGGTTGGGGTTGTGTAAAATTAACTCACGGAGCGGCAGTGCCTACATTGATAGTGTTTGCAAACCTGTGCTTTATCGTGTGATGATCAAGATCGTTCGTTTTTTACCATCAGCATAAACAAAACATGTTCTCAGTCTAACGAGATACGCGTTTTGTGTGAAGCGAAACACCTGAGGCAAAGAAAAATAGCAGGAAGAAACAAAGTGTTGTTTGTTCAATTGAAAAGCAAAATTTCCTCCAATTGCGTGTGATTCTGCAGTGATCGATTCATTCAATGCGGCAGTGTGTGAGGTAACGGTGGTTGTTGCTGTATTTGTTGTTGTTTTGGCAATTCGTGTTTAAAGTGTTCCATTACTACTGCCGGCAGCTCTGCAAAACAACACAGGTGGTTGGTTCTCAAATTTCATCGTTTGGCGCAGTGTGATGGTGATTGTGGCGATGATGATGAGGTTGTGCAACGACACTACTCTTGGGTGTGATCGTGTTGCTTAGAGTGGCACTTAGGTGAGACAAAATTTCCCGCATTTTGAACGGTGTGTGATAATCATGACGATATAAATTCGCCCGGCCATTAAAACAGCTTGCGAGTTTGCAGTGCGGCAGTTTGACACGAGTTGCTGACTCGGAAAAAACGTTCATCGAAGATCGCGATATACAGTTTAGCTTGCAATCGAATTCCGTTGCGGATCGACGCGGTTCGAGTTTCGCGTCGACTTTTCGAAATGACTACGAGGATGGCTTTAACAGGCACCAAACCAACGATAAGTGTTGTCTGCCGAACGCTTGCAGGTATGTAAACACGTCTTAAATCTTTCAGGTTCACCATCGACCCAGAAGCGTGCTGAAGACAAACATCCAATGAATTTATAAACGACAAAAAATGGGGAATATCTGAGAACAGACGAACATTCATTTTTATCAGAGAATTATTTCTACATCCCTCAAAGGTCCAGTGTAAACATGGTTTCGAAAGGGAACAAGCTAGATGCCGGGCTGTCGTGCTCGCAACAATGCCGCCATGGTCACGAGTTTTAACGGTCGTCGAAAGAAAACGGCAATTGAACGGGGGATTAAATGTGTACCGAGCAAAAAAAACACGATCCCCTCCAACAGCTGATTTCACCAAACGGTTAATGTTATATGCTCGAGTCGAAAAATGTGCCTTTTACGCCTAGCTAAAGCGAACAAGCACACTGGCATGAGGCGAAGTTTAGTAGCCTTTGTTTCGCTACCACGTGCCTTCCTTTCCGTGTCTGTTGAGGGTGTACGATCCAGCCAAGATCTTGAAGTGATGGCGTTATTCCATTTCTTGCAACTGTTTCAACCCCACTCCTTTCATTCCCCCCGACGGAACACGAAACGATCGGCTTTTGGAGGCTTGTGCCTTGCCAGAAATGCAAAATGACAAAGCGGGTGAATAATATGGCGTTGCGCACCACACTCAGCCGGGTGACGGTTGGCTCGCATTTGCTTGGGTGCTTTTTATGTTTTCGCTTTTAAATCGGCTACTGTGATGGGGTGTGGGGTTTTGGGATGTGGGTTGCGGCATGCAAACCAGCTCACGTAGCGAAACTTGTTGAGCTAGTTAGGGTGGCCGAGAGTGGCGCAGTGGCTATTTTTATTGTGCCTTTTAGTGCCTTTCAGTTGGCGTTAAGTTAAAGGTAACAACTCGCAACCGGGTAGGTGTACTTTGGGATAGAGTTTGTTACGTTGGCTTAAGTGCAATTATTGCTTCCGAACGGATCCCCATCATGGAAGCCTAATTTTGCCTGATGCCTAATGAGTCTAGTTTATTATGACGAAATCCTTTTTGCAATCAACGAAATAAACACACACAGCAGAGGGGATATTCCACTGCTTTGAGGCAATTTTTTAATAGATGGCGATGAGCAAAAGGCCCATCTACTCAACTGTAATATGAGGTAAATGACAGTTAAACATTCGAATAGAGTAACTTTTTATTTTGACTTAAAATGGGTATGATCCCACCATGGACCATGGACCAAACGTAACACCAATGTGAGGCATCCAAACACTACAGGTATCTGTAAAATAAGGCGTATAAGATCGGATGACTAAATACCTGCAAACCGACCATATGCATGAAAGAAAAGAAGTACTGAGGTGTATAAAAATGCATGAGCACGAAAAAACAACAACGAAAATGAGAAAAAAATCGCACTGCTGGCTGACCACAAAACCTAGATAAAAATCGTCGACTCAAGCAAAACTGTAAAACGGTGGAGGACACCACTGCTGGGGTGGGTAACAGAAAGGGTTGTCCCGTTGGTGGTTGGTATGTTGGTATCATCGGCATTGGAGCAACAGAGAGCGGTTGTTTCATCTGTTGCAACAAACTCCTCGGGGGCCCTTATAAATATTAAACCTACAACCGCGTGTTCGCTCCTCCACCCTTTTGCTGCGCTGGATAAATCTTGCTGGAAAAGTTAAAAAATGTCTGCCGTGTGCCCGCCAGTTATCAAGGCATTATTTAATGCTTGCTGCGCGCGGGATCAGATGATTTTTGTGGCTAGAAAACATTAAACGATCGCTCCTCGGTGTAGTAGTACACCAGTATGACGAGGATGGTTCATCAAAGCGTAAATTGTAAACGAGTTGCCAACCCACGGAAATCCGTTGGTTCCCCCATCTCGTAGTTTGGCTTTCAGCTGAAGGGGTCTGGTCGATAAAGCCGGTGCACTCGGCGGAGCACCACGTTTCAAAATTCCTCAAAGGGGAAATTGTCAATAACTTATAAATAAATGTATACCAAATGATTAGCAACAGACATGTTTATGTAAGGCGCGCACTGCTGTTGTCGGTTGGATAGAAATCTCGTGGCATGTGCGACATCTGTGGGTTTCGTTTCGCGCAGGTGGATAGCTGCAATTTCGTTCGTTTATCTGGTGGAAGAAATGTTTCATGTGCACCACCACCACCACAAACAGGGTTTGTGAGGGTCGTAATATGGGGCTTTGGGAACCATCGTTTGGTTCGTATAGTGAAAGTGTATGTTGCCTTGACAGTAGTGCGTATACAATGCAAGGTGCAGCTTGAGGCAGTTGCTCAAGGACTGTAAACATTTGCAGGCCAATAAGCCAGTTTTGGGCAGGCCATTTGTCGTCTAGTACCTGCCGAAAACCGAAAATTCGTTACCAACCTGGGGCAAATGTTTTCAGTGTAAATTTGTTAAGCCGTCTATTTATGATGGTAGTAACATGCAAGACTGTGACTGTGTAACGCTATCGTTTCTAGAGATTTTTCTGCGACAAAATAAATCCCCGAATGAATCGGCTTAGAGCTATGGAAATTTACATAACGCTACGCTGTTCAGCCAATGAACTTTTAATTGTTGTGCTGTGTTTTAAAGCTTTTAGTTTTTGATCTCGATGGAATCGTGTTTATGTGGCGTTGATCATATACGATTGGTTGCTGAAAATGGAAATCGTGCCATCCTGTAACGCATATATGTAGCTGCTGTGGCAACATAGGATTGAGGATCGTTAAAGCTCCAAAATATTTGTAAGCGATTAGTATGATAATTTTGGCTAGTCCGCCATGTTTGATCATAGAAAAAAGTGACTGTTCAGGGTTAAATGCAGAAGAATGAGTAGGCAGGCGAGATGGAACTTGATCTTCAACCGCCGTGGCGGGGTAGACCGGTTTGAGAGGCATGATTCTATACGAGCAGTACAATAATTTTACGCATTCCTTGTGTCGCTGAACCGGTTTGATCAGCTTACCACAGCTCGTCTACACGCACACTGAACGGCCATTGAGGCGTACTCTAATGAGCATATGCCCGGAGGAGGAGACGCCTAAGCACGCGAATGGAGAATAATGGAAAAGATCGATGGTGCGGATTGGGGCAGTGTCCGAGATGTGAAGGAGGTTGTTTTTAAATTTAGCAACCCTTTATGATAAATACGTTTCTTATGTTTCCTTTTGCCATCACTGATCGGTCAGTTGATCGATTTGTTCACGCAATTTTACCTTCGAACCGCGCATCTTAAACATCAAATGCGTGATATTTCACGCGTTTTATAAGAAGGGTAAAGGTAAATGTGAAAACATTCCTATAATTTCGACCTGTACAGTGCAAACGATCCCCATGTGCACATGAAGTTGAAGCTGTTGCTGTTTCTTCAAGAGTGGTACTTGAGACACTTTAGCATTTCAGTGCCACAATCGGTAAATCGTACAAAAATAAACTGACCAGTTGCTTGTCATTGCGTTGTTGAGTTCTTGGAATAAATAAGAATCTTTTTTGGATACCAGGCAAATGTTGCAATCACGATAAGAATAAAAACTATACCATTACATATTTAAGATAGTTCACTTCGCTGTTGGCCTGTTGTGGGTTTGTCCGGTGTTTCACATGAACCACTGTACGTGGCAGAAGCAACCAGACATGGACAGAAATAGGCGAATGTTTTCTTCAAGCTATTCATTGAAATGTTTAGAGAATGACGCACGATTTCTATGCAATCATGCTTGTTGATGATAGTTTTGTGCACTTTGCCTGCCAAATCGATGAGGTTTGAACACGGTGGCAAAGGAAGAAAAAAATGCCACGGGGAATAATAAAAAAACTTTTTTAAGAAATACCTGTATAACGCTTGTTGCCAGTGAAACGCTCAAAGGTACGATAGCAGAGGGATGGGTTTGAGTTTTTTGTTCCTTCAAGCATGGGTATGCTAGCTAGAAATTCGATACTCGAGAAACAACGCTTACCGTCCCTCTCCGATTAACCTTTTGTTCCACCTCTCCGGGGGAGGTCAAAAGAGCTCATCACACAATAGCGCACGTCTTCGTAAGCAGCGCAGAGTTCATAAATTTGAGTTCGCTTCCTTTGCTCTTTGTTGCATCTCGGTGTCCTCTCGAGAGCAATTAAATTGGCATGCATGCACACGGCTTCGACTCGCTGGTGGTAATAGGAAGGTCGTGTGAAGTTTCGTTCTTCATTTAATTAAATTAAAAGTAAAGGATGTGTAATGGAGAGGCTAAGGATCGCCTGAAACATGAAACATACTGCACAGAGCGAGAGTACAGATGATGTTTTTTTTCTGAAGCATATTTTTTACATTTTGACAAAAGCAATTCAAAGATTGCTTTTGCGAGACTCTCAATTCATGTCATAAAAAGTGCACCCTTCCGTTTGCACAGATTTCCACATGAAGTGTAGGAATGCAGGTAGTGTGATTTATGAGACTGCTGTTACTGCAGCTCCCCAGTTTTACGATGACAGCAGGTTAGCACGGAATGAATTGAAACAAAATGTTTGTAATTAAATTTTAAAGTATCCTTTGTTGCTGTAGAGGTGTAATCGTGCCGAAAGGCAGAAACACTGGCTGCAGAATCGCCGTCGGACGAACTGTTCGCTCTGAATGGCTTCGACGTAATTGATGTTGCATGGCTGCTGCTTCGAGGTTCACTCTCTCAGATTCGAGATTGGAAAATTAAACGTTTTGGTCTTAGGTTGCCAAAGTGCAGCCAGCGAAGGAATTGCTAAGCGCATCCGGTGTCTGCAGCAAGTGCGCGGCGCGGTGAGTTTTCCTCTTACACAGGCTGATGTTCTTCCCAGGCATCATTGCACTGTATCGGAATTGGACTGATTCGAAACATGCACCTTCTCTTAAACGGTTCCGTTGGTGCTGCTACTATCGCTGCAGTGCACGAATATGAAACACAAGCATTCAACAACTGTTGTGTTTGTTTCTGGAGGGGGTTGTGTGCATGTTTTTCGAACACACACGCACAGAAACATAACGATTAAGGGCTATCGAAAAGTGTACCACAAGGCTCAAGATTCAGGACCGGAAAAGGTGCAAAAATGGGATTTTCTAAAGCGATGTGAGAAACAGCCCAGGTAAAGAATGAAAGGGAAAAAAGACAAACTCAAAGCAAAACTTTGGCAAATACAGGATGAATCAAACGTGACCACCGAGATACCTCTCAAAATATGGATGCAAGCTAAACAGTGTGATGCCGAGAAACCGAAATAATGCAGGTATAAATGAAAGGTAGTAATGACGGAAACATCTCATCTCTACATCTCTACCTTCACCCATTTTTTTCGGTGGCGATGATGTTGGCTTTTAGGGCGGTTTGGTGCGATCCTTGGCTCGGAAAAGATTCTTGGTGGTGAAGGTAATTATCGTACCTACTCTTTTGTTTTTGTGTGTGATGTTTTCTTTTTCCTGCGTTTTGAGAGGAACCAATGACAAAAGGCAGCGTTTCAAAACATCTATCGCGAGGGCAGGATTTCAAAGGCAGGCACGAGGAGAATGCGGCTTACGGAACGAACAACAAAGGGAGTAAAGTAATAAAATCTATAATAACATTGAATAACGGAGAAGAATCGGTTCGGTCTGACCATGTTATGTCGACCTGTGGCAAATCGCGTTTTCAAACGATGCGTTATTCGAGTGCAAAAGCTATACAACCGTATGAAGCTTTATTGCAAGGGTTTTAAACTACGTGAGATTATTGCAAATAATACATAGCCGGTCTCATGGTACAGTCGTCAACTCGTACGACTTAACAACATGCCCGTCATGGGTTCAAGCCCCAAATAGACCGTGCCGCCATACGTAGGACTGACTATCCTGCTATGGGGGGAAATCAATAAGTCACTGAAAGCCAACCCCACAAGTGTGTTGGCAGGCCTTGACCGGCATCGGTTGTTGAGCCAAAGAAGAAGAAGAAGAATACATAGCCCACACTTGGAATAATCACCGATAAAGATGGCAACACAGCATCCCAATGACATGACTCAAAAGGGTTGACGAATAGCACACGGTTAGCATCAATGATAAGAAAGAGGGTCTTTGTGTAGCGGCGTGAAGCATCGCACGATGTGTACGTTGAGCAATTTCTAAATACAAGACAATGGAAGCTAACATTGGGCGAATACGCGATTTGAAAAACATACTACACGATAGAAAGGTCTCAATGTAGTTCGACTCAAGTTTCATTTCATTTCATTTATTTAATACAATATCCGCCATCAAGGCTAAATATAATAGACTTAAAACTAATTAAATACTAACAAATAAACAAAATATTTCATGAAAAACTAAGCCTAACTAACCTAGTCTTGACCTAGCAAAAAAGAAAAGAAAAAAACAATGGTAGAGCGTAGAGACTATCATAAACTTAACAAAAAAAAAGAGAGTAATAGAAAACTAAGGATAATAATTAAAGGGAATTAGAAGAAAAAAAAAGTTGACCACGTTTTTGTCTGGTGAAGTCTTCACCGTATGCTTTTGGCACAAAGACAAAGTTTTGACTTGCATCCTTCCGGTTGAAATAATGATTAACATGCCAGCTGACGGTTTCACTGCAGCACCCCTTCCAAGGCGGGAAAGGCAGCCGCCCATTAGTGCAATATGCGCATCGTCAAAATGTATCGTTACAAATGTATAAACACAAATCGTCTTTCGTAACAATTTACCACGATTGCAGCTACGGTGCAAATAGATGCGGAATATGGAGGAAGTTTGCGGTTTATTTGTGTGCCAGTCTAGTGCTGGGGCAGGGCATTGAATTGAACTGTTTGTGTTTCCACCCCAAGCGCGAGAAGAGCTTCGAGACGTCCTCGTATCGCACACGGTCGTCGGTCGTAGTCGTCGTTGTTGTTGTTGCTATATTAGCATTGCTGTCCCCATGAGTCATGAAAATCGGCCGTATTTTGCTGCCTTGGCATCGGGTCAAATGGCACACACCACACTGAAGTGACATATCGATGAGAAGCGGGTCTGATGATGGATGAAGACAGAGCGCAAACTTACCGCCGATGGTTTCGCCTTCCGCAGGATAATTCCCCTTTACCAGGCAATTAGCAAAGGCAGCATTGCATGCGTGTTGCGATCAATTGCGATTATCAATGTGCTGTGTGTGTGTGATTGTTTGGTGGTTTTGCGCTGATGATCGTGGCAATCGATGGGCTTGTTTGTATAATTCCGATGCGATAGGCATTCACTGCTGCGACTGTTTTGCTTGATTGGGCAGCTGTTTGTAGCTTTTGGAATTGCAACATTCAATGGATGATTGAACGTGGCTATGTCAGATGGGTAAGATGTACTTTCATGCCGGGGGTTCGGTTCAACTGTTAAACTTAGAAGCAATCACGATGGAAGCATTGTTTGGTTAACTTCAACCACGTTTGTCTACCGCCTTGTTGACCGAATGCTAAACAATTAGGTAGGATTAATATCAGTTTTTTGTTTTGATATTTTGGTTGGAAATAAAAAATGAAGGTCATTCTTTATCAAAAATTTTGATCCTACTGAATGAACTTGTAGCGTTCCGTTCTATTGTGTATAAGTTTAATCTTTCGTATGGGTTTAGATCTCATTTCACGCTTTCAAACCAGCAAAGTGAACCTTTTATTTGATTGTGGGTGATGTAATGTCGAAAAAAAAAAAACTAATGAGTAAATTAAACGTGAAAAGGATCATAGCTGGTCGTCGAAATGGGTTGTACATATTGCTACTAAACAATCAATCCATAGCAGTCGGCGGATTGGGATTTATTATTACCTCAGTCACATATTCCGTGCACAGCGAAGCAGCATACGGTCGCTCCTATCGGAATAATTTCAGAGCGTGTGGTGGTACAGAATCAAATGTAGTATTGCAGGAGAGCGTAGCTCGGGTGCCAAGTGGTGCTAGTGATATGGTGATCAATAAATTTTCATATTTGTAATAGCCCTGATTGGGCTTTTCTGTGCCATCCTTGCAAGCCTGCTGCGAGCACGGGGTTGTGTAATGGAGAAGATGGAAAGACGGAAGCTACCATTTGCATATTGCAAATTTATTAATAAACGGATTTTAATACTAATGCAAATGCAGCGAAGGAGACGGCGAACTGTCTTGTCTTATTCATCGTAAGTCGGATTCCTCTTTCACTGGTTCTTTCCAGAGGCGAAGTCGACTGTCGATGCAAGAAACCTGCTGGAAGGCGACACTGAAGTATGGTTTTCCCCGAGGACCGATTTTACCCTTGTCCGCCGCGCGTCGTCGAGACACATTCATCGGCGGTGCATACCCACTCGCACACATTCATACACTAATACTTACATAGAAGCGTTGCCGTATTAAATATGACGGTCGCATTCGAATGTACCGCCGCTGGGGAACAACCGGTTTTAACTCACAGACTCCCTGACTTCTTGACACATCCAATCCATACCCCCTCTCTCTCTCCCTCTCTCTCTCTCTCTCTCTCTCTCTCTCTCTCTCTCTCTCTCTCTCTCTCTCTCTCTCTCTGTCGCTTGATGTACTGCGGGTTGCTTGGCGATCGTGCTTTGTCCTCTCCCGATGTATGCTGCTGTGTGGGCAAGGGAGTAGTCGGATTTGCACCATCGGTTGGCTGTATGCAACGCAGTGTCGAATGCGAACGCTGCCACAAAGACAGAACAGACGCACATGTACAGGGGGGAAGAAAGGGGTTTGAAGTGTCATTTAGCGAACGTCGTCTTGCCTCGACGCTTGGCACTGCTTGTGTGCGCATATCTCGTGCTCGTTCATTTGGGTGAGTGCACGGCTGCATCCTAAGCTGGATATTGAAAGCGGCTTATAAGTACATTTTACCGGTTAGCCAATCCTTTCTGGTGGAAACATATTTCCCGACGTTTTATAGCTAAAAGTCGGTAGAGCAGCGATTCGCAAGTACACCACGGCCGAACGTCGGATATGTATGGAGGGCCCGCTCATCGTCTGGCAAAGGAGCGGATCGAGAAATTCCATTCGAAGGTTATGTACTAGCGAGGATTTGTGGCGTTTGCTTCCTAATTCTGGGTGCCATGGCATTCATGATGTGGCGATGGTGGAGGTGAACACGGGTCAAAAGCAGCGCGAGGGTGACATTTTTGGGGATGAATTTCATTTATACGTTTGAGTGGTTCTTGAATTTGTTTGTTCCCCCAAGCTCGCTTTGCTTCACCCGTCGGTAAAGCTCTGATGGGGAGTTATGATGTGGAAGTCGCAAAGTTCTTCCAAATGAACTGCCTTATCGGGGCAAAAGTAGGGAATGGATCAAAAGGATGGGATTGGCGAAGATGAGTTAAAATGGCTTTGTCGGAAGCGCATTAATTCGGCCGGCCGGGTGCTTGGCGCTCTTATAAATAATGAAAGCCAAAATTCTATCTTCCCCTCGCCGTTTGTGCTTTCCTGTGCTTAATAATAGCAGAAAATGATATTTTTCGAATCTACCCTTCTAGAAAGGGCACAAGTCCGGCCAGCAAAGCAGGTTCGTTGGGATGTTAAATAATGATCGCTCGTAAGC
Organism: Anopheles merus; assembly: GCF_017562075.2. NCBI lineage: Eukaryota > Metazoa > Arthropoda > Insecta > Diptera > Culicidae > Anopheles > Anopheles merus. Next base: position 48,502,915 of record NC_054084.1, on the reverse strand, counting down.
GGAAAACTCGCGTCGTCCATAGTTGAATGTAAGAAGAAAAATTTCCGTTCCGGGTGTTTTTGGGACGAGTTGAGACGACTACGAGGTGTGCCGAATAAAAACCATAAAGCAAAAAAGGTAAACTCCCTTCATAATGGTTGGGTGAAAGTTGAAACACCAATATTCGGCGGTCCGGGGCAGATTTATGAACCTTTCCTCTCTATCTCAATACGCACGGCTTCCCGATGTTTGCTCGCGCATGCATACATGTGTGGTGAAACGGAAGAGGAACTAAGAAAGTCTTCGAAAAAGTGTCTCCAACGGCAAAACTCGTCACGTCGGCTGCGCGATCATCATCATCATGATGAACTTCATAACTGATCAATCACGGCAGGTTTTGCTGTGCCTACTACGTAGCCTTTGCCGGAAGCGCCGGGCCAGGGTTTGGTGAAAAAGTTTTTCCGTTCCAGAAGTTTTTAGCCACGGTCGTGAACTACAAGGCAGACACCAATGTGGAGCTGTACACATAAAGGTGAAAGTGTCTTTTATACGATACCGGTAGCCACATACGAGTAAATGTGAGAATGTGAGTGCACGTGTGGTAAATTTTTTGTTCGCTATTCCAGTGGAAAATTTCAAGGGGAAAGCGACGCCGACTATCACAGTGACGATGGCGACAACGATTGCTACAACAGCGCCCGTGAGTGTGTTTAAAAGGAACAAGCTTTCCTTTTCGCATTGCCCTGATGAAGCTATTAAGTGAATTAGTCAACCGCTGGGCATGTGAGGCTTAGGAAATTGGTGCGCAATGATTGAAGTTGGAGGAAAACGAGATCAAAATTTCATTTGTTCGGTTTTGAAAAAAGACGGCTTGCTCAAATGAGGCTAAACGTTTGTACAACTAATTGTATACTTCTCTTCTTCTTCTTTGGCTCAACAACCGATGCCGGTCAAGGCCTACCAACCCCACTTGTGGGGTTGGCTTTCAGTGACTTATTGATTTCCCCCCATAGCAGGATAGTCAGTCCTACGTATGGCGGCACGGTCTATTTGGGGCTTGAACCCATGACGGGCATGTTATTAAGTCGTACGAGTTGACGACTGTACCATGAGACCGGCTCACTAACCTACTAATTGTAGGTTACCTACAACTGTACCTCACTAATTGTATACACTAAGTCTTTATTTGAGGTTAGCAAACTAAAAGAATATAAAACTTCACGGTCGCTCAAAACTGGTCAGTTAGTTGAGTTAGTGCTAGTCTAATGACAATCGGAAGTCATTCACCAACTGCAGAGAAATATCAGTTGGTCGGTCGTTGTTATGCTTTTTTGTATAAATGTACGTTTTCCGTAAGCCGTATCGCTTCAAGGATGTTGGTGATGTTTGTTAGATGCATATAAAACTGCATGGCTATCATGGTACGAACGGACTTTTTACAATTAAAGAGTTTAAAGAGATAATTTTCGTCTTTGTGTTTTTGTTTCACATGGTAGGAATTGTGCTTTTATGTAGGTTTACCCACCACATATATAATATGTTTAGTTTTAGTATTGAAGCACGAAGACTGATCAAATTTAGAAATAAACGAAAATGGAAAATTATACGTTTGGAGCATCTTCCTGAAATATTAAAGGAAATGTAAAAGCAGAATAATAACACGAATGTAAAACGGTAGCAAATGAGTATGCTGGTTTCAAAATTATTGCGAAAAAGTCTCGATTGAGATTCGAAGCATTGTCTATCATTGTTGTGTCTGACACACTGTGGCGAACCAAACGGGGCTTAAATCTAATATAGGGGTCCTTTCCGTTTTAAGTTGGTCGGCTGAAATTTCAGCCTGTCAGCTGTTTGCATTGTATAGCAGTTTACGACCAGCTATCTAAGTGGGTATAATGTACAGGTGGGCTTATCCCAAAGTGTATGAATTTAGAAGGCTGATTTTTATCGCTTCTGCTGTGTTTTGTGTTTTGTGTAATCGTCAAGCCTCCAGAAAGCTTGTTTGAGCAAACGCTTTTACCCATCTTGTCAAAAAGTGATATTCATATTTGGTTATAAAAAAACATGCTATGAGACCCCCTAGACTACATACACTTTGATGCTGGATTCCACCACCTGAGCTCTTTAATGCACCTTGGGATAAATGTAAACAACACCGTGTTTTCGAGTAGGTACTCGAATCTAATTCTAGCTTTGAGGCTAGAATAATCTAGACTGAAAATTGCAGGATAATTTTGTGTGTGGTTTTGTATGGAGTGTTTACATGATTTCAGCCTTCAACTGTCAAACTCCATACAAAAAACTGACTAGAATCGTGAAGGGCCCCATCATTATATTTTTGTAGATTTTTTATGCAGGTTGAGGATGATGGATATCAAAGTAAAATGTGTATGAGACCAGCAGCTGACAGCATGAACTGTCTGCCTTGGCCGATGAAGCAAGGTTTTATATTCATAATGAAGACTCCCAAAGGACGGCATTTGCGAAGGACAGAACGATTGTGCTTTTGTTTTTTTTTCCGATTCTTTGAAAACCTACCCAACCACTTGATAATAATCAGTCGGTTGGCGATCGCCATATGGTAGTCTGAAGTTGTGTATTTGCGGTTGCTTTTTGGCAGGGCTGGATGTTTTATGTTAAATGCTTGGTGTGCCGTTTTTTCGATCGTTGAATGCAGCTTCAGCAGTCGTAAAGCGAGATCAAATCACACCTGTTGTCTACTGCGTAGCCTGCAGCTTTGGGGCTGTGTGGAGAAGCATGTGGTAAAACCTTGGAGATTTTCGGGTTGATCGGGAGTTTGTGGTGAAAAGCAAGCCGGGTTTCCTTCCATTTCATCACACAACATGTTCCTAATTATACGGAGGCTCGGGAAGGTGCAATCTCGAGCGCTTGTCAGGTGATGGTTTTTTTTTGACAATCGTTCCGTGTTGGTTTGAAACAGAAAGTGCAGATGCGCTACCGCGTATGGTTTCAGCGCTCGAGAGAGAAGGAGCTCCAATAATGAAGGGTTGTGGAGCAATTACTGGTTGAACTGTTCGGCAAAGAAAAAGCCGATGAGGGTTGCATCTTTTTGTGGTAATCTCCAAGACGCTGCTATTAAAAGGCAATTTGGTAGAAAAGTGAAATGAATGTTCGTGATCGTGCATTGAATCGCTCATAGCCCTTTTGTGAGCAAGGTTATTAAAGAAGAACATAATTTGCTATGGAACCAGTTCTATGGTGCTGTAAAAGTTAATATATTTTCTTTAGAACAAGAACACTCTTTTGCATTGTTTGATGATAATGCTTGTTCTTTGATCTGTTGCTGTGGTACGACATTTGGCAGGGATTTTATTCGAGGATTTCTTTGTTTACTAAATCGTAAACAAATTTCAAAATCAAATAAGTGTATCGAAAGACATAGCTTCTCTTTGGAATCTTTCCTGTGCAAGCAATAATGGGCCACCTTTCAGTTCTATTAGTGGAGCTTCGCGCTCCAGGGCAAGAGCTTTTCACCCCCTGCATATATTTTGTCGTGTGGATTGGTTCGGTTTTTCTACGTCAGGCTAGAGCTATAAACTAATTTGCCTAAAATAACAATAAAATTGATTATCGGGGATATACTTTCGGTCCGGCTAACGAGCGAACGAGGGATCGAACATTTTAACCGCCAACTGCTACTTTCTGTGAAGCGGACTAACGAAGTGAAGAAAAAGAAAAAATATGAAAAGATCCCTCCCGGAGTTGGAGTTAAAAATCTGGACGCCTAAATCTCGTCCCTCCCGCTGACTATAATGGGCAATGGATAACGAGCTCCGGACCAAGCTACGTTTGGAGTTTGTAAGGCTAGCTTTGCCACGTATGTGCGACAACTTGATTTGGACGCCTTCTTTACAGTGGTTGGACTGTGGATCGAGCGACATGCCACAAACCATGGCTACACTTTACGTTAGGTGTCTTCCCTGAGATGACCGTATGCAGATAGTCGTTGTTTGAAAAGAACCCTCCACGAAAACGAAACAACGGAAACAGCGTTTAAGCGGGTTCAAAATGTTTCTCTATTTCGGTGGCATGGTGACACTGCCGTAGTCTAGCATCCGGAGACAAAACGCGACGGGGATATTCGTGGCGCGGATTTGTATGATGATGTCCTAGTTTTCATAAAGGGAAAGAGAGCAAGAGAGATACAGTGCGTACCCGTTTACAACGTGTGCTTGTGTGTACACCACAGGAACGGGTGAAACGAAAGCTACGCTGGTCTGGTATGCTGGGTTGAAGACTGTTGAGAAAGGTATAGCGCAGAACAAATTCCCGGAGAAAGCTACAAAGAAAGCGGAAAGATTGGCAATCGATAGCCGGTTTTTCAAGCTCAGCTTCCTTCGATAGGCTGTAGCAACTCCTTTTGCCAAGCGGCTCTCTAAGCAGAAGAGTAGCGAAGTTTTGATGGTATGGTTAACTTCTGGGTGTGTGTCTCCTCTATAACACTTTTTCTGATAGCAAAGCTTCCTTTAGAAGTACTTTAAGTTAAAAATACAACAGCGCAATACACATTGGAAATGATCAAAGCGATCGATGATTTCCAAGAACGATACCAACTAATTAAACCTTATCTTTGGTTGAGAACAGTGGTGCTTGCTTCAGTACCGCGGCAGTTAATTGAAGTTGGTGGGACATCAACGTGGATCGATTTACGATTGATTGGTTTCTTTAATGGTTTGATTTGATCATCACCTTACTTTTAAAGGAAAGATGAATTAAGAATATGGCCAAAAGTTAATGCCTGGAGTGAGGGATTCTATCAGAACCCTAGGTGTTCTGGTGGTGAGCGAGCTAATAAAACGATTTTATTCTTAGCTCCTAAATAAGATTTGTCCTGTGTATCTTTCGATTGCGATAAAACCATGCCGATCGATGTAGGAAAGAATTGTAAGATTAGAAAAGAGATAATTTCCTATCAGGTGATCGAGTGCTTTTTAAAAGCGAAACTGTGGAATGGATTTACATGCTGAATAATACAATAAACGTTAGTCATATGCTCAAAGTTTTAAGTTCTCGGGATCTGCTCGTACGTGTAATGTGGTAAAATTTCATTTCTGGCACATTAAGAGCCGTCAAGCCCCGAGGACATTTCATTGTGCGTTTTCGTGTGAAGAGATTCATGAAAATTAAGAGTAAACCCATACATAATTAATTGAAAATCATTGAATCACTCTAGAAACTTGTATTATATCAAACAATAGATCTTCAATTTTTTAAAATTTTATAATGTTTTAAATGTATTCAGTATGTACTTTTGAAGTTCATTGAGAAGGTTTGTTCATCGCGAACTCATTTTGTGTGTTATCATCAGCCAGCAGCTCGTGTCAAAGGGTTGTTTTTCACACTATCCTCAGTTTGGTCGAAGCGTAGAGGAGAGGTAATGGTATTTATTTATTGAAGCTGGTAAAGCTAAAGCAACACGATAGAAGCAAGCAGTTGCACAAATATGCTGCAGCAACTGGGCACTCGCGTACACCTTTTAACTGCAGCTGCCGTTCATTTCATTGCGTTCCTGTGGCCGTGGCTTCGACTGCCTGTCGCGTTGATCGATGCAGCGATTGTGATCGTGTCTGCAGGGGGGAAGGAGTGCGCACAGCGACGAGAGCTCTCCAATGATAGCACACCCATGGTACATTAATTATCTCCTCACAAATCATAATATTTCGGGGCTGCAAGCTGCAACTGGCGCACGGTCCAGTAGATGGGGTTTTTCAGATATGGAAGGGTTAAGGACAAGGGTGGAACTTGAAGGATAAAAAGGTGTATGTTGAATCGATCTTGAAGGATATTTTAGTGCTCGAATGTGCCTGTGTGTGCACGGTTATGGTATATAATTCCATTTAAAATTGTTTGCTGCTCTTCGTAAAAGAGGTGCAACGCATTTTATGTAGAACCAGTGTGTGTTCGAGGATTGCGAACGCTGCTTAAAAGGTACACTCGTTGTTAATGTGTGTGTGTTTGAATGTATGCAGGTGTGTTTTGGATGGCTTGTGATGTAAAATTTACGACCGAAAGGTGTACAAAAGTTAATTTTTATTCATTTCTTTTCCTCCCGCTCGTCGTAGGCTGCCCACCCTATCTGCACAAACGCGCACACACTGACCGTACGATCGCCTCCCTATTTTCTTATTTAGCTTTTAAAGGCGTAGATACATGGTGGTAAGACGGTGTTAGACTTGAGGGTTGGTTAAAAGGGTTTGACGGGTGGAAGTTCGTCGTCTTGTTGTTCGCCTGTTCAATCCTCAGCACAAGCCAAGCTCCGGAGGCTGTATCATGGCGGCCATGTTGGTGTCGGCCGTGTCAGAGCATGAAACAGCAGAGCATGGCATCAAGCACCCGTTAGAGCGGGAAAGACGTTAATACAAGAAACCGGTTTCGTCGAGTTGGGTTGCTGCTGGCATTTGGGGGTGCCAGCTTGCAGCAGAGACTATTGAGCATATCGAGGGATGGGTGGTGTTCGACAGGTCAAACTGGTTTACAAGGAAAGGCAGAGATCGGGAATGAAGCGAACGACTATAACCGATAACGGGGCACATGTCGCCTAGTGTGCGGACCAACTCTTTCTGCCTGATTCCAGCATAGTTTTGGCGCGTTCGTCCAACGAAACGAAACGGTAGTACGGGAAGGATGTAAGAGTTAACTGAATCGGGGACAGAGGATAGCAAGCGAGTTGAATACACGATGGTAACACGGGTATTTTCCGTCTTTGTTATGAATGCTTATTTTTGGTATCTGTATTTAGAACTATTTTCTTGTGGACGCAATGAGTTGTCATGTTCACATTGCTGTGCATCAACGTCCATGCCGATGGAGGAATAATTTTACTTGGTCAATCGTTCCATCCTTCAAGGGTTTCGCAAAAGAAAGAGCATAAACAAAAGGCAAATCGCATACTACTCTTGGTTATCTTTGAATTGCGGACAAAAGCGACTATCATGGGGGGCGGCAGAGAACTCAGTGGAAAGATACCAATCACACTGCAAGGGAGTGGAGGAGCTGCCAGTTGTAAAACGTATCCCCAACTTGTCTTGATGTATCTTTCTTCGAGCTGAAGGAGTTTTTTTCGATTTTATGAAGGTGTAATTGGAAGCCATTCACGTACCTTTTGCCACGAACCTGAATCCCTTCCGATGCGAGAGGAAAATGAGATAAAAGACCAAACAAAAATGGTTCTGGGGGTTTTTTTATACCAGTTTCATTTTCCTTCGTGCTGAACAAACGGGCAGCAACAACACAAGGGTATTATTATCGTTGCAGTAATCATCATCGCTATTATGGACGCGCTCCGTTCGTGGATGGATGGCTGCGAAAGCTAACTTGTGATGGGTGCGTTGTTTTTGGTTGCGTGGCTTGATACGAACAACCGAGCAAAACGAAAGAACCACAAACAGAAGAATCATGTGTGGAGAAAGCAGCTAAAAAGACGCAAAAGGATTGTACCCATTTTGCAAACCTCTTGTGGTATGTCCAAACATAACTTGGTGTATATGTTTATGGGCAGTAACATATTGTACGGCGTTTTTTTCCTTGAAATTCATTGAAATTTGACGAACTGTGTTTTCTAATTACGGTTGGAGAAATGTCCTTTTTTTAAATTATAAAATATGGAAACAATTTTGCCCTAGATTGTTGTTACCTTTTCTTATTTTGATAATTTAAATTTTATTTGGTATGCATAATATCTGCCCAGATATTTAGCATTCGAACACATTCTCAGAGAAAAAGCAACAGGACGAACCTTATTAATTCATGATAACTATTACCCATGAAAAAAAAAAACAAGAAATCTTAATCAGGCCAATCTGATGTGAATGAATAGCCGCTCAGCGCTGTTTTACGTAGGCTTTGGGCATGTCATTCGCTTTAATGGTTCGGTTTCTTATCTCTCGCCACACGGCGCCCATTGATTTTTGTCCAGCGCAATAAAAGACAATCATGGAGGAGAAAAAGAAAATCGAGCCGAGGTGCCAGTGAGAGGTGCCAGCGCCTAACGGGTATAGTAGTTTCTTCTCTAATTTCGCCATGCACGCGAAAGACGGTCTATAAATTTATAATTTTCCTTTATTTCGCTTTCGAGTTCATTTCACCCGTTTTTTTGTGAGCAAAAGGATTGTGGATAGGTAAAGAAGGCAAGATAGCGTTGGACTTTGCGTAGGGTATCGTGGGTCATAGGTGGGTACGCTTGGTGGATTCTTCTGGTCAACTGTGCGTGGAGACGTCCATTCCACACAATCCCCCCATCGACTGAATTGATCGTGTGTGTGTGTATGTGTTTGTGGTGTAATAAGAAGAGCTGCGCAGCACAATAATTTTCATTCCTGAACAATAGAAATAACACTGGACAAGTGAATGGGTGGGTGGAAATAATGAACCAACCAAGACGAAGGGTTTGAAACTGGTCAAGAAGCATCGTTGCGTCGGAAGGGACAGTGTGTTTTGTCTGATGTGTAAGACATTTGCATCGAAGAATGGAATGGTTTATAACTTTTATTTTCGTATAGTGTTTTGTTAAAAACCGAAAGCAGGATTGCCGATGTGGAAGTTAGTGATATTTTTAATGACACTATGACACTAAAACAATAATACACATTATTTTCAGGATGATCTATGTGCTGCATAATGTACTTCGCCATAGTATGATGAACCCGTACTGCTATGCCTTGAAGTTGAACGAGATCTTAAAGGAAGAAGTTTCTTGGTGCAACGCAATCATATAACCATTATCGATGTCTTACACTTCAGGCTCGAAATGAAATCTCTTCTCAGGCTGTCGTTGTGTGTGATGTAGAGGGGGATTTGAATTGTGCAAGATTGGGAGGCTATGTTCGTTGCGGCATGAAGTTGAGTAGGTTTCATTTTCCTCTGCTACTGACTTAGTGTGTGGTGTATGTTGAGGCTTTAAGCAGCTCTATCTAAGACGAGGTGTCAAATGCAGAGTGGCACTTTGTTCGACGAGAACGTTCGCTTTCCGTTTGTGGCATAGACAGGGATCGTATAATGTACTCTGGCACCACCGGGTTGAGGTGTGTGCTGTTGGGTTGAAGTGTCTATCGAAATGGAAAGATAAATACATAAATATTATTGCTCATGCATGTTTGTCTTTTATCAACGGTATGCTGCTGAGTAGGGCATTTAGTTTCCTTGCGCAGCAGCGTCTAGCAGGATAGCATATGGAGACTAATCGTTGCAGAAAACTGAATGCAACAATATTCAGTGTGGCTTCTGCCAGAACGAAACGAAGTGTATAATTGAAACGACGCTTTTATGTAGGTAAATTCCCAATTTACTTTACTGCAAACAAATCTGCCGTACTTGGCTATACAAAACAACACCTTTAAGGTTCGGGAAAGTCATGTTCTTGAGGAATGATATCAAAATAAAAATAAATATAATTTTGACCAATGCTTATTGCTGTACTGTGGAAATATTTGAAAATGTTTTGATTTCACAAAAACCTATTTCTCGTTTACGACAGTTATCGCAGCATCACAGCACGAAGTATTGCTGCAGGTTTACCTGTATGGTAATCGAAAAGATAGCAGTAAGCTAAGATACAAATCGGCACGTATCTATAACTGGTTGTGCAAACCATTTTGGATGCATTTGTTACGGTGTTGTTATCACCGGATGTTTGAATTAAACCTTTCAGATAGCGACTCGGTTGTTGTTTTTTGTAATCGTTCTCTGGATCATATCTCATAGAGAAGAAAAGTTGTGTAGCAAGCCGGTGTGTCCTGCTCCGCCTGTTATTTTCGTTCCCTCCACGGACGTTCGTTTGTTGTGTTGGTGAAGGGATTTTGCTGCACTTGTTCAACGGTGTTCTATAAATTATATTCGGTGCGTGTTGCAGAATGTTTTCTTACCCAACCGTATGAACTTCGGTCAAGTCCGACAAGCTAAACCGAGCCATGCCCCAGCAACACTTGCCTCGAATTGGTCGAAGGCCGGATTCTCGTACTGATGCCGCTGCTGCTGCTGGCAACCGACGAATGTCCATGTCCGTTCGGAATCTTGAACTTTCGGCCACAAGCAACCGGTGAAATGGCTCTGGGTAGCAGTGAGCACCAAATGCGGTGCAGAATCTCCTGGATCGGCCAGTACCTGTAGTGCATTGGTCAGCCAGCGGGACACTGTTGTGCGGTGGAGCTTTACTGTAGTTTGCTAATCACTTTTATCTTTGCAGTTGTGTAAGCGTGTATTTCATACAGATTCGCTTTATTATCCCCGCGGCAGGATGGTATCCTCCCTCCCGCCCTCGGTGTGTGGGGTCTGTGGTTGAACGTTGGATTTATCTTTTAAAGTTGATACATACTGGGAGTGTAGAGCGACAGTAGCAGCATCTGTTTCTCGGTTTGTTGCTGTTGCTTGTTATCTGAAGAAGATGCAAATTGTTACCACTTTTATGTAACTGTGGTAAGGGTAGATAGTCTAGGCGGGCACTGTTCAGCAATCCTAGACATAGCCGGGTACGCAAAAAGGGTTAAAAAAGGTACGCTTTAAGATTTCTTTAGATAATAACTGCATTGTGGGTTCTTTTTAGTGTCATGTTGGTCTTATGTGATTGTAGCATGTTTTTTATTCGTGTTTGTTTCGCTTAAATAGAATGCTCGTTCTATAATGCACTTTAAAATGTTGAAAATATTGAACATTTTACATATGGGTCGATTATATTCAGGGTTTAACATTTAACGTTACATTACTCATATACTGTATATTTAATATAGTGCAAAGCATCAAGACAAACATTTATAACAGAACCTTTTAAACGCGTCTCTCTGATACTCGTAATTTATAGAATAAGTTTGCAACAATCAAGCCTTGGAATGCTAATGATTGGTATGTAAAGGGAGAAACCACTCGATGTGTCATTCGAGTTTATGGTTATTTATGACTGAAACCAGCAGCTTTACTGTGTATCTCAACTGCTCTGTTCGACGTATGCAGTGGAATGTGGAATGTTGCGCAAAGACATTGCTTTGCTGCTACGCTACAAGGGCGTCATGGATTCAGTAAGTGTAATTACGTTTTTGCATCAAAGGTATACGTGTGCAATCTTTCGAAGTTGATTTGCTTCCGACGATTGATCGGTGATGCAATCGGCCTTTCCACGTACGATCTGGGCACATATGCGCACAATATTGTCAATTGTGTTTTATTATTGTATAGGTCACGCTCCTTTTTAAGATATAATTCCTTTTATGACTGAATTCGCGACCTCATCAAAGTGTTCAGATAAAACTTTAAAAGGATAGTTGCACATCGGAGAAAGATTTATGCATCATGTGAGTAGTTTCCCTCCATCCCACTTTATCGAATGCGAATTTGTGCTAACAACTTCGTTTGTAGAACTTTCCCATGGAAATAGATGGTTTTGATTTCAACACAGCCGGATAGGGCGGTGATGGTTTTCAGTTCAAGGCAAATTGATCCCACCGAACAAGAAAGGATCACATTTCTGCATGTAACGTAATACTTATCCTTTCGGGGTGTCCTCCGCACATAAGGAGAGGGTACGTGTTAGTTGCTACGGCGTGTCATAGGTAGAAACAAATTGTGCGTCCCAATGTTGCAGTTTGATGCAGATATCGATACACTGTACATTGCGTGTGTTCATGGATAAGGGTTAAAGAAGGCTAACGGGCCAAAACATTTATATCGGATGTTGCAATTTAAATAGCATCTGTGTGGTATAAATGATATCTTCCGGCGAACTGCTCTGTTCTCACCGCAGACGTAGGTGGTTTCTGTTTTACGAAGAAATGCAGAACAGATTGAAAGACGAGCGAACGGAAATGCTACGATGAACTTTGCCTAGGACCAAACATAACTCAGGTGACTTTCACATGCTCAGGAAACACCATCTTGGCATGAGAAGGAAACCATGAGCAAAACCGATGAAGGGTGTCAATGGTTTTTCGCCCTCAGGTAGGAACAGTTTCTTTGCGCACGAAATGCTCCCTGCCGGGACGATTGATGGTTTGGTTCTCACCGATGTGACTAAGGGTCAGCTGGAGGGTAAAAATACATTTCGATAGTTTGAGTATGCCCTTGATTCGTTACTTCGTCTGATCAAATGCAACAACCCAGGAATATATTCCAGGAAGTTGAAAGAAACAAAAGTGAGAAAAAGGTTTTTTTTGTGTGTATACGGAACGGTTCTTTATTAAGCTACGATTGTGAGAAAATACTTTTTTTTCCCCAGACGCATATGTTTCAAAGGATCGGATGGTGAAATACTCTGAATTTGTTGAGAAGTTGTTTCAGTATCGTAGGAATAAATGAAGGTTAGGTAAAATTGCTGTTGCTTCTACCTGAGTCGTATCCTGTTTTGTAACAGCAAAACCATACATCTTTTGAGTTTGATCCTTCAGCTCTCTGTAGCAGCTCGGAATTGTTTTTGAAAATTTAAAGAAATCGTCACGTAGTATTATTTTATGGAAAATAAATAATGCACATTCCTGCGTGCAACTTGTCTTTAGCGATGCGGGATCGGTATACCTGACCTAACAATGGTGCTATGAATTCCACATTTTATTTGTCTATATTTTCCTCGCAATGTAACGCGAATGTGGACCAAAGTGTGACTTATTTTTGTCACTGAAATTTAAATTCAATGCGCGTCAATTTTTAGAGATCCGTATGGTTATCAGGATGGAGCGTTTTTTCTTGGAATGTATACATTATCTTAATCGACCGATCTAGCGATGAAACATGTTTACAAAGGATCAGAGGCTCGATAGCTATTCTTATCATATTCTGCTTTTTAAAAAATCAGAACACAAACATAACGATGTACCGTTTGTTATAAGGAAGTTTGAGTGCATGTTCTGTTATGGTCCTGTGCTTTCGTCGAGCAGAATGATTTATATTTCTAATCTTGTTTTTGTTTTCTATACTTGCAGGTAAGCATCCACCAAACTATGGAATCCATGTCGTACACCATCTGCGGCGTAGAACGTGTGCATTTGGTGGTAAAGTTTAAAATGTAATGTATGATCCATACTGCTTGTTGCCGTTATTATAGTTTTAGTTGGACGGTAACGCCACTTTCAAAATAAATTAAAATTGCATCCTATGCACGTGCTTTTTATGGCATAATGCTATTTTCATAGACGAATTGTATAGATCGTTAAAGGAGCCATGGTAAACATATTGAATTGTAGTGATGTTTGTCTATATCCCAAATACCAAATACATTCGTCGCTTGAAATAACCGTCGCGCACAACACTTTTTGCTATGATAACTGTTTGGAAACTATTAACTGAATCGGTTTGTGTAGGTGTTATTTGAAAATCATTAAATATCTGTAAGAATGTTGATAGCAAGTATTTGTTGAGAAATTAATGATCACAATACATAAGACAATATTGAGTAAACTATTAGGATCATAAGCGCTATAGTAGTTTTAAAATTGTAGATGCTAATTGATTTTGAACACCGATGCTAGGAATGGAAAGTCAATGCGCTTTGGTTGCTTGTTGTACACGGTTATGGATGCTTTATTTGATATTCTATTATCGATCGTGAGTTAAGGATTCAAAAGAAAGATAATTGAGGGGTTGTTAGCGCGCGACTGTAGCATATGAGCACAAAAGCTAAGCCAGAACAATTGTTGTTGGTTGTGTGTTCTATAGCCTCAAAAAACCCTAGTAATTATTCAACCCTGACTGGAAAGGGTAAGACATCGTCTCGAATGTAGAGTTAAGGGTTTACTTACCTACCGATACCTTTGCTGCCTCATTATTTTTGTTTTGTGCCACGTACCAAAAACAGAGATAGATAAGACAGAGAATGACTGTGGTTTTCTACATTACCTCAGCCAAAGATGCTGCTCTTGAGATATTTAAAAAAAAACGAAAATCATTATATTTTGTTGTATCTCGTATCGTTTTCTTGCAATGCTGGCGAGATGAAGACGGGCGGATGATAGCTAAGAGGAAAGATACGCAAACACTCGTCGTCGGCGATGATCAAAATTAATGATCCTCTTTGATCCGTGCTGTTCTGGTTGGATCGCGTGCTTCGCTTCTTGAATGATTGGCTGTTACACGAGCAGATAAGAGAGGGTGCGTCTCCCATGTTGAACGGATGCGGAACATTAGGCTGAAGTTGGTTTGGAGAATAAGTGCGTTAATTGCTTTCTTCGGGGTTGCCCTTTTGAACCCGCCATGTTGGGTGCGCCCCTAAGTTTCTTTCAAGGCAATTCCAACAAGGTGTGACCCATCAATCGATCATAGCAGCGCGGCGATATAAGGAGTGTTAACCATTTTTGCCTTCACGAGTGGCATGCGAGGCTTGATCGTAGAGGCACAGTTATGTGCGGTTGTGCGTAATGTAAGGCGTGTCTTAGCGTCGCGACGGATTTTTGCGTGGGGGTGTGGGTTTCCTTTCCTACTTCAATCGCATAACTGACTGACGAGAACTTTCACAATTCCTTTCTGCTTAGTAGAATCGGTTGTGGGGGCTAGTCACCAGAAAATCAAGGTTGATTGTTCTTGTTGCTAATAGGACTACCTTCTCCGCGCCTGTTTTGTCACCTGTTGTATGCTTACAATGATGCAGTTAGAGTTAGAGTTGTAATAGTTATTTGAAAAAGACGCGATCTGGAAATACTCTTCGCGCCAAGACAACTTACCATTTTACGGCGTTCCTGAAACGGTTCTCAGAATCAGTAAAAAAGCGCGTTCGATTGTCCCGTATTGATGATATTGACAACGAAGACGGGATTGAAGAAACAAGAAGCACTGAACTCCCATGAGTGGATGAAAGGAACACGCAGCACCCAGGTATGTGTGTGTATTTGTGCCCTTGTGGTCATTGATGTTCGTCGATCATTCCATTTTCTGCCGTAGGCACTTCTGTGACTTTTCATTTGGATAAAAGCTTCATAAAAAAGGAACCCATTCCTTGTCTTGTTGCCGACGACTCTCGTATTTGCGGTGAGTGGATCTGGTCTCTCTGGCAGTACCGCCGGGAAGCGGTTGACATACATATTCCCGGTCAAGACCGTAAAAATATCCATCGATGATGTTGGAAGCAGATGCAGAAAGGTGGAAGAGAACGAGCAGTAGGTTGAGGCGGCAACCCTTTTTCCTCATACGGTCCTGTAGGGGTTGTTCTTGTCTTGTTCGCTTCGCCCGCTTCGAGTTCCGTGTTTGAGGACGCTAATGATGTTGGCAATGGTTGGTCATCATGTAGGCCATTATATACACGTAGATACAGAAAAAAAAGCGTCGGAACTTATACGATGGAGCGACGAGAAGAAAAAAGTGTCAGCAGGCGTTCAAGAGAAAGACGTTCAAAAAGAATAAAAAAGGGGAATAAAAAGAGAAAAAGTGGTCACCCTCAAAATGGCGACGTTGATGCAAGTTGTTGTGTGGTGGGCTCACCAACACACGCGGGGGTAGATGCCGGTATGGGTCGGCCGCTGTTTGGAAGCAATGTCTCGGCATTCCGCAGCGAATCAATCGATCGAGCTTTGCATCGCGAAAGAGAAAAACGATCGGAGAAAGTAGGAGCACGGGTTGTAAGAGGAAACGAAATGCGAAGATAGCACGAGCCTCACGATCGTAATTTATCGGCAGTCATGGCGTTCTTCTCCGCGGGCTGTTGGACCGTTTCCCACTGGAACTATCGCAGAAGGCGGGGGTCTGTCCGTTGAAGTCCTCGTGCAAAAGCATGAAGCGATGCCACCAACCAATTTGCCCGGTGGCCATAGCTAGCCTCGGGCATGTGTTACCATACAGAGCGAGGGACACAGTGCAGCGTTTTGAATAAATCTTTAACCCTTTAAATTTGGGTAGACCTTTCTCCGATCGTTCATTCGAATGTCTTCCATTGAAGTTTGTTTCCAGGCTTTCCCCTTCTCGATCGTAATTATCGAAGTTATTTATGTATGCTACGAACGGGCGGAACTGTGTAGATTTGTTTTTATACAAACCCAGCCGATTCATCCTACGTTGACGGTCGTTTAATACTGCCACCGTTTTGCTGGGGACTCATTCATATGTTCATTCAGGGTTACTTTTTTACTGATGCTCAATCCTCAGTGTGATGACGTTGCCCGATCCTCATCAGTATCGCCGTTTCCCTGTTTAATCAATTGATATTTGGAGGATGGCTCTGTTACTCTCTTCGTGAGCCATATTGCAATGACGTTAGCGCGTGTGAGTATGTTTGTGTGAGAGGGAAAAGAAAGTTTTTCTGTTCCTCTCCTGTCCACTAACTTCCTGAGGTGATTCGGTGCGTCGTTATCACGCGATGGAGGAGAAGAGCAGCCCCTTCGTGACACCATTATGCATGTCGATGTGAAAAAGTGTCGATGAAGTTGAGCTGACACTTTTTCAATTTTCTCCGCCATCTTACCACCCTTTTTGTGGGGGTATTTTCCTTTCTGTATGTGCAAGCTCTGGCAAGTGGTTTTTTGTTATTCTCCTTTATCAGTCGTTGTCGTGTTTGGATCCTCACAAGCAAGCCGGATGGAGCGGACGGGTTGCATAAAGCAAGGGAGAAGGAGAAGCAACGTAACGGTTCATTATCAAAGGTCTGGCTGGTGGGCCATTTGCAAGCGAAAGAACCAATGTGGGTTCTTCTTGATTCGTATGTGTGATGGCCGCTAGCATGTCCAACGCGACAAATGGCCGTTGGTGGACAATCTGTTTTGTTGGATTGAAATTGGTGTCGGAGATGGGAGATTTTTACCGCTTCTAACTATCAAGGAAGGCGTGCAGAAATGAGTTTATGTAAATTATGTACCCCTCCTTACCTCCCCCTCTCCTTCCACGCAGTTGATGCTGCCCGGGGTGTTTGCTAGTTAGGATGCAATTTGTTTATGCAGTCTTTAAAATAATACGGCGGTAGTAATGAGTGAAGTAAGCCGAGCAAATTGCCCAGTCATAATTAAATCAAAACAAATCCTGGCAAATCAAATTATGCCTGGATGGCATTGAGTGTATTGGTTTTCCCGGTTCGGTTTGGAGTTGATTTTAATTGATGCAATTAGCGGCATTAGTGTTGTCTTTCATTTAAGACCCCGTTCGATGCAATTGAGTTTAAATGGGGCATCGCGCGAGGGTGACATGGATGCAATGACGATTATGGTGTTATTTAGGTTACACCAGCAGTGAGTGGAAAGTTGGCCCTGCTGTGTGAAAGTTGGCCCTGGACAGCCCAGGTGTAATTATAGGGACAGGCAAGAATGCGATGCACGAGAGAAATCTACCATGGTCCTTTCTCAGCGCGGTCCCAAAGAACTGCATCCTGGGAAGTATAAAGTATGATGACTGTGGCTGGGGTGTATATGCTGGATATGCGAAAAATATTCGAAATATTTCAATGTTTGTTTCTGGCAAGGAGATGCTCTATTAACTCCCCCCCCCCTGGGTTTATCATTGCGTGTTGTGGAAAGGAGATGGGCTGATCTTACGGTCCTAGAATACCTGGCCAGCTTGGTATGCCAAATGCAGCGGACTTGGCGAATGAAATGACTCCTCATGTCCACCGATAGGTGGGAATTGAGTTAGCAATGTGCGGGAGGAAAGCGGTGGAAGAATGTTCGTACGATCTTACACATTGCGTTGCTGTGAGAAAATATCCCACCGGCCTATTGGGACAGCCATCGACTGTACAATGTGTTTGCAATGACAATAATAAATGAAAATAATAATCATAATTGTGTGCAGTCAGTCGGGCGAGAAATTTTCCCGTCTCATGAAGCATTGGGACATGTGCGATTGGGAGTGCAGTTGAAAAGTTTGTATGCGAAATGTCTTAAAATGTGAAAGACACCGCTTCCCACATGCGTACGTGGTTGGTATGGTTGTGAATGAACCGTATGTCTGCACTTGAATGTTGAGTGCAATTGATGGTGACATATTACCGGCAGGGCTTTAAAGGGCGTCTTTGTCTTGGCAAATGTGTCTGGTCCATACCGCGCTGGCCTTCGGATTGAGCAGCTACGGAAAGAAACGATTACAGAAAAGCGTTGATCGTTACATGCACCATGCGGGACTGGTCATGCCGGCTGGGCACAGCATCGCTAGTGCGGCCGTGTGATGGTTATTAAAGCTTTAATGTTTTGATGCGTGTGCGATAATTTGTCGACAAATTTTCGCCAGCCATGATGGTGTTTCCTTTGCCCCGCGAGTATCGGCAGTCCGTCTATCATGGTGAGAAATCGCTGCAATGAGGTCATAGACCGACACAAACAAACACATACACATATACATACACATACTGCTAACAGTAGAAACTACCGAAATTATAGCGGTACAATCTTGGGATGGCAGTGAACTTAATGCTTGGCCATGGTTTGTTCAAACATTTTTAAATCGAAAAACAGTTCCATAACTGCAGGCGATCGTGTCAAGGATAAATTGAATTTAATCAAAAATTCGTCTCGAATGTTTCACCAAAAATCGAACAAAGTAGGTAAGTGCAGCAGCAGCAACAGCAGCTCGAGGCATCGAAGATTAAACGTCGTGTGTAATTAAGCCGCTTCAGACAGACGTGTGGGTTGGTTGCGGTAATCACGAAAATTGGAAGGTTTGTTTTACCCAGCAAACGTGGATTTCAACCAAACGTGAACCTTGACAAGATCACGCTTAGCAGCGAAAGAAGAAGCATGTTCATATATTTGAAGGATGTTAATAAATCCTCACCTGATCCACTCATTTCCACTACATCATATCTTGAGCTTTTTCAGAAAGAAGATTAGAGCAGTAGGAAGTGAGGGTATCGGCGGCATAGTCCGCGATCGTAACAAATATATTAGTTCTGGTGGAAGATTAGATAAAAGGGAGAAGTAAGCGGCTTAGGCCACGGTTCCCCCAAGCCAACGATTCCCGGATGAACTAGATCTTTAAGCTGTATGTGTGTGTGTTTGAGTCTCGATGGTTGATTATTTTTCCAGCTTCAAAATGTTGCATGTTTTCGGTATAAGCTGAAAAGAACAATCAGCTCTCGAGAAGGGATAGCTCAAAGTCGAACGACATTCTTCCCTTTTTTGAAGATTATTTAGGGAAATAAATTGACTGAAAGGATTACAAGCTACCGTGTGAGGTTGCCACGTTTATCGAAAGCGCTTCTATGACAGTGGCGCTAGAAAGGAACTAATACAAATGCGTTGAGAAAAACGATCGATTGTATATGTAATGAGCTGATTTATCAGTTTACACGTTACACGTATGTTTACTCAGGCAAAGCTCACAGTGATGCGTTGCGTTGAAGCTTCAATTATGGCGAGACAGTAACTTCTTAAATTCGCTTGCAATGAATATTCAAGACAGCAAAGTATCCGACTTCAGCAAAATATAAGATAAATAGACTTCATTCTAATGTCATACTTATTGTTTGTAGCTTTTCGCACGGCTCTTCATTCCACCACTGCTTGCTCCGGATCCATAATGCGTTTGGGTCATTTTTGTGTCTACCTCTGTGCGTGTGTTGTTTTATTCTTAGATTGTTTTGGGTCCAACCCTTAAGACTAATCATTCTCCTCACCCCTTTTCGTTAATTGAAACAAATAAATTATTCAATCATTATTTGTATGAGACTACTGAGCAAGTGGGTTCAGCAACCTCTCCTCCTCAATCGCGCATAATAAGCATCCACTGCCGCTGTCGCACTGCCGTCTCTGCTCTATCCCACACACAACGGGCCGGGCACCGGAAACGGGCAGGGAAAAGAATTGTGAGCTGCCAAATTACTAACAACAGCAGCACCGCGCGACGTGTGGGGGGGGGGGGAATCCAAGACAGTTAGAACAATAAAAGTGAATTAATTTTATCTCTCCCAGAGGCACCCACTGCGTGATATCACCTGTCATCTTATCCCTGCGGGGTTAGAGGCGGCCAGCACAGTGTGAGCTAATCTGCGTCATTCAATCTAGACGCAAAAGGTCCATTGTTTCGCGGTTTTTTTAGTCTTCAGGTGGGTGCCCCGATTCGGTAGGTTTTACCCTTTCCTGAACTAAGCGACCTAAGAGATGGTGGAAGATTTGATGGTGTGTTTTTCCCCAATCTTTCCGCCTTCTTCCTCGCTTGACTTGGAAACTCTTTAAAGGTGCAGTTTTTATGGCGTTGCCTTTTTTCTCACTGGTTTGTGGGGGTAAGGGATGGGGGGAAATGGTGAAAAATTACTCACCCTAAGACAAAGGCAACCCGGAGCTGAGCGTGAACCAAAGTCGAAATAAAAACTCGAAGGACACAAAAAAGACAGCCTGATGTAGACGGAAGTTTCACCTCTTCCTCTCTTTGGTCTGCTGCTTGTGGGTGATTTTGGTTTGCGACAAAAAAAAAGGAAAACAAAATCGCCTGGAAAACCTTTGTCCCGACTAGGCAACTGACTGGCCAAGAATGCTGGGAAACGAGCGAAGAAAATTCTCACGCTCAGCAAACACCTCGTTTGCGTTAAAATAAAAATTAACATTTTAATTTTATTTTCCCTTACACTTTTCTTCTGGAGCGCAAGTTCGGTTCGTTCTGGATGATTGCGGGTGGCGTTGGTGTAAAAGCGCCCCGTCCTGTGGCACATCATCACGGTCGTATGTACCTATGTATGTGTGTATGTGTGTAAGGGTATGTGTGCGTAGGTATATATGTATGTATGCGGTGAGTATGCAAGCTAGCAGCATGCACATGTCTGCCTTTGTCTTCGTCTTTAACGGTCCTACGGTTGAGCGATTTCAGCCGTTTCTTCCTTTGCTGGTGACGTCAGCGTTTTCTTCACTTCTCAACCGTGACTACCTGTTTGCATTCAATTTCCGCTTTATGTTTACGCACTCTGACACTCCAACTGGAATGGAATGGCTGTGTGTGTGCTCCGGTGGTAGAGCGAAGGTGGCGGTCGTTGCAGGAACCCACTCATCGATAAAGTTGCATTTCCGGAACACTTACACCGGTGCAAACTACCACCTGTGGCATGAGTTAAGTTTTTGGGAAGGATCTTTGAGAGTAAAGCAAGGATCTTTTTAACAAAATATTTGGAGTTATTTAGGGAAATGATGATGATTTATTCGCTATTATAAATATTTTTAATCAAAATAATTAATCCAAATTAATAAAATCGAATGATTGCAATTCAATCATTTTTTGTTTCGAAGAAAACTTTTTCAAATTAATATTCTACTATAGCTTTCTATGTTGCATTATTTTTTAAGTGTGCCTTAATTCTGTAACCATTTCAGCGGCATTATCATAACGATTATCGTCGATCTGTGATGAGGTGATGCGTGCAAGTTTGGTCTGCTTGCCGGCAGACGGTCCATTGAAACACCTCTAGATACAGATATTTGATTCTCAACTGCATTTTTCCAAGTGTATTACGCTTGTGGGAAACTCGACTTATCGCTATCTCTCCATCTCACCCCCGACCTCCCCATCCCTCCCTGCCGATAGGATGGAGTGAAAGTAACGTGAGCAGTGTGTGAAATTAAATTAAAGTAAGGCAAAAATAACGTGCTGATAGTGTGTGTGTGTGTGTGTGTGTGTGTGTGTGAGGAGAGCGTTGTTGCTGTGAGTAGTAGCGAAACTGTCCCAGTAGCGATGCAGGTGGACCTTGGTTGTCCACACGTTCACGTACGTACCTACGTACGTACGTCCGTGCGGATCTATTTATCCATCTATTTGCACTTATGTGATTCGCTCGCACGGAACCAATGTGTTATGGACGATTCCGTCGAGTTGAAGGTGTTGTTAGTGGTAGAGCTTCATTTTGGTGTACCCTGGGCCACACATCGGCAACGGTTTGATTCCATCGAACATTCCGGTTCGGAGAACGGTTGCTTGGCGTCTTATGTTCTGGCCCGAGGCGACTGTGGTGTGATCGAATTGTGTCCTACCAGGAGGCAGCACGCTTATGGTAGGTGCCAAGAAAGATAGTGCTCAAGTGCTTCCACATACGAAAACATGTTTTCAATTGTTCAAGAAGTACTTGACGCTCGAGAAAATTTGTTACAGTTTCGTAGTTGCGCTTCTAGCGCGCTTCCGTTGCTGTGCGGAACCACGCATACACACACACATAGATTCCCTGGGGCGTTGTGTTGGGTAGCAGATGCACTATTAGGATTCAAGAATGCGCATGCAAGGGGGACGTGGGTACGTGGGTAGTGTGTATCTTGAAGCGTAGTTTCTTGGCCATTTTCTAGAGTTGCAACACGCGGCAAGTAACCCGCAATGAAAATAGCCTCTGAGCATGATGGAAGCAAAAAAGCAAAGGATATGAGGTTCGAACCAAAAGGGTTTTTGGTCAAGTGCAACAAGCGCACAGCTACAGGCAATGTGAGGGGTGGCCAGTTTTTGTGAAGCATCGTTCAGCGTGTACATCGTTCAGTGCAGCTTTGTGTAATTCTATCATTTTCCAATCGCAAAGTACGAGCTGTAGAAATAATGTCGTTTGTTCAAGTAGAGCATGAATGAATAACTGGGTAAGTGGGTGAATCGTGGCGTAATAATCGACAACGGCAGTGCATCAAACCACCCCTCCCCCTCCCATCGTCATCATCTCAGTGGAGGATTACTTGATCGGGAACATCTTATCGCAGCCGTCCAAATCCTTCTACCAGTCAACGGAGCCAACGAACCAAACGAAAGTCCTTTCTTCGCTGAAGTAGGATTGTATCGGCTTAACGGCGCTGGCATTGGGCTGATGCCTGCGAATGAAAGATTATTATTTCCCGGAGAGTTGGAGAGAGAGAGAGAGTGGCGTCGAAACGGGCCGTACTCCCGGTCGCTGGTAGCACTACGTGGTTTGCTACGAATTCTAATTAATGTTTCGTTTCTTGAATAAGCTATTTTTGCAGTTGACTGATCAAAACCGCTTAGAAGCTCACAACATGTGCTGGGCCAGCCCTTCCATTCCCACGTAGCTGCTGACGCTAGAGGGGGAGGCTTGGAAATGGGGTAGAAGGTGTAGAGAAAGTTTCAAAATTTGCGCCGACCATTTTCTTCGGTGCCCTTTGCTACATGTGCCCCCAGGGGAAGAATGTGGCCGTCAACGGGTAAGGGGTGGGACCTTAGCGTTGCCGGATCTTACGCGTCGTATGGAGTGAGGATTGATTAGAAAATCCATCACAGGTTTATTTTGCAGTACAGATAAATAGAGTGGAGTTTATCGCGTCTGTTCGGTGTAAAACGGCGAAAAAGTGTTGCAAAATCGAGCTTGTGCGTCAAGCGCCGCGGAGTATCGCGCTAATGATGAGCTCGCTTTGACGAAACCGCGCTCGACGAGGGTCGCTGCAGAGAGACAATCAATCATGATGATCGCTGTCACTAGGGAATTCAATGGTATGATGATGATGGAGAGCCGTTGGTTCATACGATTGTCTTGGAATAGTGCTGTGGTGGAATGTTCCTCCAGGCTAATAATTAAATCCACCGGATGATCCTCCTACCTTGGAGCGCTTCACTGCCGCACTCTAATAGAGCGCGGCTAAGGCAAAACGGTTTTGATCTCGATGGTCGCCACCGGAGCAAAGCGTTGGACTAAGTGAAACAAAAATATGTTATCATAATATTTAGTGGTGGTCGTGGTGAGTGACGTCTGGTAAGCTCTTTTGTGTTGGAAGCTTCAACAAGTTGACATCTAATTCCACACTGTTTGAAATAATGCTCCCCGTACCCGCCAGTAGAAGAATGTAAGGATAGTAGCAAGTACATTTCTAAACCCCAAGCATGCCGCAAAAATGTTGATAAGCTCTGGAATTATTTTGCACAGACACATTTGCCAATACAGGCGAGCAAAACAAAAACTCAGAAAAAATGCGCTCTACCGCTTTCTCCCCACGAGAAAGAAAGAATTTCACCTCTCAAAACCAAACACCACCCTTCACTTGCCGGGTTCGCTGATCGGGGAGAACGTTATACACGCCCGGGGATTGATTTTGAAGTAGTAGCATTCAAATCATGATTAATTACAGTTGTGTCGTTACCACCTTCTCGAGGGCGTTCAAGTACAGCCATCAATGAAAACCGTTTTTCCGGGTCACGGGTACATTGGTGCAGCAGTAGCAGCAGCAGCAGCAGCACTCGTGGTAGCAGTTGCCGGCATCCGTTTGGCACCGAATCCCAAGAGTACATTTATGTCTTTTACGGAACATATTGCTTTTCATCTCTTCCGTCCACCGCTTGGAATGCGAACCATACATCGCGCACATGGTCCCGTGTGCATTTGCCGGTGATGTGAGCTGCCAAAAAATCGACGAGTCTTAGAGTACGAGTTTGGTACCGTTGAAGTGGAAGTGAAAAGTATCGACATAAGTACTCTGCACCATGCATTCTCCTGGCTGAAAATTCGTCTTTCGTCGCGATTCGAGGGTACTCTGGCTTCAGCAGGGCGGAAAAGAAGAAAGTGGTGCGAGGTAGAGAAAGAGAAACATTGGAACATTCAATCTGCCTAACGCTTTTTGGGATCTTATCTTGATGCGACCAGTAACCGTTGGAGATGGTAAGATCGAGCCGTAACAAGCGAACATGCAAATAACGTAGCACATCGCCAAACTGAGGTGTTTTTCGGTGTGTTGGTGTTGAGAATCTGGAAAAGATTCTATCGCACGAAACATCTCTGCTTGTTAACTCTGGGTGTGGTACGGTAGAGGGTGAACATCAAAACTGGGATGCATACTCCCTTGGTGGTATCGAGTTTAGCCGTGCTGCTGGGAGCTCCCGAGATAGATTGATTATAATCTTAAGCAATCAATTTAGTTCTTCCGTAGTAAAGGAGTGTGTGTGTGTGTGTGTGTGTTTTCTCATGCTCAGTGCTTGTTATGTTGTGTGTCCTTTGGCTTGTTCCATGCTGCACTCGTCTCGGAAAGACCGTGAAAAGTACTGTGACAGTGTAGAGAGCGATGCTATCTCTCGGACGCTGGGTACTGTCTATCATTTATTTGTTCTGGTATGAGATTACTTGTAGCTGTTCAATTTTAAACCCTAATTCGGAACAGCAGAGTCTTTCGTCGCAGGACGTGCTGTGGATGCAATAATCCGTGCTGGTACTATGGCATCGAAACAGAATATAAAGCGCAGCCTCAGACATAACAAATGCTGTACCATTTTCGGGTACCCGTTATTGTTCATGCTCTAGTGGATTCGTTAATGAAATTTTTAGAGTGTTTCTACTTTCAAACTATAGAAACTGTGTTCGGTTTGGTAGGTGAAGTCAAATAAACCAAACAATCAGCCACTAACCAGTGCAGTCGTAAATGCAAACTGATTGTGTGCCCGGGTGTGTCTGCGTGTTTGTTTGCGTTAAAGGACGCACTTGGTCGTGTTATTTTGGGTAATCCTATCTTTCGCCTTCAACTAATATATGTATCTTTTTTGTACTAAATTCTATTGCACGGAAAGGATAGTTGCAACATCCATTCCTTGTTTACAATCGACACTACGGGGATTAGTGTAGAAGTTTCGGAATAGTGAAATTTGTTTACCTTGTGCGCTTTCGGGAAATGGGAACAATTAAACATCGTCAGGAGATCAGGCTATCCATCACGGCAATAGAAGGCTCCGGAAAGATCAATGTCTTGCTCTTGCTGATGCTCCACTCACTCGGGCAGCACTACTGCGTCTCACGAGGCGCAGGACCTTATTTTCGGGGCTCGGCGAGGCAATGCATAAATTATGGCTCAATCAGGGATGCCGGGGTTCGAAGGCGTCGTGAACAAACCGTGATGTCGGGAGTGTTTGTCATTGTCGTTTGTATACGCTTCGTACGAATAGACATTCCACAAATCACAGCACCGCCTCCGTGTCCGTCCACTACAACTCCTCCGTCGTTTGCGAAATGCATGAGGCGAAGCGCCCGTTTGATGAGGATGTTGCACAGTAAGTAGCCACTGTGCATGGTATGCGTGTCTAGTATGACAGCTTACCCAAGCAGGGTGATTTAAATCATCGATAATACTTCAAGAAAATCCTACTCCCGTCTTGGTGAGGAGCTGCGGCGTTCGGCGGAATGGATAAGTGTGCATTGTGTTACACACAGTAAGATGGTCGGAAAGGATGAGTCGAACCAATGGAACGGTTTTGTCCGGGTATGTCCGTGTTCATAATCGATGACAGATTGCCGGGGACGGATTTGGAGCGTCCGCGTCCTCACGTCGATCATGCCAAACACGCAATCGGACGTCTCACACAAAGCGAAGTGCCACGGTCGGGTTACAGATTTTGTTTTATTTCTTTTTAGTCTCATGCTACTTTAAGCTGAGTGCAGTTGTGGCGCTATCATCTGCTAGCCAAGCACGGGTCATGCACAGATGGAGCAAGAGACGGACAAATCTGATTATTCTGTACCACCTTTTGGATAATTGGAACGCTACCCGTAGATTGTTCGAGCGGCTGACCTCGATAAGGGGGACGGAAAATTAACGTTACGTACGCAACTGTGAGTGTGTGTGCAGGAAGCCGGACGAGCAAAACCCTTTTGCCACAGTATGTGACCTTACCGAATCTTTTATCCCTTGTTCGGAGCGCCGGCGGAAATGCTTTGAGCGGTACGCGCCATGGCATGATGGCTCAAGCAGTGGCGCTGGATTTGAATCGGATTTGAAGCTTCCGTTCAAAATTAATTTCGATTTCATACTTTCTCCTCGCGTTTGCTACTGCTGCTGCAGCTGCGTTTATGCAGCTATAGACGATGGCGGTTTGCGCGTGACTTGTTTTCTCCATGACGCTTCGGTCGGAACCGCGCGACCGCACGTGAATGGAGCTTTTTTTTCTTTCCCTCGCGGAGTAGTGGTGTGTTTGGTTCAGTTTTATGCCTGTTTCCCTTTTTTTGAGCTTTCGCATTTTTGTGCTAGTTTTAACTGTTGTGGAAAGGAAGTTGAGCTGTCGATGCTCGGACACACACAAGCGTGATGTGATAGTGTATGCTGGATACTGGACGAGGATTTAATCTCGTCTGCATCCGATGGCACGATCAGGGTTGTCTTTCTATCTGCGCTTCGAACTCATTTCTTTAGTGTCGTTTTTCTTCTAGTTCGTCGGTTTGTTTTCCGGCGTGCCCTGTGTCACTGTTCTTTTAGGAAATGCAGCATCACGATCAAATATCCCTGCGTTCACTTTTAATTTTCTGCATGTTTTTTCTTGTGTAATGGTATGCATCAACAGTGGCATGATGCATACTGGTTCTGAAAACGTAAAGCATTTATATGATTTTTTTGAAGTACGTGATCTGGGCAGCGTAGAACAGTGCTCTACTTTTTGGTGACTCACATGGGCTCTCTTTCTCTTTTTGTCCAATTCATCAACACTTCCACAGCAACTGTCAGCATTCGTAATGGTGCAGCGTGAAGGACATACGTTTTTTTTGTCTGTCTTTGAACAGTTGTCTGCAGACGCCCAGCTCGGCTGCAGTCTCTCGTTGAACATGCTCTAGAATGGTTGGCCACCAATTGAGATTAGTTGTGCCTTTTCCTACTCTAACCTAGCTGCACGCTGAAACCTAGCGTAAGAAAACGGTTCCTATTGCAAGGACGTATTTTGAGGTGTGGCTCGGCGATTAAATCGTGTTATGCTGCGGTTACACTACATTTGCTGCCAATGCACACCAGCGTGGAGCACCGCCAATGGCCCACTTCGAAATGAGTAAACGTGGATCACAAGCTATCTGCGGGCACAAGAGATCGTCATCGGAACGGAGCGTCGACTAGCAAAAAAAAAAAAAGAAAAAATGAGTCGTGGAACACAAATGGGTGGCCTGGAGCGAAGAAAATTGGATCGGATTGTATTGCGCGCAAGAATGTGAGACGCACATTTGCGCCAAGCAGAGTAAGCCCGTTTTTTCTTCTGCTGTCTCTCCCGGCTAGTTTACCGAGGGGAAAATAAACTCAACTGCTGGTGGTTGAGCAACTCCTTTCGGATTTTTCAACCCCGGGGCGTGTACACTTCATAAATACGCTTAGTTAAGAGATTTGTTTCGCTCAAAATCATTGGCGTATCGTTTGGAGACATGAAGGGCGGTTAAGGCGGACGACTTGGCAAACCGTCACTTTAATGACACGGTTCTGCTGGTATCGATGTATCGTGGCGATAGCTCGTGGCGGAGGGCGGACTTGTAACAAAGAGCAATTCATTCGTCACTTGAACATGATGTCATTTTTATGCCCCCAACATGGCCAGCAAGAAAGGTTAGTTTTTTGTAGTTAAACGAGCATTTGACAAGTTTTGGGCCGTGACTACACTGGTCTAAAAGAGTCGCTTAAGTTTAATTACTTCTCATATATTAAATATAGTCTTTAAAATCTTGAGTAAAATTTGTGGTGAAAACAAGAAATGACCACTCATTAATTCTTTCACTATCAAAAACAAAAATAGTAACACAAGCTTTGTCCGTTTTCCACTAAACAGGTTTTTCATTTTGCGCTCATTTACGCAGGTATGTTGTCTGCATAATTTGCGTGGATGCCCTTTTACGAATAATAACAGTTTGTGTGCGTGGGTCCATTTGACCGGCTTATGGCGCACTATCGACAGCTGATTAATCAAAGTTGATTAGCATAATCAATATCAACCGAGCCTACACTTCAGCTTAACTCAACCGATATGGTACCGTTTGATGATGCTTGGCAGGCAAATGGGCACCCACATCTTTTGGCTGGCATATGAGAGAGCACTGGCTGGCGGCGGTGTGTTAGGGATGCAGGAAGAAGTGTGCCTATAGTGGTCAGAACCATTACGGTTATTAGCGGTTATTTTTCGTGTGAGGGTAATTGATGGCTTACTTGTCCTTATGTCTGGGTGGTTGATGGTTGCTGGCGTTAGTGTTGCGCTTTGCTATTGCGTTCTCTTGACGTTCGGTTTTGTGTTGTTTATGACGGGGGCACCACAATAGTGGAAAACCACTCTGCACAATCAGACACCCCGGATCTTGGAAAGCATGGAGCTATTTTTCTTCACCACAGTTTGTGGTTGGTGAATGTTTGTTTTGTATACATGTTCACGCGAGTCTTGCGCCTTCCGGTTCGTTTGAGAATAGAGTTTTTAAGCTTATCCTATTCTATTTCGTGTACAGTTTTCCCAATCAGAACCGTGAAATTCGAAGGTTAATTAATTAATAGCATGTAATTGAATGACCTGTGAAGATGTAGGCACGAACTCTCGTTTGATTGAATACTGAGTGTTATATTACGATAAGATTGACAACCGCAAACAATTAAATGTTATTAGAGGTTTTGTTAATTGTTCTTCGAACCTCATCTATACCAATCATTGAAATGTTATACAGTCGTCTTATTTGTTTTAAATAAGGAATTACGTTGTGATCAAATACTTGTTTTGCCTATAACAAATATACCATCAATCTAGAAAAAAGACCAGAGATCCTCGCTCAAGATAGTTCCTAAATCATTTAGGTTTTATGATGAATGATAAAACGTTGTTCAACTGGTGGTTGTCTTGCTATCAAACACTTGCTACTTTCGAACAGAAACGAAGCACATGGAAGAAATACCGGGAACCGGGTACGGGTGGCTGCGTTGTAGTACTTGACTCTAGCATCATTTATCTTATTGTTTGAGTATAGCTCGATGCAGAGCCATGGCGTCGGGATTTGAAAAATTGCACTTCGTTCGGTACTCGAGCGTGTGCGGCGGCGCCGGTCGTAAGAGTTGTCCCGCATACGCTAGGCGACATAATTTCCGGCGAAATGGTGGTCGGTTCTTTGGTGTGCCAATTTGAAATTTAGTGCCACTTTAATGTCGGTCACCAAGGTGGTGGTGGTGTGTGATTGATTGGCTTAGTACGGTATGTATGAAGACGAATCGAGATAGCTCAACGTATGCCGGTTAGCATTTCGTACAGTCCTTAGGGAAGGGTTTGACGGTCTTCGGAAGGCAGAAGTAATCAGGTGGGGGAACACTAAAATCAAGTGTTGTTCATGTTTAGCTACAGTATCGATAGCATCAGCACAAACACTCGTGTGCAGTCTTCCGTCTTGTGGTACATGTCTGTGGGCTTTGAAGTTTTTCGGGGAACAAGAGTGGTACAACTAATTACACAACCAATTACATTGCGCCTACGTACCCCATTTTCTCTGTGTGATGTTTGGAAGTTAAAGTGCGTGTTTACCGGAGCCCCGCGGGTTATGGTTAGTATGCCGATCACGATTACTAGGAACCTTTTAGTCGTGCTGTTTTTTTTTTGTTTTGTCAGTTCACTCAGCTTCCCTTACGTCGTCATCTAATCGAGGGCATCATTTCAATATGCTGACGATCGTTCATTGGGTAACCGGCACATTGCCCAGTTTGGCGTGTTTGACTGAGCCAAGAAAAGTTTCCGATTTCGCAGATTAATTTTCAACTTCGGGACGATTTAATTAATTTTCATCCTCGAGCTATAGGAAACCATCGTCCGTAGTGGGAAACCAGGCGAAGTTGTCGGTTTGGTGTACGGTGAAGCGGTGGCTGTATCGAGAAGAAGCTTGGAATGCGCTTAAAGCTAGGGGCGGAGTCGACACAGAGTGATGGTTAGAATATTGCGCCAGTGATGCGTCTGTAGTGCTAGGACTTTTTTAATTTCTTGTGAAATTGTTGAAAACATAGCTATGGTTGTGTTTGAAATGCAAAATCGTCATCGGAAATGCGGAATCGTCTGTATTCGTAAGGAGTCCAGAGAATCATAGCATCGATACCAGCAATAAACACGAATGCGTGAACGAAACGATGGTCCAAATTTGCGCGAAAATGTTAAAAATGTTTGGATATAGGACAAGCAGAGAGAGGAGCATTCTACGAAACAAATCGACTGCGATTGCCAGTGAGCGATGGCGGATGGAACGGAAGCTATATTTTTGATTACAGCTTAAAAATCACTTCAGGCGTTAGATTCCAGTTTGATTAAAAGTAGATGGAAATATCTGGAAACTGAAACTACGAGAGCATTTTAGTGAATGAATTGAGCGTTTAACGTTTCCTGGAAGATGTATATTTCATTCCCTCTTTCTCGTTACTTGGCTTTGATGGATCACAGGTAGTTTTTAGCTGGTATACAGATGCTATTTTTCTTTATTGTTTACCATTAAATCGATTGAATGTTGCTTCTTTCGATTTAAGCTCGATATTAGTTCCACCTCTTGTTTGTTATTGCATCTTACAGCTGTACCAAAACAAGAACAATGGTTGAATATATACAACCATTCCAGATTGTATCAGCAATCGTCGATGTATAGACATTTTATTATAACAAATCTTGTAACTAATGCACCTTTTTTGTACGAATGCACTGTTCGGGTAATGGGTTTCACTTTTAGGTGTGAATTAGCTACACTGTTCGCAGTTGAAGAAGATCTGAAAATCATAACCATGTCGAACGCACATCTTTATTGATTCGTTTACTTAGCTTTTGCTCAAAGCTACGCGGTCTTTGTGGCGATACTGCGAGACGAAATAGAAACCAAAACGAACTTAGCGCACACGGTGGTTTGGTCATGGAAATTAAAGTATCATAAAGTGCAAAAAAACCGGCACGAACGTGAATGACTCAATGATAAACAGAGGTAGTTTTGAAAGTGGAACTGAAGCGAATAGCTAGACTAGCTCGGCTACTGCATCATTGAGGGTTCGTGCACTCGCGTGAAGTATTTCGTTTCCCGCAGTATCAATGTACGATTTTCGATGGTTTTCTGTGCGTTCAAGTTGGTGGAAAAGGCAAAAACCAAGCCAATTTGATAGATATACACACGGCGAGGTAGTTTTTAGTCGATCGATTGATCGTGGTTATACACAGCCGATGTTTAGTTGCTGGGTTTTCTTTTTCACTGCAAAGTGATGGTCTGGGTACAAAGGAGGAGCATTACTAATTCCTACTCACTGGTACATTGGTGGATTTCGATTAGTTGATTGATTTTCAAGAATCTGATGTGTCGAGTGAGTTAGCGATGGTGGGATGTGTACGTGGAGTAAAATATTAATTGCTGTTAAATTCCATTCCATTCGGGGTGGGATTGACAGGCAATCACGAAGGAAATGAAAGTCTTAGAGCTACGCACATTTTGATGGAATTGCAAGAAGAGCTGTGTAATACTGTTCTATGCAATGAAGCAGAGTGAATTAGTGGGAAAGGCCGGGAGCTAAAGGTAAATGAGATGCATGGGATATTTGTATTGCGAAATGAGATGAAGCGTTTGCAGCATGTACTGTAGAAAAAAACCCCAAGAAGTGGTGTAGCGTTGCTTGTGTGCAATCAGGTGATTTACATTAAACCTGAGAATATCCATTAGCCTTACGGTGTCTGGCACAAGATGACAATTGACTGATACACACATTGGCGAGTTAGCAACAGCTACTGTGGCATCTTGTATCAATAGCTCCAGGCTGTTTTGAAGTATAAATGTCCTGGCAGTATGGAATGATTTCTCATCATTCTCTTTGCGAAATATCCGCCATGCCGTCGTTGCTACAGCATGCCGGCGAATGGTGAGCCGCCTGGGAAGAAAATATTTCTGAGGAAGTCACAGTTTTGCAGATGCCGTTTCGCAGGTATTTTTCTGCACAGTCATTAGTGAATTAGGTTTGATTTGTAAGGAGTTGCAGAAGCCGCCGGATCGGGGGGCTGAGTGGTGTTGACTTGTGACTTGATTTGTACGCTTGACTGATTGGTTCGTTTGGCGAGGATGACGACGACAACGATGACGCCCGTGGGACTGAGTTCATCGTTCAGATTGAATCCCGTCTCCTACCGGTTGCCCCGGTTTCTTTTTGCCATATGTGTATGTATGCGCTGAGAAACGGGAAACCGATTCGGAAGAATGGAATGAAAGGGTCTTATAAACAATGCAGCATAATGTAATTATGTTTGATAATGATCACACGATTCTTAACTGTTTCATACTTTATGAATTCACCGAGTGCGCCGTGCCACAGCGCGCCACCAGCAATGGCGTGGCCGCGTAAAGAGAGCAAAGGCCAAATGAATGAGTATGGGCGAAAACTCCGAACAATAAAACAAACAAGCCCAAGTAAACTAACTGTGGGTTGCGGGGCCTTTCCAACAATGGGGCCGCTATGGTGAAGTGGAACTCAAGCGTGGGGGGAGGTGCTAAGAACATTGGATAGGAAAATGAATAACACATCCCCTCCTCATACACACACACACATGCTTGTTGTATGGTATGGACACTGTTTGGTGTATCACGCGTGATGTGATGCCGTGCGTGAGACATTTGATGGAAAAAATCGTGGGTGAAAAGTCACCGACCTAATGTTGGCCGACATATGGTTTGATAACAATAGCAGCAACAACAACAAGTTCAATCGTCGCCCCAAGCGACGCTGTACACAATAGAGCATCTGCAAGGTGTCGTGCCAGTATCGTTTCGGGACAGACTAGATCCGTCGTGCGGAAAAGACGCCGGCCGGGCGTGGCTGTGCAGTGTCGTGGCTGGGTGGAAATTTAATTGTCTTGTTAGAAACAAAGCGTTAGCGATGAGAGCCACACACAACCTCATGGCTGCTGTTATGAGGGGTAAAGGGGAGGGGGGGGGAGCGGGTTGCCATGTCCCATGGATGTCAGTAGCACCATACTATGACTCAAGGCGGCAAAACAAGTGGCACAAGTGGGTGAGAACGGCTTCGCAAACGTTTTCACATGTTCTGCGTATACTACCGTTAGTTTAATTTATTTTCAAATACCGTCTTACTTGGGTACAAACACTCAATGTTTGAAAGGAGTTTTAGTCCAAATTAGTAAAAAGGTTTGTGTGTTTTCTTTTTGCATCACCGAATAAACTGTAGTTGTCGGTTTTGTTTGTATTTACGCAATTTCTCAGGAATTTTACCGCGAATTTAGTTTACCGTCAACATAAAAATGGATCATCTGCTTGTGGAGCAAAATTGTTTACTCTCATAGCTTTTTGTTCGTCTGCTGAAACTGATACAATATGCACAATGAGTTACTCGACTTAACAGTGCTGTTTACTTGCTGAAAGTGCTTTATATGACAATGGGAAGATACGAGATACGATCTTACGAAACGATCGTTCATTCGTTGTTTAGTAAATCCGGTCCAGTAATGAGCGAAAACCAAACATTCCAACCGACGGGTCAATATTTATCGAATAGCTAAAAATGTTTACCGCCTGTTGCTGCTTTCTGCGTTCTTCGTACCACAATATTCAGGCAAATGCTAATGCATTGTTTACATTTTATTTTTTATTTTTCTATCCACAGTTTTACTGCTGCTCGGTTTGGCGATGGCGAACAAAACGATGGACACACGGGAAGGTGAGGATGTGATCTTGAAGTGTCGCTTCAACGAGCACTACTCGGACCGGGAATACTCTTACTATTGGGCGCAGCAGTCACCAAATAAGTACGACAATGTTGCGATCAAGGGTGACACCTTCAACCCCAACTACAAGTAAGTGTGCTTAACTGATACAGAATAGGGTTGTTTCTTTTTACGTCTGAAAAATCAAATTTCATTGCTTTTTATTCTCTTCCTAGGATTGATTACCGACCTAATCAGGGTATTTACGATCTGCAAATCTTCAATGTATCGTACGCGCGCGATAACGGCCGCTTCGAGTGTCGCATCAAGCAGATCGGCAGTGACAATGCGATCTACGAGGATTACTACAATCTGACGGTGCTTACGCCGCCACAGCCTCCGCTAATATTTCCGGGCAGCGAAACGACCGCCACGGAAGACAAAAAGCAGGAACTCACCTGTAGCAGTGTGGGTGGCTCCCCGGATCCCACCATTTCGTAAGTTTCAAAATATCCAGTGTGTCATTCATGAAGATAAAAATATGGCGCTCCCTTCTGCAACTTTGTCAATGTTTGCAGCTGGTACCGTGAAGGAAGTACAACACCATTGGCCGCCAATCTGATATATGGGGGATCGCGTGACATGCAGACGACCAGCACATTGACCATTATCCCACGTCGAGAGGATGATGGTGCGAAGTTTACGTGCGTCGTGTGGAACCGAGCAATGCCGGAGAGCCAGCGGCTGGAAACGGTTACGACATTGTCAGTGCGATGTAAGTACCCGATTTCACTGTAGTTTCCATATGTAGCACCGCACCGTTGCTCTCAAATCGCACGGAGCCGGCGTTCATTTGTGCGTCTTCCTGTAATTATGCTTAAATATTGCACCGCGAACGAACGCCTGTGATCAGGGAAGATGATCGATGAGCGAACGTTTGGGACAGCTAATCGAACACTTCCAGGAAGTGAGACATTAGTCAGTCACACGTACATTCCGTTTTTCGAGAGCTGTAGAGATTTGAATTGTTTTTGTTGTTGTTGTTGTTGTTGTTGTTGTTGTTGTTGTTGTTGTTGTTTAATCTGTTGGAGCGCAGATGATTCAGTCACTCTTTTACAGATGGACACATCTTTCGAAGCTGTACCACACACAGTTTTTAGCAGGGAATTCCCGTGGCTTCTTTCAATCCGCTCTAAAAAAAACGTACGCAAATCAGCATCTTGAATGCGATTGTTGCTAGTTTGACCTCGTTTGTTTCTGGTGCCGGAGATGGCAAATTATGAATCATGTTACACCTGAACTCAGCTAGTTACTCATGGAAGCATATCGGTTTTGCTGGCAAGCAAAAAAGGAGTTATCTTCCAAACAAGCAGGGCGCCATCATTGTGCGTGGAAGTATGACACGTAAAATATTAATCAGACAAGTTCGCGCGCCACTGTGCAGGGCGTTTCTGTGCCTGTTCCTGTTCGTTCCGTAGCGTAGTAAAGGCTTTCCGGCTGACTGTGCAAACTTTCTTTTTTTTTTCTTTTTTTTCTTTTATTCCGTTTCCTTCGATCCAATTCCCTTCCGTGAGGCGTTTGATGGTTGGTTGGTTTCTACTTTCATTTCATTCCCGTTTCATTTTTGCGTTTTCGACCTTCACGCAGAGCCAGATACAATTTTTTGTGTGTATCTGTACTGGTTTTGAGATCTCCACCAGATCGTGTTCCAGGAAAAGATTTGAATATGGCACCGTGAGTTATTCACAGCTCTCCATCCCTTAAAAAATGGCAACATTGACAGGGATGATGCGATTTGGACGTACACAAAATAAAGAAAGGAAGCAGCTTCAAGGTAGCGGTTGAACGAAGCGTAACTGTTGCATTTTTTGAAGAAGAATATTCATGTTGCTTCGTTGGATGGATTTATGTTAGAGAAAAGCGTCGTATGGGCCGTGTTCGCCACGTGCTCCTCCGTGCCGTGTTTAGATTATTATTTTGATTTGCTTGTGTTTAAGTCGTTGGTTTTGTCGGTGGACGTGGGCCGTGAGATGTTGTTGCTCAGATTTGTGAAATATTCAATGCATTTTTGATGTGCTTCGGATGAACAATGAATGAATGAAAAGACACGTTGTACATTTATTGAACAGCGTAAGAGATTGTTTTAGATTTTCCAGTGTGGTCCATGTTGCGATGGTTGCAGTTTAATGCAATCGCGTTGCTGTTGAACGTTTGATAAGGAAGAAGGTATTTTTATGACTCTATTGCTCTGTACAAATTCGCATTTCTCTTATCACTATAGAAATGCTAAAAAGTATTTTGTGATGATACAGTAAAAAGCAAAAATATAGGATACGCAGAGGTTTTAAAGAAAAGCTTATATTTAAACAGAATATATAAACCATTAGATATCATTAAAAAGTACAATACGATATAATCCGAGCAGTTAAATTAGCAGAACATAACGCTTCAGGGTGTTCGCTGTATTTTCATTTTCTCGTTAGATTCACAATGTTTTGTTTTCGATGAATTTGGGATAAACTGGATGGGTTTGTAACGTTTTGTGGATGATAATTCTTGGGTCGGTTTCTGTCATTTGTGACATTCGCAACTCAGCGGGCGGCAAGAGAAGGTACTCTATTACGTTACAGAACAGCCACCTATAGGATCGCTACAGAGCGCTCTGTGCGTTGTATCACTCTTTCACCTCTCTTTCGGATATCTTTTGGCCCCAAGGCGGGCATGGGTCGAGTGTACTGCAACGGTGGAACTAGGCAAACTGACCGCTCTTAATAACCGAATCAAATCGTGGGGGAAAAAAGTTAATGGGCATCATTAGCGCCACAGCACCACACAACACAGTGCTGTACTCGCACAGTTAGAGGAAAGGCAGAACCTTTAGAAAGTCGGTGATAAGTAAGGTTGGATAGGCAGAAAAAGATGGTGGCTTGAGAGAAGCATTGCGAGAACAACGGACGACGACGACGGACACGCTGTGTACGGCTAGAGTTGCTGCCGGTGTTGATGGCAGTGAAATTTTGTTTTCCGTTAATTAGCCTCCAAGTTCTTCATTTGCGCACCCTCCTCCGCCTCACGGTCGTGGTGGTTGAGCGATGTGTTAGGTGGGGGCGTGGGGAGCGTGCACATCGAGAGTGAGGGGAGTGAGTCGTCGGTTGTTATTTCACTTGCCATTCTGCTGTGTATATATTCTCTTATTTCACTTTTGTCGATTTTTTTGTGTGTGTCCTTGCTTGGGTGCGCTCATTTACTGCGCTTTGTTGGTGTTGTTTTTATCCCCCGTGAGCACATTTCTAGCCGTTCTTGTTGGTGTTTCGAAGCGAAAATTGAAATTACGATTTGTGCGTTGTTTGGATTTGCTCAAGGACTGGTAAAATTGGACTTATGTACAGCTACACGGCGGTTGCTGCGTTGGAGGTGACAGGGGAGAAGCACAGATGTTTTCATTGGGCGCGCAATGCAACACCGGGTATATATATACATATAAACTGTTGTGCAGGTCCGTTTCGTGCTTATTTTATGCTCAATGCTTTGTGACCTCTCCTTCCGCCCACTTTGGAAGGCAACAAATGCTAATTATTTTTCATCTGATTTAAAGCTTGTTTGTGGTACGGCCTCGTTACGGTGGGCAATTGTGAAATCTGATTTTATCGTCAACTTCATGGTTATTGTATCTCAGTGGGCAGCAACGTCGCCAATCCTTATCTGTTGGGTTGACCAGATTTTTTTGAACTGTGTCAAAGAGGATAACGAAGAAAATGTTATCATTTGATTAATTAGTGTGAATGATGTAGATATAGCGCTCTAGGTTTAAAGCACAGCTAGAAGTTCAATTGCTTTGCGAATGAATTTTGTGATATTCTTCGATGTTCTGACGAATAGACGATGTCTCAAAACTAGTTTGTGGAGTTGAAGCATTGTTGTGAACTTGTATTAGTATGTGGTTCCAATACATAGAACCTTTAGAAACAACTTGTTCGGCCATAGTCACGAAAAGCGTAATCAATTTCAGTATCATTTCGTATTTTCGTCTATCAGGCTCTTGTAGGATGAGAACGCCTAGCGCTGGTTGGTATCGAGCTTACTGCTACTACTATTGCTGTTGACAGGGACGAAAATAGTTTTCTAGTTTACAGAATAGCACAATATATTAAAAGTTCGTATCGGTGGTGGGGGCCTCATTCGCTGCATGGAAAGGAGCATCTCTTCTGGCCGGCCCATTCGTTCAAACAGGAAAGCCCCGCTTGCATGGAACGTCGAGGATGTGTCTCTTCGTCAACAAATGTTTAATGTATTTAAATAAATTACCCAGCCGGATGAATACCGGAATGTTTGTAATTTGGAAAGTTTGTCAATTTTGAACAAAGTCGTTCTTGTTATAGTGTGTTGTTGTTCGGTATGTGCTGCAATTGAAACGATGCAGAATCCATTTGTAGAACGCAGATGGGCAAACGTTTAACGACAACGCAGAACGATTGTTGTCTTCTATCGACTGATGCTTTGTTGCACTATGTTGCGAAATTTAACCAATCCCAAAGATAAGAAATACCGTTGAGGATGAGAAGTCTTACCATCTCGCTAAAGTTTGCTGTAATTTGTAGAAACACAGAACGATACGATTTAGCAACGTGGGTTATCGGTTTTACTATGGTGACATGGTTTTTTTTCTTAGTTGAGTTGATTCTACTTATTTACTTAAAGATTCCCAATCTCATAAATGTTACATATTTTTTCGTTGCTGTTGGACATTCCATTGCCACTTTTGTATTGTGCCTGTTGGGTGTGTTTTTATACGAAGCTATTTTGGTCCATTACTGGTCCTAACGTGCACGTTAGGGTCAGTGTGGCTCAATTAGTACTACAATGAAGTAATAGATTAGGCAGGCTTCTATATTATGGATTTCTCCTAGCATGTGCCTATGATTCGTGTACATAGTAAAAGCTTTTGATTTACTCTAGTGTGTAGCACTGTATAAAGCACCTAAACCACGCTATCCCACATAGCGCTCAGCACGTGATACAGTGAAGAAATGGTGATAAGCGTAATTTGCCGGATTTCTACGCAGCGTTGTCGCATAAGGCTAGTACCCCCAAAAAAGACTCGGCAAACAGTTGAGGCAGTAGATTAAGATACTGCGGCCCACCGTCGTGTGCCTCTGTTGCTACTCATATCTTGAGAGTAGGCCCTTCTAATTGTAGAATGTAGTTCAAGCTCGCGCGCTGCACAGCAGCACGCAAGGAAAAGGAAACTCCCCGTGCACGAACAAAATTAACCGTAACGGTTTGAAAACGATTTCAAAATGCTTTTCACGGGTAGATAACCTTCCACTTTTCGGGTTGGGACAGCGTTGGGAAAAATGCCCTGCCCGTAGCTCGATCGAGTGCCGGATTGGCCTACGGGCGGTTTTTGGTGATGGTGGTGGTGACTGAGTGCGATGCGAAGATGAAAAATCATTCCATCGGAATTTGGCAGCTGCCAGTGACGGGTTTCTTGTTTTGCCCGGTAGAGGCTTTGGCTTCTACTGTTTTCGTTTCCGCTGCAGAGACTTCTGTTGCTTGCAGACGAGGGCGTAAGAGATTAATGAATTGTGGAGGGCATTAAGGCGAGGGTATACGGACCGAAGATATGTAGAGCGTGTGGAGGTTGTTCTATTCAGGGTCTTAAACGTTACGCACCATGGGTTCGTTGTTTGTTCGTTCGCTCGCTCGCTCGCTCGCTCGAATGCTGTAGATTACCACGAGTCACTTAATCTCCGTTGAAAATAGCAAGCTGCAGGGTTGTTTTTAGGGAATGGGATTCTGCCTTTTGCTGTTGCTGCTGCAAGTCTCTTACACGCTCGCTATTGGAGCATACTACATTACGCTCTAAGTGTCATCATCATCTCGGTGTGGAGGTAAAATAATCACCACCAGTCGATGAAATTATGTTCTCCGGATGCTGGGATGAAGAATTTGTAAATGGATTTTACATTAGCAGCCCACGGCAAAAGGAAGGCAACCGTACTAACAGCATGCAAGACGTCAGGCCTTGCTTCTTCTTTTTTTCATTGTATGGCGAAGGACAAATGGGCCGAAAAAGCGTCACATTGTAATGTTTTGGTAGGGTCTCGTGAATGACAATAGGAATTTGACTGAATGATTCCTACTTGACGGATTTTCCTTTCGGTTGCTGCTGCTGTAATTTTTGAAGGAGGCAATTTGCTGTCATTACGAATGAAAAATGATGGTTTAAATGATCGTACAAGGTATGTTGCTTTCGGAAGGTGTACTTCTTGAAAGTATCTTGTTTGCTGGTCGTTTTAAGCGTTTACGGGAATGATAGAATGGCTCAACGAGACAACGGAATGACAATGATGCTATGGAGCTACTGTACCCAGCATCGTAGAATGCAATGCTACAGAAGATGTCTTATCCGTATCTTACGGGGTTTGGATTGATTTGGAGTTAGGAGTGATAATTAGATATTTTGAACATTTATTGCTAATTTATGTGCAATTTATGTTACTTTATTGTTACATCATTTGTACTTTTGTAAAACTCGATAAAAACTGCCGTGGAATTGGACAAGTTGGAGCTACAAAACATCGATCGTTTTTTATCTCTCTCTCCGTTTTGACGTTGAAATGGTTGACTTTGTCAACCTTTCAACATCCGGATGCGTTGAGTAACTTATGGAGACACTTTTAACGTGTGCTAAGTCAGTGATAAAAGGCGAAATTTTCCACGATCCTTTGCTATGTTGTAAGTCGTTGTTCCGTTAAATAAGATTTATACCGTACCTGTTGGCCATCAGTTAAACATTCGCTATCGTGATTAAGCAAGTCAAGGTGATGTGAGTGGGTTGCGCGGCAGTGTCGTAAAATATGTTGTTCATTTAATTTACCTTTTGCGCTTTGGGCGTGGACACACACACACACACACGCTTCGGCCTGAGTTTGTATGTGTGTGTGTGTATTCTATATGTTGAAGGATTCCTGCACAGGGAAGAGAGAGGATTGTATAACGTCCTAGACAGGAATGGTTTACTCAGCATTAGACCTAGAGTGTCCGTGTACGAAAAAGTATCTTGAGGATCGCGTTTCCTGCTGACTAGAAAGAAACGGATGGCGGTAACATATTGGATGGGGATAGAAAAATAGTTTGAAGACAGTGAAAAATTTGCCCGCATTGGCATAAATTATGCTGGTGTGTAGCGGCGGGTTCGCGTCGGTCCACGGTAGACAGAATGTTGCTGTCGACTTCTTTTAACAGCAGGACGGCAATTAATTCCCTCCATCACATTAAGAAGGTAGTAACGGGGCAACAGCTTTGTTGTTGCGTGCGTTTAAAATTGGGTGATAGGAGGACGCCTGGATGCTATGATTTCAATCGAAATGTTGAAAAATAACAATACACACCCCATAGCATTCAAATCGGTACGCAATGCTTCTACACTTCGTTGCACCATTATGCTACGCAACCTTCAGAACAAAAGGTGTTTTTGTTGTTTTACCCTGCTGTGCCATTTTTTTTTTTATTCAGGAGTAACGGTCCAAACTGCTGTGCCATTTGTACGAAGCTACATTAATTGTCCTAAACTTGAGCGAAGCAAAAAGCTAACAGTAACACCATTACGAACACCGCCCCCCTCTCCCTAGTTCCGCCTCCGATGGGGGAGTAGATAAAGATAATTTATCGATTTCTACTGCCCACTTTGTTTTGGAGCTACGAATTCGTCAGGTGAAAAACGGTCCCAAGTAGCAAGCCAAGACTGGCTGGAAATCTAATTTATGTGTATTCCTTGCTCATTTTGCCCGCACTGCTCTGTGCCATTGTGCGAACAACTGTGTGTGGCACTGGTAAAGAAACCCGCACCCGGTTTTGTGTTGTAATGTAAATTGGTGCAACGGGCAGTTCTTAGAGGTGTGCAGGTACAAGAAACGGGTACGATGCATTTCTTTTATGCATCTTTGCTTTGTTTCCACGAGCTGTGCGGACTAGGAAGGTGCAAGTAGCAGTAGCCTTCACATTTAGCAGGTGGCTTAACGAGCAAATCTTGATCTCTAGGGGTTGCTTGTAACTACGGTTGCCGCGTTACACATTCTATCCGGTTCGCGGTGGGGAAAGACTTGCAAGAAATTCTTGCATTCGGTGTTGGACCTTCTTATACGTCTTCAGTGTGCCATTGCAAGTTTGGAGCACCTCCAAGCAGCTTGGCAGCGCGGCACGGCAGGCTGACCAGTTTGTCAGTTGTAGTCTATAAATAAATCGTGGGTGGTATGCGTAATTCGCGCAGCAAGAAGAAAAAAAAACAACCCACTAGGGAATGTCCAAGTGTGGTGTTATCGTGCATCAAAATGTAGGGGGAACTTCTGATTTGCTCGTTGCGCTAGTGCGATTGTGTCAGTGTTGTATAGCCCCATGAAATCAATTGTATAGGACGAAACAAGGTGTAAGTAAGGCTCACTTGCTGAAAAAAAAATCATTGTAAAAGCAGTTTACCTAACTAGGCAGAATAACTTATTCTAAAACATGTCTTCAATTTTTACAATAAAAGATATGTCCTTCCAATGAGTTATTTGATTTGATTTTTTTAGGATAGTTTAAAAAGTCAAAATTGTATTTAAAAAAGACCGTTCCCCGAAAAGGTCTTTTTCATTTGAGTTACACCATAAAATGTTTACCTCGTTAGCTAGCCGAGTTCGATGGAAATTTATTGGTCACCATTCCTGGACCGCTGGACAGCCGACCTGCATGGGACCGCATGTACTTGGTGCTCAAACGCTCACGGTGTATAGCTCCTTTTTAGAAGGCTTTGCTTTTTGTTTCTGGCTGCTTGTTTCCCAACCATATTCCGTACAACAGTGGCCGGAAGTTTGGACCACGGATGGGTTTGGAATTGGTGGATTGGTCGCTCCGCTTGTTTTTGTGACCGTTTGTTTTTCTGACATTTTACATTGACCCGTTTCATCGGGAGAGCTGTGGTGTAGAGCTCTAACTGCAAACAGCGATACCAATCTATGTAGGAAAGGAAAAGAAGATAGGAAAATGAGGTAAAAGCGAACGGTACAGTGGAGTGGTAAGAAAAGGAGGAGTCCTTTTCGTTTTTCTGGATCACTTTAGTTTTGCAAGAAGTAAAAATGAATGGCCTGTGCAAGATTTTTGACAACCGGTTCCAGCAGGAAGATCTGCCTTTGGAAGTGGGCTAGAAATGGGGGTTGTTGTTGGTACTGGGCGCGGGAGGCCGGGAGATAGTGATGGTGACAGCACACCCGGGACCGACTGCGAAGAGAAAAATTGATGGCCTGAATCGTCCCGTGGGGCTTGGGAAGGAAAAATTTCAGTTTTTTTCCATCCTGCCCACATTCTTTAGTGTTGGTGAAGCAGTTGCTCGAGTTGCTAGTCGTCCCAAGTTCTTGCTGAACAACTGGTAAAATAAAAGTACGTTTCTATCTTTGTTAGCTTTTTTTTAATTTTTTGGCTTGTCCCGGGTCTCTTCAATATGCTCCCGGGGTATGGCCCCCGGGCGGTGCACGCGGAACCGTTGTCGCTGCGCAATGGCTGTAGGGAAATTCCCGCTCTTCCTTGTTAGTTTTAAACATTTTTCCCTCTTCTTATGCAGGCAGGGAGGCAAATTTTGAGCAAGTGGAACTATGAAGCACACACACACACACACACACACACACACACACACACACACACACACACACACACACACACACACACACACACACACACACACACACACACACCACACACACACACACACACACACACACACACACACACACACACACACACACACACACACACACACACACCACACACACACACCACACACACACACACACACACACACCACACACACACACACACACACACCACACACACCACACACACACACACACACACACACACACACACACACACACACACACACACCACACACACACACACACACACCACACACACACACACACACACACACACCACACACACACACACACACACACACACACACACACACACACACACCACACACACACACACACACACACACACACACACACACACACACACACACACACACACACACACACACACACCACACACACACACACACACACACACACACACACACACACACACACACCACCACACACACACACACACCACACACACACACACACACACACACACACACACACACACACACACACACACACACACACACACACACACACACACCACACACACACCACACACACACACACACACACACACA
Source organism: Anopheles merus (assembly GCF_017562075.2). Classification (NCBI taxonomy): domain Eukaryota; kingdom Metazoa; phylum Arthropoda; class Insecta; order Diptera; family Culicidae; genus Anopheles; species Anopheles merus. The sequence continues at coordinate 48,458,460 of NC_054084.1, read as the reverse complement.
CACACACACACACACCACACCACACACACACACACACACACACACACACACACACACACACACACACACACACACACACACACACACACACACACACACACACACCACACACACACACACACACACACACACACACACACACACACACACACACACAAGGCCCGTACAACCCGGCCATGCAGCAACGGCAGACAGACGGAAACTTACAGCAAAAGAAGCTAGAGTAAGACCCGTGCGCGGCGGGGGGATGATGTTATGCTGTTGTAGGGTTCTCGCTTGATGTGGTGCGGAGGAAAGTTTTTTATCCGCGAATTTTATCGTACACATTTGCGGTTGCAAGAGGAATGCAGTGCTGCGGCCAGCCTCGGAAAAACTTGAGATGCGATTTGGTGTGTCTGTGTGTGTGCGTGGAGCGTGGAAGAAAGCAAAACTCGACACTCACTCTCTGTGCGCTTCGGCGGTAAAGCATCCTGGGGTTGTTTTTATGCTCAAATCTATCGCACAATCTTGCTTCGTTCTTCGCCTGCGGGTGCCTGCCGCCCTTTGTTTTCATTTTCTCCCTATCCTGCGCTGCTGCACCAGATGTGACTAAACGCCCGTGAATCCATAGTTTTTCATCGTTGGCAATGAAGAAAGTTATTTTTGTAGAAGTTATAAAATTCATGCTAACAGTGCTCTAGCATAATACACTCCTTTTATTCTCTTTCCTTCCTCCCGTATTGTCGAACGTAGTGAAGTAAGTAGTGGGGAAAGCAGCAGTAAGTGATAGGGAAAGTGCATGGGATGTAGATAGATAGACATACAGCAAGGTGAGAAAAGTTCTTCCGCTTTCTGTTGAAGCTTTTCTTGGTGGGCGAAAGAAGTATTGACTTCAGTTGAAGGCTTATTTTTAGTTCGATCGAAACACAATTCCTTGCAAAAGCTCTGTTCTCAAGGAGGATTGCAGTAAAAGAGTTGTAGTAAGGAATGTGTTGAAATTGATCTAAAAACTTTTACTTCTTGTGGGTGAAAAGCTTTCCCACGAATACTTTGGAGCCAGTGGTTGAAGTGGTATGTATCTGTTTCATGAAGTAGGTGGTACAGTTACAATGTTTTTGCCATTTTTATTGCAAATTTATACCCAAATCTGTAGCAATACTATACATACATTTAATGTTAACTTCAATTATCAACTTCAATTTTTGTTCTTGTTTATTTCGAAATAATCTTGGGTAAAATGAAACGTTTGATAAATGAAATATGTATGATGCTATTTATTAATCTTTCATGATTCTTTACTGTCGATGCTTGCCGTCAATCAGTAGCTTTACCGTTTCATTACACAACCAATTGATCAGTCGAAGGGGAAGGTTTTGTGGAGCTGTTAACTGAAGTGATGCATCGTTTGTAGGCTAGCAGAAGAACTGGTGGATGAAAACATGATTGGAGCATGTGTTATTGTTCAATTGAAGTTCAGCAATGACAACACATTGCACTATGGCACGTTTACCCCGTTTCACCTACATCCGGGGCAAGCAAATTGACACGAGCATATTGTTTTTTCGGGCCCTTGACGATGAATGTTCAAAAAAAAGGAAGAAAAAGGAACAATGAATCAAGGGGAATGGAAACAATAATGTAGCAATGTGGAAAAGATGGAAAATGCAACATCATTACGATGGGGCAGGTGCATTGGCGTGTTGTGTGGAGTGTGTTGCACGCATGCTGTGGCGAATACCTGCCGAAAAGGGATTGCTGTTGTCCCATTAGTGCAATGGAAGAGTTGAATGTGAAGCTTGATGTTTTTCTTTTTTACTTCACATATATTCCTTGCAATTATAGGACGATATCGACAGCTGAACTTGACCGTGCACTGCCGCCCTGCTGCCCAATCAATATGCAGGGGGAGGAGATTGTGGTGCATTTTTGTGTGGCATGAACAGTGGCTTATCATCGTGTAGTCAACTGATCGATCGATTGCTGTATTATTATTATTATTCAGTGTCAAATGAATGCAGTATGAAATATTCAGTATCGTTTTGGTCACTGCATGATTGCAACAGTAAGCGATAAAATGCATATATCTTAATAGATAGATTGCCGATAGAAATGGGAAGGTGTTCATTTTAATCTTTGAATGTAGAAAGCCTGTAATCTGATCTTGTTGTCTGTCTTTCTTACTCACTTCCTCCATCTGCTTTACTATTTTCCATGTGGCTACGTCGGATTATGAGCTACGTTTCATTTACCTAAGAACCCTTTCGTACAAATTTAATGAGGAAATCCGATCTTCATTGATTTCAATTAATTATACAGGGATCGATTATTCGAAATGACGATTGTGTTCTCGGGTGAAGTCGATCTCGTCGAACTAGGAATGAGGGAAGTTTTTCGGAACACACCATCCATCCCGTAGCCGTTTGCTCTGTCCTCTATCCTGGTTTGAGTTTTGAGAGCTTTCATCGTGACGAATTTTCTTACATTCATCACAGGCATACAGCGTGTGTGTGTCAGCAACGTCATTATCGTTTGCACCGTTTGGTAGCTGTTTTGATCTGAAACGAAACGTAAATTTAAAATTCATGCTGCTGTTAAAGCGAAGCGATGACGATGATGCTGCTGCTGCTACTGATCACACGACGATGGCGAGCGATGGTGCGCCCACTGATGACGGTTCGAGTGACCGCGCTCTGGACTGCCACGTCGTCGACAATGGCGATGAACCAACGAATTTTTCAGTACTTTCCAAGCAGGTTTGAGTTGTGTCTCTTCGACGAACGGTGCTGTGAAGCGTCTTGAGCGGCCACTTTTCTCCTAACGTGCGACGAGAGCAGCAGCAGCAGCAGGTTGTTATTTTCCTCTTCGGTGTGTCGTCCGGTGGTTTTTGCTTATTATTTTTCATGTTGTCTCGAAGTTGAAAAACCTGTCCCGGGATCGACCGACTCTCCCGCGGCAGATGTTCATTATCATTTTGAAACGTAGCCCTGCCCCTTCCCAAACACACTGCCGGACACCGGACGGTCACTGCGCAAACTTATCCGTTAAGCGCGACCGAAAGAGACGAAAGTTAACGTTAAAGTAAAGAGCAACACGAGCGAAAAGCCTGCAGCTTACCTGCTGCCGCCATCGCCATCAGCGTACGAAGGCTACAGGTGTGTCAGATCCATCCAACATTCTCCGTTGGTGTGGCTGGCAGTGGTCGTCGTGATGGTAGGTAACGTTACCTTAGCTATGGAAGGCTCATGCTTGCTTGTCAGCTTGCAAGGGTGCGGACGGGTTTTTATTTTCTTTCGCTTTTTCGCACGTTTTTTTTTCTTCGGATGACAAAGTGTCGCAGTAGTGGCACAGTTGCGGCGCTTGCACGGCTCTTGAATCTGATCTGACAATCCTTTTCTGCGTGTTTCTCCTCTGGGTGCGCCGTCGTGTAAGAGACAGATTTGTCCTTTAAAAAGTATCCGTTCGCTCGTCGCATCATCCAGGCAAACGATTGGATGTTTATGACAGTTGAAAAGAAAATAAACACCTCACGCGGCTGGCATCATCTGCGCAGTTTATAACGATGGCAGAAGATGAAGAAAATGATAATATTCTGTAACATTATCGATAGCGTTGCTGAGATAGGATCTTAACTTGGAGGGATGTTAGATGTTGTACGGGAGGCACAAAAAAGTAGCAAAAGATTAAATTTCGTGCTCAAGTTTCTTAAAAGTATCGTATTTAAATGGTTTCCCTGCTAAGCAGCATTATGGCAAGGGTGTACTATGAGCGAAAACTATTTGGATAGCGAGATTGGCTGTTGTAAACGTTTTACATTTTTTTCCCATCAGATGTTGATTTGATGAGAAGATAGAGATTATGTTTTTTTTTTTAAATGGAGTGTAGACTAGTTTAAGGATGAATGGTTTTTCTTCATTGAATTGCCACCCAAGACGCGTATTTTGTACCACCATGTAAAAACTGTGTATCTAATTTCGATTGGGTACATTTGAAAAAAAAATCGCTCATTTACCAACTGTTGATCGTGTGGAATGTAAATATTATATGACATTACCCATTGTCGAGAGAAAACGATTCATTTTCTTTTTTCTTTTTTTCTTTACAGACTACCCGCGGGTGGAGATTGGTCCAGAAAATCCGTTGAGTGTCGAGCGTGATCAAACGGCAAAGCTGGAATGTAACATTGATGCCAAACCCAAACCCGAGCAGGTGAAGTGGACACGAAACGGGCGCTTCATTTCGTCACATCCAACGCACACGATCCACCGGGTGTCGCTGCAGGATGCCGGCCGCTACACCTGTTCGGCCGATAACGGGTTGGATAAGATCGGTGAGCAGGAAATCACCCTGAACGTCCTCTACCCGCCGATTGTGCAAATCGAAACCAAAGCCAAGACGGCCGAAGAGAAGGAAACCGTGCATATTAAGTGCAACGTTACCGCCAACCCACCGCCAGTGACCATCGAGTGGCTGAAGGAGGGTGATATTGATTTCCGGCGCAATGGCGATACGCTGGTGCTGCGAGACGTGCGTGCGGAAGACGCCGGGACGTACATTTGCCGGGGTATTAATATGATGAAGCCGTACGGTGGGAAGACGCTGGAGCGTGAAGGCAATGCTTCGGTAGCGCTGCTGGTGCGTCACCGCCCCGGGCAGGCCGTAATTACGCCGGAAAAACCGGTTGTACACGTTGGCAATAGTGTCAGCTTGATGTGCAAAGCTGATCCTCCCGGCTATCCTGATCCGCAGTACCGTTGGTACCGGGATGTGGGCGGCGAGGTCTCGACGACGGTGATTGCCCAGGGAGCGCAATACCTGATACCGAAGGCGGCACTTTCCAGCGAGGGCAAATATCACTGCCACGCAAGCAACGAGCTCGGTAACGGTGGGATGGCAAGCGCTACGCTGGAAATTCATCAGCCACCGCAATTTTTGGCCAAGCTGCAGTCGAACATGATTAAGCGCGCTGGCGAGGCAGATTTCTTCGTAACGTGCAGTGCTAAAGGAAAACCGGAACCATCGATCACGTGGCTGAAGGACGACGTGGAGATCACCCCGGAACTGCACCGTTATGAGGTAAAGACGAACGTCGACAAGGGACCTAACGGTATGGTGACCGTGCAGAGCATGCTGAAGTTCACCGGAAAGGCACGCCCGAACGGAAACGATCTCATTTCCACCGACCGTGGCCAGTACACGTGTTTGTATGAGAATGAAGTGAACAAGGCAAACTCAACGATGCACCTCAAGATCGAACATGAACCGATAGTGCTGCACCAGTACAACAAGGTGGCGAACGATATCAAGGAAACGGCGGAAGTGCTGTGCAAGGTACAGTCGTACCCGAAGCCAGAATTTTTGTGGCACTTTGGAACGACGCTGCTGAGCACGGGTGGACATTACGAAATCATTACCAACTCGGACGGTAACGACGTGTACACAAGCATCCTGAAGATCAGCAATGTGCGTCACCAGGACTATGGCGAGTATCATTGCCGTGTGTCGAATTCATTGAACCACATCCAAGTGCCAATTCGGCTGCAACCGAAGGGCCCACCAGAGAAACCCAACAAGCTGAAAGCGGTCGAGCTAGGTTCGAACTATGTCGTTCTGTCGTGGAATCCCGGATTCGACGGTGGTCTTGCAAACACGAAATATTTTGTCTCGTACCGCAAAATAGTGATCCCGAACGAAAGCTTGATGACGGAAGAGTGTGCTGCGGTGGCCGCTAGCGGTGCTGAATGGATGGAGTACGACTGTCAGCGTGAGGTGCCGTGCACCATCAGCCCGCTGGACCACCACCAGAGCTACGTTTTCAAGGTGAAAGCACTGAACACTAAGGGCGTCTCGGAGCATTCGAACGAAATCAGTGCAACGACGAAGGTGGAAAAGATACCGATTCCACTGATGGCTAATTTTGATCCCGAGACGAAGATCCTGGGCCTAAACATTGGTGCAACTTGTCTATCGATGGTGGCGATCGTTGAATCGGTTATGTACGGCGATACCCCGATGGCTGCCTGGCACATCATCGAGAAGGTGGACCTGCAGGTGAACGGTCACGATCCAACGTACCGTGAGCACGAGATAAAGCATTTTGTCGCAAATCGACGTAACAATGGACGCTCGCTGGGCAATACATTGGACGAAATTCCCATTCCGATCGAAGACGAATTGAACCCGCGAGTGCGGGTAAAGCTGTGTCTGAAAATCAATCACGAATACTGTGGTGAATATCTGGAAGCTGACAGTAAGTATCATTGGCGATGGAGGGGGCGGGTAAAGTTTGTTCAAATTGCTAACACTTTTTCCCTCCCTTTCCCCTTCACAGTTGGACAATCTCTGATCCAGGAAGCATCTTTTGTCGAGCTACCAACATTGATAGCGATTTTGGTGTGCAGCGTTGTTGCCGCCCTGTCCGCCGTGTTGTTGGTGATGTTCTGCCGTTGCAGGCGCAACCAAAAGAAGGAATCGGTAAAGTCAAAGGAGTACGATATTGATTCGATCCATCCGTCGATTGTGGCCCAACAAAACCAAGCTCCGCCACCGTACTATTCGGCCAGCAGCCTGGAAAATAAGGCCCTCGAGCATTCGATGGATTTGGCAATGGATCAAAACACGGCCCTGTATGCAAGCCAGCAGCCAACGTACGGCTACCACCAGCAGAATGCAATGATTCCGCAAGTACCGCAAAATGATTGTAAGTTTCGCACAACGATGGTGCTTTTGTATGTACATGCTGCTGCTACAGTAGGCGCTCTTGTACGGGTTTTTTGGGCTTTTACTTAGCTAACTACTGCCATGCGTATTTAACATCTTCTGTTTGGTTTTGTATCGTTCCACGAATTAGGGTCAAACATGGGCTACGTAGAGAATTCGTACTCCAATTCCAACAACGGTGGAAGCGTCAACTCACAGGATTCTATCTGGCAGCTGAAAATGTCGGCTGCTGCCTCGAACTCGGCCAACATGATCCCGCAGCACAATTACATGGACCAACAGATGCAGCAAAACTACGGCTATGACCCAATGACCCACGGGGGATACGGTGCCGTTGACGATTACGCTCCCTACCCGCATCTGATGACCACAGCCAGTCAGCACGGCGGAGATGACTACCATCACAACATGCGCAACAGCCAGAATCCATCGCGCCAGGACTACTGCAGCGATCCGTACGCGTCCGTTCACAAGCCCAAGAAACGCATGGATCAGCATATGGGTGAGTGATTGTAACTGAGCCAATGTCTCCTCTCCCATCAGTGTCTGTCGTTCTCTGCCTCTCGGAGGATGGTGTGTGGTGTGGTGTGGTCCGATTTTAATCCGATTTTCTCTCTCGCCGTAGACTTTGTCGCTGAATCTCCGTACCACGATGTGAGCGGGCTGCCGGATCCGTACATGGAGCAGGAGGAGGCAAAGTCTCCCGTGCAGAATCAGCATCTCTCGATGAGCTACGACGATGCGCTGGCAATGGAAAGCGGTTACTCGACACCAAACTCCCGCAATCGCCGTGTCATTCACGAGATTGTGGTGTAAGCGAACGGCCGTCAAAGATAGTGGCCGATTGTCGCCATGGTACAACGAAACAACGAGTTTGAAACTAAACGACAACGAAACGAATGATGGAAAATAGCATAATATACGCACTGAATTGGACGAATCAAAATTATGAGACAATCATCTTTGCCCGGAGCATGCTTAAAACGGACGACAATTGCAGAGGGAAACAACAACCAACCAGCCACTGCACGCTGCTAGAAGCGCTGTCGAACCGTAGTTCAAATTAAATTACCTTTTCCTTCTAAATTATTTGTTTTAATTGAAACATTGAAATTGTTGCAAATGTTCACCTTCGACACCGGATGGACGGCCATGTAGTGCTGCTGAGTCAGAACTACAAGGAGCGAAATATGTTGATCTCAAAATATAGCTCCTTGCAGAGATGGTATGTATTTGTTTACGCCAAAGCGCCTTTGTTCCATTCAATGAACTCTTTTTAATCGTTTTGATTTCCCTGTTCTATTTTTGCAGGCAACATATGGTGTTACATTTGTGGATGATGGTGCAACTTAAAACTGTGATTGTATATATAGATAACTATAGTACGCGTAGAGCAATGGTTTTATGACAAGAAAGCGCAAAACATGGTCGACAAGTAGCAATAGCAGCACATGTATGAGAGGACGCTGCTATCGGTTTAAGATAAAGTGTATCGAAAGCAATCGGGTGTTACGATCGAGATTACGTATCGTATCCGGGATCGAATATTATCCAATATTAAAGTAAGTGTTTGGATTAAGTAATCGCGAAACGGGCACCATTCTTAAATGGTTAAGCCACACGCAGCCAGGTGCGCGTCACTGAATCGGGGGTCAAGAACCGAATGTGCCATTAGCTTGTAGTAGGTATTCCTGCCAATAGTTCTTTTCCCGTCTGTCCGATTGCAGCGTGTGGGCACCTGGTGCGGATTCCAAATTGCGGCACGATTAGATAGTAACGCCACAATCTAACACTCCTCCTTCGTGATTGTCGCTGTGCATTAGCTGCGTAAAGGGTCCGTTCGTAAAGGAGGAGCGTTCGAGTGACTTAATCATCTTATCACGGAACTATGTCTTTTAGTGTATCCGTTTGGCGGTGCCATTGTTCGATCGTTTCGTGCCAAGTCTTCCCTCTAGTTCTAGCGCAGCATGAAGGAAGAATGCATTCCATGTTTTGTTTTAAATAAACTTATTCGTGCTTAATAATAAAAAAACAACAGAACGCTGTGTACAGCTTCGTCAAATGCAAACAATCACCACATACACACACATAAACCTATGATGATGCGTCGAAATGTTTGTGAACGTTGTTGAGCTGGAAAGTGTTGGTTGTAGGTAGTTTAAAGTATAATTAATTGAGCCTGACCCGTGCGTTGTCTTGCGATGGTCGGCCGTTTTATTTTTTTTCTTTCTTCCGGTGTCTCTCATTTGATAAAGTTCCATTTTATCGGCTTCGTCGTGTTGAAAGCGGGTTGCTCCTCATTCGCATAAAGCGTCTTCAATGCTGAGTTTGAAATAATACGCACGAAGAAGCAAAAACATTAGCGCAAAACATTGACCGTACTGCCGCTGCTCAGTGTGTACATAAGCGAAAGATGAACAATAAGTAAAACAGGAACAAAACAACCGTGCACAGCGTTTTAAAAACAACAGCTTAAACTTAAAAGTCCCGACTTGGTTTGTATAGGAACCGTAAGCAAAAGGTGTAGTAATCGTGTACTCGTAAGCTGAAATTATGTATTAAAAAGTGCTTTTGCTTTTGTGTTGTTGCAGTGTGAAACTGTAACGAAAGTGTGTTTATTATTGTAAAGAACAGAAAGCAGCAGTCTGTGCTAGCAAGAAGGAAGGAATAGTAGGGGATTTAATAAGCGTTCCGAGGGCGTTACGTTACTAGCCCGCTTGCACACGCCTCAGCAGTGGGTTGGTGGGTGGGTAGGTAACGGTGAGAATAAATCACACCAGCAACTAAAATGGCAACAAAAAGTAGTTAAACAAGTAGGAGGAAAGGAAAGCAGCAGGAAAATGGATGAAGTTTCTTAATTTTCGCAAACGCTTTCTTCGAATGGACCACGCTTCTCTGGTTGGAGCGCTTTCACCGATCAGCGCTACTTAATAACTGAAGCGAGACAGAATCCTTTTGCCTGCCTCGAAACGTAGGACGAGAAGACATCATTGCAAAAAAAAAAAAACAAAGCAAAAGTGTCTCGAAAGTGAGAAAGAACAAGACCGGCGGTATAGCTCTGATTACACAGGCGAGCAAAAAAAAAAAAAAAAGAGATACACAACGTCGTCGTGCGTTTAAGGATGAAAAAATCGCATTCGAAGTAGTAGTGATTGACGATAAATATGCTTTTCCGCTTTTCTACACCCTTCCCGAGCGGCAACAGTTTGGCGTTTACAAGTTTGACTGCCTTGTTGAAGCGCGCTGTGCGACATTAGTGTTAAGTGATGAGGAAATTTGTTTCCCCGTCGCAAAAACCAGCAGCTGCGCAAGGAATTGATGCGGCGGGAGAAACCTCCGGACGGTTGAGACCCCTCTCGAATCCCGACTAGTAATGGGCGATAGGGCATATACATAAACTAGAGAGTGAAAGAGTACGCGCAAACAAGCTAGCGGGATTCTTCATTTCTTTACAAACGCGCGTGCATTTGGCCCGGACCTCGAGCGGCCACGGCGAGTCCCTTTGCACATTACTCCAATGGCAAGTAGAGCAGTCGCTAGCGTATTTTGCATACTTGTTCCGTCCACCGAGAGATGTTTCTAATTGCTGTAAATATTGACTGAGAAAAGTAGAAGTATTTTACTTATAAGCAGTAGAGCATTAAGGCACTTTTCTATATAAACGCGTTAGCCCGAGATACAATTCGTAGCTTAGTTTTGTTAAAGGTTAGTCTAGTGGTAAGCTTCTTTCTGGCGCAAAATAAATATTTTATTTTATCTTTTTAAAATGGTTACGAGTGTATTCCAACTGGACGAAACGTAACGAATATCACACGTGGGTGAGATGTGTAAAGCGGACATCTAACTAAAAATTATGTTTTGTGCAAACTAATAATCTATAGCTAAACTAACGAAATATCTGAAAGAAACTGTCTAAATTGGGCTTATAAATCCTATATAATTTAACACCGAACAGTCAGGCCGGAATAGGAAGCGGGGACAAATCGACGCCTTTATTCATCTGTTTCCTATCTGCCGTTTAATCATGCCTAATGTGAAGGCACAATCTAAATGATACGATACAGATCGTGTCACCACTTACAGCGAAGCGCATAGATCGTCCTTTATTTGACTCACCTTCCTGGTAGTAGTGGCGTCGGGGCTGGTCGGGGAAATCAAATTGCGACGCTTATTGAAATTTATGGCCGACTGGAAGAGATTTTCGTATAAATGAAAATCTGTTTCGGAAGTAATTTCAATGCCTAATTCCTGTCTTTTGGCATAGGGCGCTTCTCACTCCACCACACGCCCCGCAATGGCAGTCGTGTGGTGGTTGGTGATGGTGGTATTAAAACGTTTTTCAATCCATTAGCATCGAACCGGCTGGACGCTGAGTCAAGTGTCCTGAAAATAGTGCCATTTCCAAGCGACTTTGGCGAACGCAAATCGGGCAATCGATTTTAAGTGTTGGCGGTGCCGGCGGCAGCCAGGCCCACATTTTCTACCACCGTTCACTGCCGTAGAGCGTTTATCTGCTTCTATAAATTTAATTAATAATTCAAATTAGCCCCTCGCTGCGAGAGGGGCGGGGCAACGTGCCTTCCATTTGAGCAAATTGCCTATCATCCAACACAACTGATCAAACAGTGCGCAACAGAGACACAGAGGCGAAGGATTTTTGTATCGCTTCGGTTAGAGTCACCACCACACCTAGAGCGTTGTGGAGTTCCGCTGCGAGCGGAAGGAAACTGCTCGAGGTGATATTGTGAGCCACGATTGTCGTTTCCGTATGGTAACGCTGCGTTTGTCGGCGTTCGAGCCCCTGCTCGATGGCCAGTTGTCTGGTTTTAGTGGGAAGTGAGGCAGAAGGTTGATTGAAAAATATTTGCATTCCAACGATCTTAAACTTTGGGTATGCAAAATCGGTAGAGTGAAGGGGGTGGAGAGGGGATGGAGGGTGTGGAACTTTCCATTCCCGATGTGTTACAAGCATCCGGGGATAAGGAGTCATCCCCTAGTAGTATGAGTTGTATTAGACCCGGCAAGCGGTTGTAAGACGGCATGTTTTAGCCGATGGCAAAATGGAAAAATAAATTTGGTTAATTTATACCCGACAGGAGGAAAAACGACGCCATCGGTTGATTCCCTTCAAGTGTGCAGGAATAAAAAGGAACCAGGCTGAGGGGTGGGTCTCCTTCGCAAGAAGACTGGTTGGAGGATGGTCATGGTTTGTGGAATTTGTACCGGTGGAAGGTTTTTATTGCCTGAGGTCATTTAACAACTGCGAATAGCTATTAGCTGCAACTGTTTAGATTGTACATGTTGTGCCAATTTGGTAAAATTTAACGCTTGCATCAGAGTTTAAAAAAAGCGTTTAAACAAAAAAAACTGTTGATAAAGTAACTTATCCTCCCATTGTTGCCATGACATGTTTGTAACATGGATAGAAGACAATGCCTAGAAAATTGTCTAAAAATTATGAGAACCCCTGTAAACCCTGTGAATTTTATTGAAATTCATTAAAAAAATTTGAAACTTGCTTTTTAGTGCAACTTGTGCAAAATTGTGCACGCTTGAAGTGTCTCAATATCTTATTCTAATTGACCTAACGACCTACGCAGTCATGTCGGCCTGTTTAGGGGATTTCGTACGAGCAAAATACCTACTTTGTGATTTTTATTTGAACCTAGGTTCCAAGATCTATTAAGGAGAACAGGTCGATGCAAAACCCGTTGCTAGGTTGCCATTTTCAGCTCGCTTTTCACAGTTTCATGAAAAAGTGTTTACAAACAAACGGCTAATAGTTAACGCGCAAAAGTGGACGAATTTACTATTAGGAAGGTTATATTGGTTAAATTTCTTGCGGTCAATCACTTCTGGACAATAAAGGAGAAGTAATTGCAGTCTACTCTGTATTCAGAAACATTGATAACCTTTTTCATTGTTTGCCATTCCGTGACCACACCACTACCGTTTGCAACGGTCCTGCTGGAAAAACGAAATGTTCAACATGTTCAATTGGGTTAAAGAAGTCCTTTTTACTTTCAATTGAACACTGAGAGTAAAATGAAACATCCAATCGACACACACTGGTACAACATGCATACCGTCATTTACTTATAACCCGGCTACGAATGATAAAAGAGATCCTTGGATATAACGCACTGAGATAACGCACCTATGCCAATAAGACGTATAAGGCAGAAGAGAAGCAATTCATTCAAAGCGATTACCACTAGCGCTGGATTGTCTCTTTAAATTTTGACAATTAGCTTTTCACCTCACAAAAATATCTATCTTTTTCTGGCTTCATACCGTTGTCTTTGTGATTGAGAAAGTATGGGTTGCGCTGTTATCAATTACATAGACAGAATGTGTATGTGTATCTATACTAGCAACCAGCAACTCAAACTATATGGTTCTGTGTGAAAATTGAATCTATGCAACGTAAATTTGCTAGAGTTGCGGTTCGTTGCCTCCCTTGGAGAGGAAAATTTAATATGCCTGAATACCACACGCGATGTTTGTTGCTTGGGCTGCAATTTTTCGAACATCGCTGAAAAGTTGCACAAAGTGTGTTTGAAGCCAAGCTGCTTCATGAAACATGAGATTGACGCGCCTGAGTTTATAAAAAATATTCCCATATACGCACCAGCCAGAACCCATAGGCTACGTGCATTTCTACAAAATGAGTATAGGAGAACTTTAGCCTTATACAATGACCCTCTATTGACAATGTGTAGACAGTTCAATTCTCATTTCGAATCTTTTGACTTCCATTTGACTACGCAGAGCTTTAGAACTGGGATATTAGATTCGTACGCACTCAGTAACAGGCAGGATTAGTTTTAAAATATAGAATGTAAGTGTTGTGTACAGAAACGGTGCAGTGTAACCGCGACTCGATGCTGTCGTGCAACTGACAGCATCCGACGTCCGAATGGCCGTTAAGGGCTTCGGGAGCGATCGGCACTCGATCATAGGCCACGACCCGACACACACAACAGTCTTGTAGCATATATGTTATTTATATTAGAATATAAGTGGTTAATACAGAAGAGCCGCGTGTGTCCTTAATATCCTCAATTGTGCACCTGTCCGAAACACAAAAGTAAGTGACAAGGGTCATAGTCTATGTATTACCAGAACCTAAAATTGTCGAAATAAAAAAAAAAAATAAAAAAAAGAGAAGAGAACGACGTTCTATACCGGATCGAAAAGAACGTTCAGAGAAACTGGTGGTCATATTGAACCTGGATGATTTGTTCGCAGCAAACCGACTCATCAAATCAAAGAGAGTAGAATGTCGGGCGTTCTAGTTCTAGGCCGGATCACAAAGAGCACTGAGAGTAAACTGTCCAGCCCAGATCGTAGAGAACGCTGAGATCAGCCGGATCCGATCGGATCAATAATATCGTTGATAGCAGCCGATTCAGGTCGGGTCGAAAGTTCGTTGATAGCAGCCGATTTAGGTCGGACCGCAAGGAACGGTGGGAGCAACAGGATCAGTTTGAACCTGGTTGGGTTAAAATTGAGGATCGTGGTCCGGATGCTTGCATGCAGGAACGGATCGCACCTGGTAGATTCGGAAAGCAACGCGCATAACTAATTCCAACATTAATGTTCGGAACAGTTGTTTCGTTGATTTTTTTGCGCGCTGTTGCGACTCTTGAGATGCAGTTGTGTTGTTCTTCGTTGAGCATTCTAAGGCTGTTAAGCCGAAACTTTGCTGTACTACCTTCATTTAAGTTTATCAATCCATAGTTTATCAGCTAAAGAAAATTACTGAACACAGCATCCCGGATAGTTTATCTTTGCAAGGGTGGAAATTAGGTGTTTGGATTTGAATTCATCATACATTTTTTTGTTCAGAAGAATTTGCTGCTTGGGTCATATTTTGACAGCTCAGTGAGGGATACAGCTCCAATCCGCACGGAATGATCGATTCCGTTGTGACGTTCATCACTACCACTTTTTGTAAGGAGAAGACAGACGCTTCGTGAACTCGAAAAGAGAAAGACGTACTTGTGCGCAACACTTAACCTTTGTTTCTATGACCAAAAATACACCCTCATCTTTATGACCACCTACCCGGGTAGGTAATACATTTTATAAGGGAATTTGTAATTTTATTGGTCAAAAAATTTCTTGTTTAACTTATTCTATGCAGCTGTAATAACAATACTTGTTTTCATGTTATAAATTTATGAAGTATGGCTTTCAGTTACATAAATTGAATGCAAAGCAATTAGTTCAACTGACACTAATACACCGCCATGTCTTCCCGACTGTCGGGGCAATCATTTATTCTATGTGACTTTAGAAGAATATTAAGAGCTAGAAAACTTTTGGAATAGATTCTATAAATATAACTACATGCATTGCTATACAAATCATTACAAAATTAGCGACTAATTCAAATCAAAATCCTTTATTGTATGTATTACCTACCCGGGTAGGTGGTTATAGAAGTAAGGGGTAAAAGTTGATTTTATTTTTTAAAGCACATTTAAAAAAATTGAAAAATTCTGAATTTTTTACCACTTTTTTAAAACATGTTTCTCTAGGCATTCTAATTTTTTTGGATCGATTCGATAATCCAGTAAAAAGTTATAATAAAAAGAATAAGCAAAACATACCCGGGTAGGTGGTTATAGAAATGAAGGTTAAAACACCACTGATTTTGTTCAGCCATTTTTTCATTAACTTGTATTTTGTAACACAACGTAGGACTAAAATAAAACTAGCAAACGTAATCAAACCCGTATAAACATCAGGGGTTTTCAACTTTTTTGCTGCCTTTTCTTCCATGACGATGTCTTCTTCTATTTGACGTAACATCCTACGCGGACATGCCGGGCTATACAGGCTTTTGAGACTTAATTCATTACCACGTAGCCGGATAGTCACAATCCTTGCTACGGGGGGACGGTCCATTCTGGGCTTTAACCCATGACGAGCATGTTATTGAGTCGTTCGAGTTGACGACTGTACCACGACACCGCCCCCATGATGATGTATGTAAGCATATATCCCCCCCCCCTCATAACATAACATGTTACAACTGCATTTATTACGCATGTGACATTTTTATTTACAGCAATTTTTTTCAGCTCCGTTGACTGCCAGTTTAACCATGGACCTTGATCTCTTTGTTGATATGCTGTTGCTACCAATCTAAAAGTTACTTACTTCGCACTGCTTCAGCGGTTCAAAGAAGAAACGAGTTCTACAATTTTTAACCAACATTTGGACTAGTGTTACGTAAATCTGAATCAGATTCATGAATCTGAATGAATCTTTGAAATTATTCAATGAATCTGAATATCGGTTGCAAAGATTCATGAATTACCAAAGATTCATGACTCTCCAAAGCTTCATGACTCTCCAAAGATTCATGAATCTCGAAAGATTCACGAATCTCTAGGGAATCATTAATTTCAAGGAATTCATAAATCTCCATGGATTTATAGAGCTTGAGCTTTCCATTCTTCTTCTTCTTGGTGTAACAACCTACGTGGTTTTGCCTACTTATACAGGCTATCGAGACTTCTTGCCAAGTACTACGCAGCCCAATAGTTTGTTTTTCTACGGGGAGACGGTCCATGCGAGCTTTGAACCCACGACGGGCTTGTTAGGTATGATCGCGCAAATTCAATAGTCTCTATATTTAATATTCTCTAAACATGAATTTTATTTGTTTTTATTATAAGAGTGTTTAGTTTAGTTTCAACGGACTTGTAAAATGCTCAGCTACAGAAAATTATTGAATGAATAATCGTGTTTTTTCGATTCCTTATTTCAAGATACCCATATTCTAGTTATAGCTTATTGCATTTTGTGAAATTTGCACCCCTCTCCCCTCCTTTGAAAACCGCTGGTGTGGAGGATTGGAACAATGCTTGATCATGTTGAAGTCTTCATGTATCGTTAGAAATTCAGGCTTATAATTTTGTGCTAAACTTAACTTAAACTTTTAATTCTTGACTTAAGACAAAGACGTTCATATGAGTGTGAGTTTGATGATCTGATTCTCTAAAATACCTACCTTGAAGATTTGATTCCACTGCAAAAAACTGTCTGAGATAAGTTCAATGCAGTAAACAGCAAATCTATAACATTGCTGTAAGAAGTGTGTAAGAAACAAAGAGCAAACAACAGCGTTACACACTGAACAGGGTATCAAATTGATAAATAGCCATCAACACACTATCTATGAGCATAAACCATCCCCCGGTGCTAGAAAGGTCCAACAGATCACACGATGTGGTTCATTTTTCAACGAGCACCACCGAGATGAATGTTACCAGTACATACCGGGGCTTTAGCTGAGGGGAAATCTAATTCAGTTATTATAATGTTAAAGGCAACGAATCAGTCAACCGCGGGATACTCTGCTGCTCCTTTTCCGACCTGCAAGGGTAATGTTCCGCGAGGACACGTCAGCCGGTTGCTTTCCCGTCCGTCCGGATAGCTTGTAGCAAATCTTCATCCTTCCACCCTACAGTCCCGTGCAATGACGATGATGATGGCGATGGGGGATGAGTAGCAGCAGTAGTAGTGGTCGCAGTTTTCTTTCAAAGAGGTATGGAAAACTGACTCGTTGCATCGTAGCCGTAGGGGGAACATATTTTATATATATCCTCTTTTTTTTTGTTGAGCTGTGTAAATTTGGTCGTGCATCGGTTCTTTGGGTTCTATGTGTGTGTTAGAGTGTATCTTCCACTCGTTCTCGTGGTACGTTGAAAAGACAGACAGATAAATATGTTACCTTCCTTCGCTTGGTACCCATTTGCCCCGGATTGCCGCGGGCGTCTGGTCTTGAGTGAATATATTCTGCATTGAATCGAATACACCACCTAAGGCCAGACGCCTTTCGCGTGTACTTTTTATCCAATTTAGGGCGTGATGATTGAAAAAAAGTGTACGGCATTGAGGCGCGGAACCGTTAGTAGAGGTTTTCTTTTGCAGCACTTGAAGCTAAACTCAAAAGTTCTGCCTGCATCATCCGGATGCGGCATGATGTTTGGCTTGTTTACTTTACAATATCGGCAATATTTATATGATAGTTTGTTTAGCACATGATGAATGTGTTTAGCACATATGTTGGATATCTTTTGTAGCCAAATATTGATATGTAAATTCAATGGATAAACTACATATCGGTGCATATCAATGTTGTACAAAAAACGTATGTATTCATAAAATTTTAGTGTTTTATTATCTCTCTACTTCTCTTTGTTTTGTTTCGCTGTTGTTTTGTTTGTTTTCAATTTTGTTGTTTTGTTTGTTTTGTTATCTGCATTAAGCTGAATTTCAATTCAATTAAGCTGAATTTAATTGGTGTGAATTTTATGAATTTTATGATTTTTCCGCCGGTCTCATAGTACAGTCGTCAACTTGCACGACTTAACAACATGCCCGTTATGGGTTCAA
The DNA here is from genome assembly GCF_017562075.2 of Anopheles merus. NCBI lineage: Eukaryota > Metazoa > Arthropoda > Insecta > Diptera > Culicidae > Anopheles > Anopheles merus. Next base: position 48,440,349 of record NC_054084.1, on the reverse strand, counting down.
GCCCCAAATAGACCGTGCCGCCATACGTAGGACTGATTATCCTGCTATGCGGGGTAATCCAAAAAAGTCACTGAAAGCCTACCGCACAAGTGGGTACAGGCAGGCCTTGACCGACAACGGTTGTTGAGCCAAAAAGAAGAAGAAGAAGAAGAATTTTATGAAAATATAAATCAGTTTACTCTTCTGATGGACTATGAATAGTCTTGTAGAACCGACTTCGAGATTAAATAGAATTGTGAAATATATTCACTAAAGTGCTGGATTGTGATATTAGCTTGCATAAAATTGATGTGAATGAGAAGAGTGCACCTTAATCGCCGGTCTGTTTGCAACTGTGTATTCGTTTGTCCCATAGTTCATTACATAATTCATTACAAAGTTCATTCGTGTAGTTCGAGCAGTTAATTTCATGCAGTCCAAATTAATCAAGTAGTTTTATCTATATCCTATGGTTTAGTTCCTTCTAATTCCTACGTGTTTTCCTATTTGAATTCATATTCGAAATATTAATGTTAATCCAAATCCAACAAGAATCAAATGATTGTTTCAATTCATTGAATTTTGTGTGTGGGAAGGAAATATTATGTACAGCTTTTATTAATCTGTATGAATTCTTGTATAAAACCTGTATTCAGTTACAAAGTTACGTGGTTTTCAACTTCAGAGGATTTGAAGCAGATAACAGTGGACGCGGATAACGTTATCCGACAAATATTTGTGACTGAACAATAATCTTTTCCTTAAATAATTGAAAATAGAATATACCGAACTCGTAAAAGAGATAGAAAAATCGTTTAAATAGTATTTGGATAACTGAGGCGAAAGTATAACATAAATAGACTTAAAGCTAAAACGATACCGTATCCATAGAAAACGGATAGAAATTACCTAAAACCAGGGAACATAAATATTGTATATTTACATATTGACGTATTCAACAGAATGATATCTTTTACGCGCAAAATATGCTTAAAACAGATGCAGTCGCCCAACAAGCAATCAGGCCACAAGTACAATGTGTGGAATCTTTAAGTAACAGATGAGAGTATCTTATAGATTCTATAATACAAAACCCAACAGCTAAAGAAGTGCATAACCAAAAACATAATGCAACATATGCTCTTTGCCTTAACAAACTAGTTAGTTAGAAAGAAATAAACAACATAATACGAGGAAAACAATGAAACACAGCAAATGAGTGGTAAAAACAAACAGTCTTGAATGACTTCCAAAGTGCGGTCAGCTGTTCGAACGTTGTTCGACATGTGTAGCTGGTGCTAGTGCTGAAGCCTTCGATTATCGCGATTTTTACATGTTGTTTTCGATCCTGTGGAAGGTTTTAAGTACATAAAAATGCTGTACATGAGTGGAAAACTATCCGCTGTTGAATTGTTTGTAAGGTAATAGATTGCTTATATCTAACACAAAAAACGATAGTTAAGACCAGTTTCGATTCGGTGTAAGCATATAGTAAAAGGAAACCAAAAATGCAAAAAAAACAAGCAAAAATTAATAATAAGGATATGGGCACAGCCCGAATAGATGCGTTCGGTTGTAAAGCAAGTATTACGTTGCTTGTTGGTATTCAACATCGGAGTTTCGGAACGGGAAAGTTTAATTGCATTTCGGCAGCCACGCAACGGCTAGCAACAACATAGGATACCAACGGCAAATTTGCTCCTTTCCCGGTGAACGGGGCCGAACCGGCGCTGATGGATGGCTTTGGTTTAATTAACGCTAACTGAGGGTTCTCCAACCATCTACTGTTGCATTAATGCAGATCGCGCACAGCGAATAGTTGAAGTTTTGTTGTTGTTGATGATGTGTAGAGCGTGGCTAAGGGCTCGATCCGCACACACGGTACGGAAGACCGTTCTGGAAAGCATGGCAAACACCAACCGATGCTGGAAGTTTCCCATGGTATTGGAAAGATTTCCGCTCGTTTCGACCATTCAGACGGGCAAGTGGCCTGGCATTGGACTCGGCATTCGGTGTAATTTAATTGATAAGTAACTTTAGGCAGTTTGCTAATGCATGAGGGTGGTAGCAGCAGCTTCTTGACGGAAAGTAATGGCATCGTGATCCGTTTGTTTTCAAGGGCGAGCAGGGGAAGCGCTAACAGATATCTTCATTTAGTATGCGTGTGGAATTTCGGCGCCTGGAGGGACACGTTATGCTGCTATTAATCTCAATTCATGCACATTTACTGAACCGACCCATGTGAACGCACACACCACCACGGCAGACGGTGACGGGCGTTTGCCGAAATAAGTGCACACGGTCTAAAGTGGTCGACTAAACAAATGATTCATGGATATGGTGAAATTTCGTTCAAAACAGAGCATCAAAACAGGCAGCAGAAAGAAACAACGGCACTCTTACGGCCTTCGGTAACAAATCATACCGCACGGTGCCATTAGAGGATTCCTCTTGTGCGTCAATAAAATTGCCATTAAAGCAATTTCCTCCGTGACTGGATGGGGAAGGGTCAGCCGTTCACTTCCGGAGCGCATCTTAGGCGTCTGGAAAGCATGCACTATCCCCAGATCGTTCTGCTGAGAGAACTACACTTTTAAGGTGCAGTTATCTGGTGCCCTGGACACATTAAAGTGAAAGCAAGGACGATAATAAATGACTCACATGTGTAACTGTCATCCAATATCCTTCTAGAAAGCGGTGTCGGTTTGGCGAAATAGTTTGATGCTATAAAATGTCGGAATCATCCGATTTTCGTATACGTAGGGCAAGTAGTATACAGTTAATGTGTGTTTTGCTGTTTGAATGAGTTTGAGTTTAATTTGCTGCTCAAGGCGCAAATATATGTTGCAGTGCTTTTTACCGTATCACATACCATTTATACTTATGTTATTCATGTAACGAACTCAGATAAGCGTTTCAAAAGGATGCCAATTATAATTAGGTTAGTTAGGGCTACATATTTTTTATGCTTTTGAGAATGTAACACTTCTAAAAACACGCTTTGTTTAGGTTTGACTGTATTACACTGAAATTCAACATTAAATTTGGCGTATGAATTTAATACTACAACAATCATTTTAAAGAAGTCCTATTTTTTTTAATCTTAAATTTTATACAAATTTATATATTTTTTAACAATTGATTTTGATTTTATTGTTCACTAATTTGGAGGAAAATGCGTAATACTGATTGTAAAAAAACCCTGTTTTTGCAAACATTTTATCATAATTGTCACTTTCTTGACACTTTCTTTATGAAAGTTATTTTTATGTATTGGGAATCGGACTCTACTGTATCCTTTTTAGAAAGGCACACTATAAATTCCTGTTGGAATGCAAAAGCGCCTATACAAAATGAGTGCCGTAAAGTCCACTTCCTGTCGTATTAAGTTCACGCCCCCCCCCCCCCTACCTCCCACCCCCCAAGAAAGTATCCCATAATATATAGAACCCCTGAAAATTCAGAAAAAAATAAAAACGGTTCTGTGTAGGTTGAAGTGATTGGTTAAGAAACACAAAGAAATACTTGTTCCTTTCTATTACTTTGAACAATTGTCATTCAGCGTTTTGTTTCGAAATTTAAGTGTATGAATTAAATGAATTGGTTAAACCGTTCAATTTGAGTTGCGACGAAAAACAACACAAACAAATTATACATTCTTATACTCGAAATAATCTAGATGAGGCAAACATTTGGAACAAAGTGTATTGTTCATATTTATTGAAGCTCTTGGCCAGATGGTCTAATCGTAGATGCGATGGTTTTCAGAGAACAGGTCGTGGTTCTATTCTCATCCCTAACTTTCCTCCAACACGCGTAACTGCAAGCAACACGCCACACAATTTCAGGCTTGCATTGACTCCGACTAATATACATCAAACAGGGCCTATCACATCTAGGCGAAAGGGAATTAATGTGTCTATAATTCCTCACGTTCGTCTCGATAATGTTATCGCGTAATCGCACCCAACAATGGATTGACGTTTTACTGCCATCCTGGGGTGAAAAGGGATCGATTTTCTTACTCTTGATCGTAGTGTGAAAGACACAGCAAGCTGTAAGTTAACCGTGGGTGAGCTCTACAATGACCCGTGATACATTCCCATACCAGGCCGTCATGTGTTGAGGGCCCGGTATGTGTGTATGTGTGTGAAAGAGAGTACGTAGTTTAACTAACTGGGAGGGAAGGATGCTGGAGCGGGGATGGAAATTACTTAATCCTACCAAAATCGTGCTGTCGCTCGTAAGGGAGTCATCCTTATCGTGAGCTATTAATCTATTGGACAACGGGCCTGTCGCTCGTTCAACACTTAGCAGTAAGCAGCAGCATAAGGGCAGCGGGGATTTGATTGCAGAAACAGTAAAGGACACAAACTGTGCCCGACGTCTTCGTTGTCATTATTAGGGTCACTAGGCAGTGTTTCGGACAGGATCTAGCTAGGAGTTAATAACAACAAAAAAATGCTACAGATTTTCGTGCGACGGCAATGTCCATCAACGGTTGGTGCAGGGAAAAATGGGGATATAGGGAAAAAAGACTAACATCAAACTGTATCCCATTACATCTTCAGGAGCTAATGGTCCGATGGTGGTGTACAGGGAGCCACACGTTTGATTGAGTGGCAATCCAGGGTGAAATGGAAACGAGTGCCCGTCGGTGATAGCGAGCTTATCATTAGCGTCAATCGTGCCAAGGCGCTGACATGTGGAAGCAAGCGAAATTGATTGTCATCGGAAAACACTCTACCAATTCACAGCCATGCTAACACATACAAAACGCCACATACGTACATTACGCCACCGAGAGTGATGCAATGTTGCATTCTAATGAATAGCTAATAGCAGGTTCGCAGTTACACTTAAATGACGCTTGATTGTATGACACAGTCCTTGGTCGAGCAGGCATAATGCAACATATCGTCTTGATCTGAACTGAAACAAACGTAGGATTACAGTTTGAAAAGGTCTGTTGTAAATGCCACACACAAAAGGTACGGATGAATGTTAGTAAACTGTTGTGTATATAAATAGGAGGAAAAAAATCAATAAAAGCAACAGTAAAACAAATCCATTCCTGTTCCCAGCAATGCAATCAAAGGTAAACTCAATGTTAAATGATTGCCCATGTTTATGAAAGGATGCGACAATGTCCAGGAAAATTGTCACAGGCATTTTAATTAAAATCGGCATGTTCTGATATAAGTTTGCCATAGGGTATGCTGGCAAATACGAAACATTGTTGTAAGAAGCTGTGTGTGTTTTTGTATAAACAAACACGTTTGCAAGCTAGCAATAATTGTAATTCATTTTCAAATGCGTTGACATTTTATTGAATGAAAGACAACTTATATGACACGACCGAAAGGAGCATTTATTTTTTCATTCATTCATTTGTCTTTAATTCATAGAAGTACATTATTCCTTTATTACAATATAATTTATTACATCGATACCTGAGATTCTTTAATGCGATATTAAGTTCATTTTTGTTGCATTAGGCATTGAGGGTGTTATTCGTTTTTTTAATATCTTGAGGAAAAAATTGAAAAATTCATCATTCATATTTTGAAAAAGGAAATGAGAAAAAAGAAGGAAAAAATTGATGTAGGTAGTGTACAGGTATCAATTTACATGATGTTACGTATGGTACGTATGCTACTAGTTATGTATTTAGATCAACATTTTACATTGGCTTTATTCTATAAACTCGACGAACTTTGTATTGTACGACTGAGGAAGATTTACTATATTTTTTAAGTATTTGGTATGAAATATTTGCTTTTTTGGTTTAAGATTTTGTACTTCTTTTCCATATTGGTGATGCATAGGTAGTTATTTGCCTTATTAACGATTTGTTCATTAGTAGCTTTGTTTCGTAAAATTTATTTAGAGTTTAGAACACTACTCCATAATATTTTATGGAGTGTTTCCAAGGAATTTCATTACTATTTATGTTAAATATACAATTTGGATGATTTATTGTGCTTGGGCACATGGTGAAAAGATGGTTTCAGATTTTTCATCGTTAATTTGTAATTTCCACTGTTCACAGAACTTCACATAATTTCGTATACCTTTGTTTAGACTACACAATATAGTATCGGGATTGGAACAGGATGGCAAAGTCATCGGCAAAGGTGTAAAGGAGCATTGAAATACGGATTACAAAGCACACCAATCGATTTGAACTAGCCACTAGCCGAGTATGGCTAGTGATTTTGATGTGTAAATGTGTATGACAATTGTTCATTTAATGTTTCTGGCCAACTACCTTGTTTCACCGCAGGGGCTAGCAAAGCAGTTTAAATAGGCGTGTTTTTGTAGAATACTTATGGACAGTTGCAAGGTTTTTTTCCCGCACTCTCCGTCCCAGATTGAATCAAAGAAGGCAAATTAGTTCAGACGCAGATGAGAAATGGGAATATAAGAGCAGAAGGAAGATTTGGTACAAACCAATAATTAATGCTATTTTTTCTGTCCAGCAGTCGCTGAGCGCTTTTGGCTTTTGGTCAGCAAAATTTCTATTGTTTCCCGTCCGTCGACTGGATTTTTTTTCCGTTAGCCCTGGTAGAAACTAATTAAATATCTTCAACAAGTTCGTACCGTGGTAGAAAAGATTGGACAAACGGTGGTCTGGTTTCAGGTTTGTGCTATGTGCGAAGGTAGAAAAATGGCCAGAAACGTGGAGAATATCCTTTCCTAGGTACAAATTCAATTTGATTACTCTTGAGCTCCCGGGAAGGAAGGGGTTACGGCAAAGGGAGGTTAGGAAGGAAGGTCCAGCCGGAGCCTATTTCAAGAGTAGAAATAAAAATTGTAGCATTTGCCATTGGTTTCGAGTTGATTTTACTCCCCCTTCAGCATGGTGGTTGGCCTGGAACAGTCCCGCTGAGGAAGTGGATCCTACTAATGATTATCCTTACCTCCGGAATGGCCGGAAGGTGTAGGAACGTTTCAAACGCTTGACCCAAAGCCTCCGCCGACCGGTGCGCACAAACTATCCCAAGCGCTGGACGGGCTGTATCGGACTTCGGACATGGCGCCTGTAGTGGTGTTTCATTATTTCAACGGGTTCGTGGTTTACTAGCCACGGATCACGTTTGCTGAAACGATGAAACGGATAATGCAAGGTGGATAGCATTATCCGAGCAAATCTTTTCGTGATCATTGGGCTTACAGAGAGGGAGAGAGGTAACGTTGTAGTTTTGCCGGCAGGTTGGAAGGATTATAAAACGAAGGTAGAATAAACAGGACGTATTGGCGTAAGTGTAAGTGGAGAAGCAATTCATTAAAGCATTTGGACCGGAACGAAGATCATACTATGCATTATTCATTACTCAATTAGAGCGCCGAGTCGTGTCACGGATGCGTACTTCGGTTGCTACACAGTAAGTTGGGGCAATCGAGAGGAATTTAAAATTTAATGCAAGGCTGTCTTTTTTCTGGTCAGTTGTTCTTAAGAAATACACAAATCGCATGCGTTGGATGGGAGGCTAGTTTTTTGGAAATGAAAGTGAAGACATAAAAGGCTGCTGGAAGTTCTACAGTGGGTCTGAGAATCCGAGGGTTGATTGTGAACTGTGTTTAGCTTTCTTGGGAACAACAAACATATTTCCCTCGTAGGAGAAATCCGATCGTTATGCCAACTTTCGAGGCATATTGAGCAATGTGTAAACAAGAAAATATAATGCTAGACAGGGGCTTTCCAGGTAATGGAAATCATAGAATTGTTGGTCTTTTAAGTTTTGCGGTAAAGATGAGCGACTAGCTTATGTAATTGTTTTGTTAAAAAAAAACAAAACGACACCAAGAAATAAAACGTGAACCTTACATAATTGTTCAGTGTTGTATAGTTCATCATTTAGGTAAGTTCATTTTTTAGAGTTTGTTTAGAGCTGGCAGATGGGGAATATATAAAAAACGTTAATATAAGGCAAAACTATCCTTTTCCTAGTTTGATTAATCTTGTTGGTGCTGTAATTTATGATCTGTACATTTAATTTAATTTTAGCATACTTCATTCTTCAAATTAGTCTTCAAACGGAGGTCTCTCGAATATCGAGTTTAATCCATACCACAGACTCACTGGATATGTGAATAATTATTTTCTGTTTAATTTGTATGGGACTCATAAATCACTTTGCGTATTTAAAATAAAAAAAACCTGAAAACCCCCCTCTGATTGTTTTAACAATAAGATCACACTTAACCTTACTCCTATAATTACATTTACATTATGATTTAGCTATTTACAAATACGCCTACACTTGCATGTGATAAGAGCTATGACGTGTGGCGAGTAAAATTTTTTGCTAGTTCAATTTCATTAATTTTATTTATATTAATCGTCATTTAAAATCATTTGAAAAAGTTATTCTGATACATTTTTGTTAATTAATTTTTGTTAACATTTTCTTGTCTCTTGCAATCCCCTGCGTTCGGAATGCGTACAATCAAAACTATTTATTGTGGTTTTGTTCGTTTTAAAATAAATGCGCACTACAAAGATAAACAGTATCGATAGGGCTCACAAGCCCCGTGGCAAAACATTAAATAAAACAATAAACATAATATCGTTGGTATTCTAATTATCAAAAAGCTCAAAGCAATATATTATTGGAGTTTTTTCAACGTATGCAATCTAGGAAAAAAATCAGTTCAGAATTAAAATAATAAAATAATTGAAATTAAACCAATCCGTGAAGTTCAACAGCACACCATAACCATACGAGTGAACCGAATGTAACCATTTCACTAGAGTAAATCAATGGGCCTAAAAAGGCGATTTTTTATTGTTCAAAGTAGAGCAAACAAACCACGGAAGGACGTATGTAACCTGCCCTGGAGCCAATCGGATGCAACCCTTTTCAAACGGTCGCTCACTATCGATCCACCGGAACACGTAGGACGCAAGCTTAAAATTCAACATGCTCTCGCTCACAAAAAGCCTGCAATGCACTGAAGCGTTGTGCAAATATTTTTTCATCCATTCATAATCGCGCGTTGAACGGATTGTTGACGCAGTTGACGGGAGCAAAAATAAAATTATACGATTGTCCGGCTAGAATAGGGGACTGGCTGGACCCTCATGATGATCCAAAAAGTACCAAAAGAGGGTTTTTTTTGCATTATGTTTGACTGCTCATGGCTTCGGGCTAGGATTGTTTCGTAGAAAATCATTTTTAGTGCATGCTTCATTTTCGATCAAGTGTAACAACAACGCAGGAAGGTTTTGTTGTGTCTCGTTCTTTTTCGCTTTCTATTTCTTTTGCTATTTCCTTTTCTCTCTAATGCTTTTGTCAAAAGAGGTAAAACAAACATTAGTGCAGAAGCTCTTAGCCGAAGATATTTAATACGGGGTGAACCGTAATGCGGGAGCGGGCTGTATCTTCATACACGTGACCAAAAGCAGATTTTTCTTTCACCCTCTGAATCAACTTCATTGCAAAACACGGCCCGTGCCCCTTTCTCATGAAAAACAAGCTAATTAAGGTGAGTAATGTTTGGTATCAATATTTTTATTGTGCGCAGTGCACTGTTTGCACTAGCAACCGTTTGCGTTTTAGTTCCGCCTCTTGTTTGCAACTGCCGTCAATAATGGTAATTTATTCGATAAATCCCTACTCATCGTGTGGCACACGGGCGTGTCGCTCTTCCACATTGCCGAATGCCAAGCCAGGGTGGCAGCATGTTAATCCGCGAAATTGAGCAAACGCAGCCTAAAAGCCAATGCCTAATGTCATCAAGCGTTGACGTGGCCCCTGCCGCATGTCGCTTCGCTTGGAGAAAGTGTGCGACTCTGTCTACAGCCTAAAAGTCCAAAAGTGAATCGGACTCGGTAGCTGTGGGTCTACTGCTGCCATGCGCCTTCTTCGTTTTTGCACTTCAAGAAGGTAACAGATCGCTCACTGATTTATCGCTGACCGACGCGCTTGACAGTGGGGTGGCCACCGAAAACAAACAGACAAACATTCGTGTTTTCCTTTTTGGCTCAAAGCCCACGGGTAGAGGTTTACCAACCAGCGACGGCGGTGTGTCGTTCACTAGCCCAGGGGAACTTTCGGGCTTGGGTAATGGCAACGCAGATTGCCCAATGACACTATCACCCAGCCGCAGATTGGAACGTGTGCCACGCACGTGTCACCGAGGAGGTGTTTTTCATTCAATATTGGCTTTGATTGATAACGGGAACAGGTTCCAGGATTGCTCAAGCGATACGCAGCGGGTAGTGACTTTAAAAACGATAATTCTTTGCCTTGACTAGGGATCGTTGAAGGGGTGCTGCTTGCTGGCAAAAGGGATGTCAATGGAATGAAGCATTTTCTGTTGCAAGAGAACGGAATGCGAAGTTAAGGCTCGATGAAACATGTTTCATGAACGTTACAATATATTAGTATGATACAAAATTGAGTGTGATTTTGATAAGTGTGGTGTGCGATGAAGATAAACGATGAGTTTTCGATTGAGTGGCAAAATAATGATACTTGAGAGGTAATTGTAATAACATTCGTATATTATTTTCGGAGTTTACTTGATTCTTTAACATACAATAAAACAGATTTGATGTCGCAAATTGAGGACATTAAATATAACGGATAATTTTTATTCTTTGGTTTATTCTTTAAATTGTATTTTTAAATTAATTTATACATTACAGGATTTACCAAGCCAATCGGGCGTCGTCAAAGCGTTATCGGTCGTCGTAAATACTTTTTCGGGTAACATAAACCCTCAATTGGGCACTGTCATTTCTATTCGAGCCTTGTGAAGTATGAATCGGGCAAAGTACAGAATGAAAGCGTCCTACTCTTGAAGGTGTCAAATCGGACGCTCCAGTGTGTTTGATCCATCAAGTTGTTTAAAAATACGTATTTTGTAAGTTATTTAACTTATTATGTATTATTTTAAAATGTTTACCTAATTAAATCACCAAATATATTATATTTTAAAAAAATATATAAAACCAAATTGTATTGTGCGGGTTTGATTAAAAATTTAAAAAAAGGAATTTGAATATTTTTTTATGTAATTTAACTTAAAAATAGTGAATTTTCTTACATATCAGTTAAACTACTCGCAAAAAAGTATTATTTTACAGCTAGAAAGCAGCAACATATAAAGTAGGCCCAATTCATTCTGTACTTTGCCCGATTCATACTTCACAAGGCCCGAATAGAAATGACAGTGCCCAATTGAGGGTTTACGTCGCCCGAAAAAGTATTTACGGCGACCGATAACGCTTTGGCGACGCCCGATTAGCAAGGTAAACCCTGTATTGATACAATTATGTATGTAATGATGAATTGATTTGTTCACTTTTAAAGCATGTATCGCTTTATAAATCTTTCTTTCCATAATTGTGCGTTTTCCAATGCAATTTGTATTAAAAAATAAATTTAAACGCTTACATTTAGAAATTTTTGTTATTTGCTTTTTTTGTTTCGTTTTTATAGTTTTTTTTTTAAATTTCACCTCATGTGAAATTTTTACTTATTTTTCTATTACTGTTTTAATTTTTTATGTTACTTCATCTAGTAAATATTTCTATAACCGTATTATTCTTATTAAAATCTATAGATCCTGAGGGACACACGATTTAAAAGCAGGCCACCCTATACGCCTTGGAAATTGGGTTAATCACGTATTTGGCCCGCACAAAATTCAATCTTAAAAGCACCATCAAAAGTACTAATTGATTAACATGTTTTTGTCGTTCCCTAAACTGGTTCTCCATTCCGGAACTCTTGCCCTTGCAAACAATATTCCTTTAGCAGGTTTTTGTGAAGGTTTGCTAAATTGTACGAAACGTTCACTCCTGACCGTTTGCTTCGAACGTGAGCCGCCGTGCCCGTTGGATGCTCGGGTAGGTTGGGTTTTGTCAGGTGAAAATGATATACGACACGCATTAGCGATACATTTAATATGCTCCGGATCGAAAGTTGTGCGTTGACATTGAGGAATTCATGAGCCAAATCGAGCTAATCACGAAAACTGTGTGGAAATGTCGTCCCCGTCGAGCATTTGGACCGTTTCTTGCCCGACGCTCGGGCTCAGCAATTCGGCTCTCGACGGTTCGGTCGTTCCGTGCTTTTGCTTAGCTCGTACGAAAGGTTTGGTTTTGATTGATGTTTGCGTTGCAGCACGGGTACACGGTACAGCAGCGTTGGCAAGGGGTCGGACAGCCACGACACAATAACTCACAACCCGTAATCGAAGGAGCGTAAAAAATACCCCTCTGTGACTTTATGCGAAAGTCGTTGGCAAATGGTTTAATGTTGTTTTCCTCTGCACAACGTACAATGGAGGCGCAACGATCGGTTCGTGCTCGTTCGCTGCGTAGATTTGCCTTGGTTATTGTTGATACAGCATAACATGTCCCCTCCTTGCTTGGCCAAATAGACAAATAGGGTAGGTAGGCTCAAAAGGACCTCTAGACCGTTGGTGCTGTAGAAGGTTAGCAACACAACGTTTACTTGCGTCGATGGGGGCGTTTGAATTATCCGACGAAGAGCGTTGCAAACTGTGTACATTGAGCTCTAATTGTCTCATTAAACACGTTGTTTTCGTTGACGATATAATGAATGATCCGTCTAGTGCAATCAGTGTTGAGGTTGTTGCGATTGCGATGCTCTGAAATGGTGCAGCAAAGGTGTCGATTTTTCCAACGAACATGTACGTTGGTATCGTTAAAATCCAGGAACACACATCCGAAGACGCTGTAAAATTGTTCTATTACGAAACATACAATCAACAACAAAGATGCGAGATAAATCTCAATTATAAATTCACTTTTTCCCATTGCGTGTTATTTTTGTGTATGTGTATGCGAAGCGCATTCTTTGCTCTGGATATGATTAGCATTCGCATATTTGCTATCCATTCACTTCGCATCCGCATTCAGTCCTCTATTTCAATACCTCCCCTATCAGCCGTATCAGCCTTCGCCCCAATATCATTCTACTCAGCATCGGCCCTGACCCGTTTCGTTTTGTTGGCCGAACAAATTGCTAGACCTCGGGTACACATGTCTAAAAGCATTTATCGATGTTGCATTCTACTCAGCGGATGATGTACACTGGTACAGGGGGAAGGGACTGCGGAAAGGCAGGGATCCTGGATGGTGTCTGTAATGGATTCGCTTTTCAAACAACGCCCATCTTTGCCCATCCTGCCAGCGGTTCCTTTCCGAAATTGTGTGTGTGTGCAATGGTGATACGACAGCAACAGCCCCGGATTCCCATGTTGGATGCCCATTTGATAGCAAGTATGCTCCCCTCCCCACCCCATTTGCGGTGCTCGGCTGAGTAGCGTGAATGTGGAGCGAAAAAAAGGAGCAATGTAAAAATACTACCACTTGGTTCTAGTGGAACTAGCTGGCTGGACTGCTTCCGACAGTATGATGTCCGGTGAAATCCAGAAGGAAATTGAAATCAAATCACGACTTTGTATGTCCTTGCGCGTGTGGCTTGCCCTTTTTACGGAGGCACAATCATGTGAGGAAGGGAAGTGTACTTTGCCGGCGACTATGGAACACCTGTAGGCATCCGGAATCGACAAGGAAATCAATCAGCTTGGGGCTAAATGTAGCATTCGGCTCCGGTGCACTTTGGGCTGTTACCTATCATGGGACCTGGAGCGAGCGGGAGAGAAAGAGAGAGAGAGAAAGAGAGACCACACTACTAGGTGAGCTCTCCAACACACGCATTACACTTACGTTTCAGAGGTTGTTCTTTTACACAGTAGTGGGATGGTGCGTTCTAATATAGCTCTTTCTCGCTCCCGTGTGGCGAGCAGCTTGTAGCCATCACGCCCGAGGGCCCATGATCGTGTAAGAAGAAGCCACAGGGGGTTCAATTTCGCTCAGCAGTCAAACACATTGCTTCAATTACGCTGAGTTGTGTGCGGAAACCATTTGCATGTTTTCTGGTAAGCCAGTTTCTGTTTGCCCGAAAGCACTGTCACCGACTTTCGTTCCGACCAGCTCAGTCCCAGTTGCCAGTTTTGGTCCCGTTCTGTCTGATCGTCCTGGTCGGTTTTTCGATTGTAGGTGCGTTTGAATGAAATTTGTTGTTGTTGTGTTCGTTCAATTCTTTCATACCCTAAGATAGACCCTTCGTTCTGCCTGTATTGTAAACGATATACTCGTGTGAGCTGGTGGCACACAGTGACGGAAGGAAAGAAAATTATTTTTCACTAACAGTTAAGATTCTTCCGTCCTGGCTGTTGTGGTTCCGTTGGCGGATGGATGGGCATCGGGCTGCTGCTGTGCAAACCACTTTTGCCTTCTTTGTAACGATCAGAAACTTTGGAGATTCGGAAAGATTCAACCAAGCGCCACATTTGATGACACGTATGTAAATTGTACTAGCACTCTGACAAGCTGCACTTTACTTTAAATGTCATTGAAGCGCATGCTGCATCTACATTGGATCGTGTGGGCTACTGGAAATCCATAAGACCGCTGTAGCTGTCAGCCGGGGATCGACCGTTGCATAATTGATTGACGAAATTTCCCTTCCTGGCTAGACAGTTTCTTGGTTGGCGTTGATGCTCGGATGCTGAGGATTTCTTTCACAATTGTACGGGCCCGTACGCTGGGAGGAATGAATTTACATTTTTCGTTTTTTCACTGCCATCGATCATGCCCGGAAGATGTAGTCAAGCTGCAATAGACCCCAAAAAACATCGGGTGACTTCCATTACCGGTGAGAAGTCCATTGTGGTTCGTGCCGGTGCTGATTTATTCATTGTCATGTCAAGATTGGTTTCGAGGTTACGTTTGTCCAGCAGTGCTGGATCACGGATTACTAGGCCGTTTGTGGCAGCACAGGACTAGGTAAAGTTTGTACAATTAGGAAACTTTGAAAGTGCTGGGGAAAACTCATTCGAGAGTTCTTAATTGGTTTACAAGCGGGCAGCACATTATTGGAGCAGAAAGGAGGAGCCTCGAAGAAGCGGGTACCAAAGCCCCTAGATATCGGTACCTTTTGCACTGGAGAAGTAAATGTTGTGTTTTCATGTTAGAACCACGGCTGCACATGTTTGGCAACAGCATTAGATTGGCATTGGACATCATTTGCGACGAAGATTACAGCACCAGTTATGATGAATTATTGATTGACGATAATGTATGTTCGAAGTAGCTTTGATTGCAATATTCATGTAACGTTTGAGATTGATGGATGAATATGTTATCCTAAAATAATAAACAATTTCAATACTTAAAGAGATGCAACTGATTGTTAATTAGTTACGTTTATCAATAACAATAAGTTTGACTAACACTCGCAGCGTTATTTGCTCGATTACTATTAATGTAGGCCAGTATTGAGAAAATGTCGATCAACCGTACGCTTGTTTCACTTAAGTTTGACTGACCATTCGATTGCATTAAGAAGATCTTAGAAATTAATAAGACACTTTACAGATAAGGGCACAGATACGAAGTACCACTATGCGAAACAGAATCGATTGAAATATCAGATTTACGTAGAATGTACCTAATTTATTAATACAACACTCTATTACAATAAACATAGCTAAGTAAGATTAAAAAAAGTATTAATGATACGCATAAGCATACAAACGAAATCCCAAGAATTCACGCTATAGAGATTTGGATCAGAGAGGAATTTATTATTCTCTCTGATCTTTTAAGCAGTTATAATTATCAAGCGAGCAATTTTACGGCTATCACTAAAGTATTTAATTAAATATTTAAAGATCTTGCAAAGCTATATGGAACCAAAGTTCATTTGGATGGTTTATGAACGGCCAAAATTTATTTATCAACAATTATAACCGATCCGACTATTGGAATGGACATGCTTTTTCATTATTAATCAATTCTCCTATATTAGACTGATTTCATGTAGCTCATATTTTATTATTAATTTATTTAAATAGTTACGTTTATGCGTTATTCAAACAGTTTTGCCTAAATCACTTAGCTCAACAGACGCTTTTAGTTTAACAGTTTTGCAATTGTATTGACCAAATAATGTTTATGGCCATCAACAATATAGTTGTTTATGTTTTTTGTGTCGTGTTAATTATTTTGTTTGCGTTTCAGTAATAATACATATTTTTGGTAGTAAGCGATAGCTAAAAGCAGAATATGTTATTATTTGGAACATCAAATAAAAGTTACCTAAAACATTTATTAAACAAAACAAAACTTTTTTTAGAACACATTTCATAGCAGAGCAACGCCAAAAAGCGAGTATTTGTATCTGCAACCATTGAATCCTCTTTTATTCAGAATTCCTTTTACTTGTTGACATAGTTGAATCAAAAAGATTTTCGTTGATTCTTCAGATTGTATTGTACCGGTGTATCCTGCACTTATTTCAGGTGGCGAAGCTGTTATTTTTTTAATCGTAATCTTTATATTGTTGTTATTACTTTTTGTTTAGGTGGTCCCATAAAAAGCCGTATTGATGTTTCTTTTGTTCTTTGTGTAGAAACGCGATTCACAACCTTTTGTTGAAGTCGTCTTTGCAGCGTTTGTATCGAGCTTGTATCGATGGTTGTAATGCAAGCGATCGAACTCATGTATGCAATTGAAAATGTGAATGAATGATTTGAGTCCAGCTTAAGCTATATAATGCTCTTTAAATTTTATTACATAAGAAGTCTGGTGGGGGAGGGGGCGGCAGAGGGTGCAACTGCCACCGCGACTTGGCCAAGGATGGAGGAAGGGAAAGGAGGAACAAACCGGTGAATAAATTCGACCGGAATTGCCACAGGAAAGGGAAGGAATAGAATTTGACTGGTTGTTGGACGTGCCGAACTAACCAGGTCGAGGGAGGAAGCGACTGATCGTTGGACTAAGCCGAACTGATCAGGTCGAGGATGGGAAAAGGAGAGGAAGCGACTGATCGTTGGACTATGCCGAACTGACCGAGTCAAGGTGAGAGGGTGAGGAGGGGCCAAGGGGGGAGTGAGCAAATTGACCAACTGCGCCAGAGAGCGCCCAAGAGTGTCCAGCTGTAGCTACCTGCCAAGGACTACCGAAGGATTCTAGGGCTGTGTCGAGTTGAGGATATGAAATAAATTTCGACTCCGAACAATTTGCCTTTTCTCTCTAATCTCATTTTGATTTATTTCTGCGCATCTTATGGCCTAAACACAGGCATGCGCTTCTAGCGATTGTTACATCAGATTACACGGTTACATTTACATCATGGCTCCTTATCGAAGGAACAGTGGTAATCTGCCATGATGTTAATTTTCGCATGGATTAGTAGTACTGCAGGTTGCATATCTGCAGGCGGATATTTGTTACAAATCCAACAAAGTCATTTCTTAATGATTTATAATGTGTCTTGTATCTTAAATGGAAATGTTCTATTCAAATGTTATCTTTACTTATTAAGATTACGAAGGTATTTTAAACCCCGAATCAATAGCTAGTGTATTGAGGATGAAATGATGTTGATGTTTGTTATATTTTTCATATTTCATTCAAACGATGGAATCATGTTCATGTAAAACTTCTATCCAGCACAAAAATGATAAGCACAACAGTGTATAGGTACGTCAAAACTAAAAAAGTGACCAGATCTAATGTAGCTTGCATTATTTTCGTCTCGTTTTGCACTATTGTAAGCCAACTGCATGGAAATTAAATGCGGAATGAATCCAGCCACAAGTGCAAGTGCAACATTTCAAATACTGCCAAAAGATGAAGTAAAACTTTTTTTGTGAATAAAAATATGACTTTTAGCGGGGAATGAAATTACGAAGCATAGTGCAGAGCTTTTTGCACCGTTGCAACGATTCCATTCAGTGAATCATCTTTTATGAGGCAGCGAAGCCAGCACGAGTGCTGTTCACGGTTAGTTGGCCCAGATGTTGCGTGTCGGATAAGAGGCGGATCCTTTTTACTCGGAGATGGTTCGTTCGGGGGTGGAAAAAAAGAAAGCCGCACTCGACTCCTCAGGCAAATCGTTTTACGCTGAAGTGGGTAAGGCTTACTAGGAGCATCTTTATAGTTGGTAGTACTCGAAACAACGGTAGCCCCTGTTTGACAGAATTTGTAAACAGATATATGCATTCAGTGGCGTTCCAGAAAGAAACTGGAGCATTCGCTATCTGGCGCGACGCGAAAGGCCTGAACTGAAGCAAACGAACGATCTTGGAAGAATTTTCTTTGAAGAAAGTAAACCTACCTCCTTCCAAACGCGCTCTCATCGTATTACGAGAACAAAAGTTCCCGAAAACGGTACTGCTGTCGCCCCATCTCTTATCAAGATTCGTTTTTAAGTTACAAAAAAGGACATACACACCGAAGATACCAACCAAGGCGGGCGAACGTGAAAGACATGGCATGGTGCTTATCTAAAAGCTTAAAACGTGGGGTTTGTGTGGGACTGAATGAGAGTGTTTACAACCTGTGGAGTGCAGCAACTTCAAACGAGAGGGCAAAAACGAGACCTGGTACATGAGCCAATCTGGGGTTACAAACACAGCGTGTGCACTTTATCGGTAAAGATTTCGCATGTTGCGGTTATTTTGTTTGGTTTAATTTTGAAGCGAAAGATATGTGTCTTCCATTCGAATGATTACTGAAACCAATTCTATTTCTCGTTGCGATCTTAATAGATTGAAACATTAGTAGTATCACTCTATTTATGTATCATTCCATATCATTTATCATATAAAAAGTGAATAAAATTGGATGAAACCTTAATACAACCTATGTGGTAAGAGGGGGTTGATATTTTCGCGGCTTGAAACTTCTGAAGAACTTTCGTTACAAATATGTCTGTTTTTCTCCAAAGTTCCTTTCATAGCTTCCTTATCTTAAGGCTACACGATCAAGGAACTAAAACAAAAAAACGTTTTAGACGTTATCTTCAGCTTAAAATCTGACTTCCGATGTCACTTCAGCCAAAAAAAAACTACCACTACGGAACTGCATGCTACGGAATGCAAAGGCTTGCAAGTACCAGGCCCGGGACACTAACATCGGCTCTAGGCTTAAGCGAACAGGCCACTGACAGCAAGCGTCGTTGTTGCGCCCAGAGCGAACTGTATGGGAACGGTGTACAGTGCACGCTATCATTTTCCAAACATTCCAAGCACTCGCGGGAATGGGAAAATGACGTGAAATATGGAATATAATGAAAATATGTAGCCGGAAATGAAAACAGGGACAGAAACAATAGAGTTTTTGACGAAAAATTTTGCGCTACGCCGGGGAGGCATCATCGTTGGATGCAAATTGTGGCAACAGAAAAACAAAAATCCAGAACCTAAAAGACTCTGTTCGTCCGTCTAGCGGAACCGTGTGAATCTGTGAAGTGAACTCGGAAGTGGAAAATGCAAGAGTGATGACGAGCCGGAAACACATACAATGGTAGGGAGGGCAGGGACAATGCATAGGAGGCTTTTTGAGTGTAAATTACAGTGTGTGGAGCAAGAGCAGCAGCAGCAGCAGCAGCAGTATCATCATCAACAGCACCAGCATCCCCTGAATGGCTTCGAGCGAATTGCTTAACCGTCAGCGTACAAAGTGGACGGAAACATGAAGGCGGTGAGTGCGAGCGAAAGTAAGCATTCTTTCACAGCGGGCCGTTTCGGATGGAAACGTCATTTTAGCAGCCTGTCCTGTTGATGGTATAGCAATGGACAAAATGTTGAACCATGGGATCTCATCTGCTACGCCAGCAGCGTAATCGAGATGATGTGATACAGCGGGAATCCCTCATGCCTGGTACAACGGAATAAGAAGGTGTCCAGAGACTGGGTCGGTTGGAGTATCAAGGCGATACGAAATGTGCAACACTGTGTAGCATTTGCGGGAATCCTTCCATCGGTGTAAATGAGTGTGGCTGGATGGATTTAATTTCCTTCAATTATTCGAAGGTAGGAAGGATAATTCGAGAAAGCATTTAAATGATTTTGAAAAATTCAAAAATGCCGTTTTGTAGATACTGGCCTTTTTAGGTACTCACCAGTAAACAATGTGTTATGGCTCAATTTTATCGCGTGTAAAAACTGCAGTAATTTCAGGACATCCGGTGAAGAGTTTGAAACAATGCAGGAAGAAATTTTACATTGTCAGGATGCGTGCGAACGTGCAGGAATTGCTCCGGCGGTGGTGCGCAATCCTGGTTGGAGCAGCAAGACAGTAGCGCACTTTCTCATAGCCCAGGAGAAATAACTTCCACTTTGAGCACAGAAACGATCTCACTGTTTCTGTCAGAGGTTTGCCGGGCCGGGTGTTGATTAGATTTCTTTCCTGCATAGTTCCCAAGAGGCACGACCCCCGACGCTGCCAACGCTGCAAGATAGTCCCGAAAAGTGTGTACACGCATGGACACGCAAACGCAGCACAGCGGGCGCTCGTGCGTGAATGGTTTCAGTGCGCCGTTGGGAACACTGCTCCGCATCCGTCGTAAGGGCCACGGTAAATTTATGATCCCATGGATCAGATTTAATCATACGATGACGTGTTTTACGATATTAGCTAGAGCCCGGAACCGTAAGAAGCCCGGCTACGCAGGAAGCTACGGGCGCATCACTGCCACACCCCCGTGGCCCAATTGTAATTGGCAATTCTCAGGACACTCGCCAACCACGCATCCCATCCAATCCGGCCTGCCATCCATCCATCCATCTAGATCGCGATTTGCAGCAGGTTATTTGCGGTGGAATAAAATGAAAACGATGGACTTTTGTTGCGAAAGCTGACCGGGAAACGACCAGCCGCACGTCCGGTGCGTGATCTTCCGGATGGCGCGGTAAACGTGACGCAATTTCTTTCCCTAATCGGTCGGTGTCGATAATTTGTCACAAATCTGTCACTATAAAGATGGGATAATTGAGCAAATACGATACGGTGATAAGGTTGGAATGCATTTTACGAACGTAATACGTGTGCGGTTTGATTAGAGCTAAATGCATTTCAACCGTAACAGCATGACGGTCTTTGATCGTTGTGTGTTCTAGAAACAGTAAAACAGTAATTCGATATGTAATCGGAAATAGTGTGTCATAAATGTACGTTTGACCTTTCCATGTGACCCACGGATGACCGGCATACGCAGCCACTCAGATATTTCGATAAAACCGTATTTATTTGTCTCCGTTTTGCTACCAAAGCTATTGGCCCCAATCAACGATTGAAGTCGGAAAGTAATTAGCTTTCACTATTTGCTTTTCTGCCAATGTACCCTTCACACGGCAATCAGTTCAGCATCCGGACGCTTCAGACGATGCACATCTGTAAACGTTACGTCTGAAAGGTTCAAGCGGACCGTTCATCACTGCACAGGGACGCGTTTTATGATTACCGGCCGCGCGGTGATTTAACTCTGAGGTTGTGCTGATTTAAGTTCAATTAAAATGGGATCGAAAAAATTAATTAAAATTATCGTTGGTGTATAATTGAATTTTTTCCAATTACTTTCAACCGCTCTTTTATGTCACGCGTCTTGCATCGCTTGCCAAGTCACAGGGTGTAAGAATACAGGGATGGCAGCAGTTCGTTCGAGCCGTACGAAATATTTGAGTGTTTGGAAGCGTAGGAAGGAATGTGCCGAAAGGGATCTAGGGTAGAGTTATGAGACCATTTTGGAAGGAAACATGAAAGCGTGGAAAGCTTCCAGTAGATGCACGAAAAGCTACAATATCATTGGCGAAGGAAAGGTAAACGTTCATCGCCAAACAGACGTCAAACGACTACAAAAAAAGACAAAAATTATTCGTTTCAATGTGGTCAATCTTGGAAGGTTCTTTGTTCGAAAAGAAATAACGGTAAAGTGTACTACCACGAATGGGGTTGAATTACCTGTTGCGAATTACGTTGTACCGTAATTTTGCCATCCGTTTCGTTCACCATTACGTCGGGCAAGATGTCGTGACAGGCTGGGGATTAGCTGCGAATGTAGTTTAACCAGGGCATGTGGTGTAGTGGCATTACACTGCTTTGAATAATAATCGACAATTTATTTTACCCTAAAGTACGGAGCTCATTCCAAGTACTGCCGACCATCTCCGAGCGCAATGTTTTAAAACATGTCAATGGTTATAATCGAATGTTGACTATGGCACACATGCAGTTTTCTTGCTAATTCTGATGAAACCAAAACCATTGCACACGGATACCGTCGAGCCGGGCTGAAAGCGTAGCATGAAATATGAACGGGTTTATTATTGTAGTCACGTAAACTTTACATTTTCGCTCCTCGTCTCCAGGGAAGAGACGCTTGGTGGCCAAACTTCTTCGAGCGGCAGCTTTTCCGCCCTTCATGGGTGCTGCTGTTGTAGGATATAAGAAGAACAAGCTGCCGGTACAAAAAGCTTAATATGCATCTCGTGATGTGGCTCGAGTGGCGTTGGTCGTTAATTTGTACGTACCCATGTACTGGCACCGCTCTTGACGAGCGAGACATTTTTCTTGGCCTGTTTCGGGACCTGGGGTGACCCCGAGGTAAGCTGTAATTATGATCTTGCTACATGCAAACACGGCGGTACACGGAGATGTGGCGCCAGCCTGTTTGCTGTGAAACAACAACTGCAAAAAGCTCCCAAAAATCGATACAAGGATTTATGGGCCCAAGCGGCCACGGTTAATATCACTTTGGATGCCGGAAAGCTCAACTAAAAACATTGCACTATTAGATTGAGCAGGAACGTGAAATTGTGCCAATTTTTCATGAGCTTAACAACATGATTTTATTGCAGCACAACAACGATACCGTCTATACCCGTTCGTGGACGTAACGTTGAGCGCCGCGGCAATCGTCGCTAGCGGGATGCCGAGACAAACCGAACAAGTCATTCAACCGTTAAATTGTGCATGGATAGTGAACCGTGCTATTGCATTTTCTTACATCGTAGCTTCACAGAGCTCGCTGGGAGAAATGATTGGTGCTCCATCGCGGGCTACAACTCCACTCTTTCGCCGCTCCCAATCCGTGCACTCATGTGAAAAATCGTTGTCGCTGTTGACGGGTTGCCCACATCACACCCATTACTATATAAAATGACTTCCTTCAGCGCCTTTCGACGTAGGCGCACTCGCTGGTGGTTGAAATACCGTCGACAGCACGCAGCTATACACGATGGTGGTGACATTGATCGTCTCGTTTGCCTTACCCTAGTTCATTGGAAAAGCGTATCCAGGAAATGGTAAATTTTACGAGGATCGTATAATTTTCAAGTTTATTTGTTTACAGTTCGTACGGTGTACCTTGTTGGTGTAATCATGGTTTAAGGGTATGGCGCTGCAGGTGGTGGAATCGATTTGTACTATGGTAGACATTCACACATCCTCTGTGAAGAACACAGCACTTTCGCAGGTGTTTTTTTAAACGTTTTATATGTGATTTTTATTGATTGCGGAAGTTGTCAATGCGCAGAACAAAAGATGAGTTGTTGTAGTTGTGCGTGTATTACAATTTGGACAACAATTTGTGTTGCAATTTTAGAGCTCGATAACAATGGAGACGCCTAGCAAATTGTAAATGTGTTGCGTGTTAAGTCAATTGTTGGTAACATGATTTCCCAGGTTTTGGACGTATTATTCTAAACAAATAAAAAAAAATAATATGCTCAATACATTTCATTACGTGGCAATGAATCACTGATTGAATGAATGGTTTGCATTCAATTATAATATTTATTCAAGCTGCTTGATAACGTAAAGCAAATAGCAAACTAAATGTTTTTACATCGTGCAGTTTGTTACCATCCATGTTTTGTGCAAACAAATCTATTTGTTAATCGATTAACAAGGGCTTGCATAAATTACCTGGCGAACAACTGTTCATTACACACAGAAACGAACGATTAATGTAGCACGTATAACTCCGGTTTATTACGCTTAGGCGCACAGGCAAAACTTCACCATCGAGGCTTAATGTACAAATGATTGCAGGGATTGAAAAGCTTATAACGAGAAACATAATAAAGCATAATCATTCCCAACAGTTTGTGCGACCGCAAAGCCGACGATTAGTTGAATAGTTTCCCACAATTTTACAAAATCACAAATTGTTTTCACATTAGCAACTATTAGCATTGCTTTGTTGCATTTCAATACCACGAGTATGCAAAGTTGTATGTAATAAATTACATTGTAGTCAGTAGTGGGTTTACAGTGTCGGGAGCCCTAAGCAGTAAGAATCGTTGAGGCCCTCTGTACATGATTACCGGGGGGTACTCGGCATCCGTCTTTGATTATGTAATATTTCAATTTAAATTTGGGTCCACTGGGCCCTCCTTGCTAATACAGTGCCATATTCTATCAACTGTTATGGATAATGGACTAAAGATTCTGGGGCCTCCCATTGACGGGGCCCCCCGCAATTGCTTACTTTGCTTACCGTTGCTTACTTTGCTTACCAACAGGTGGAAATATGCTTGGCATACAACTAACAGGATAACTACGTGTTTAAAAATCATGTAAAATGATGAAATATATACAAAAGAATGAAATATATGTACCATCTATATTTTTTCACAACTACAGGGTGTTGATCAAAAGAACGATCTGTCATTGTGCTGCTAGTTTGAGTATATTCGTACAGATGGCGCTGGCTGGCACTAAAAATAAATGTGTAAAAACGATCGAAGGGACAAAGCAGTGAATGATCGAAAGAAAATAACAAAAACCATTGCACCGAACGTGATGTTCTTTTCATAAGATTTGTTGCATTTTCGCTGTTGCGGGTAAAAGTATGCAATATAAGCCTAAATAAATGTTGGTTCAATAACGGCCCATCTTTTATCAATGTTGTATCATGTATTATACATTATAATATGTGTAAATTTGAATTTCCTGGTAGCTTCCCCTAAATCAGTATCATTGTGTTCAGTAATCTCACATCTGTACAAGCTGATTGATCGTGGTTTTATTCTTCTTTGGCACAAAAACCGTTGTCGGTCAAGGCCTGCCTGTACCCACTAGTGAAGTGAGCTTGGCTTTCAGTGACTTATTGTTACCATAGCAGGATAGTCAGTCTTACGTATGGGGGACGGTCTATTCGGGACTTGAATCCATGGCGGGCATGTTGTTACGTCGTGGTCTAGGTGCTCGTTTAAAATGGCTTTCCATGTGAGACAAAACGCATTATTTCGTAAAAGAATTAACTACCCACAATCTAACAAAAATGGATGTCAAAAAAAGGACCTAGCTCCTTGCTGTAAAATTGTAACGAGCTACAAAATAAATACGGCCCATTTGCTGAATGACTGTAATGAAGCCACTCTATGCAGATGACATATTTCTAGCCCATCGACTTGCTACACATTTTATTGGATCGGCAGCAGTGGCAGTGGTCAAGTTCGTCTCATGGCGGGCGAGGTTGAATTGAGTGCGTGCAAAATTACCCTCAACCATCACTCAAACTTGCCCGCTCGCCTTCGTTTCTCTATGGTAACGTACCAGGAAGGACAATCATATTCCACTCGCTTTAACACGATAAGCACGAATGGAAAAAAAGAAACGAACTTTGCGCCCATGTCCTGCCAAGTTTATACTACTTCCTTCCGTCGTTTCAGTAAACTGTCGGTTGGAGGGTGGAAAGCGCAGCTGGTAGAAACTGTGCCGAAGCAAGACGGAGTAATACCGCTTACTTGTGACGGAGCGATGAGTGGAGTAATGAAAATTCATAAAACCTCGCCGTAATGACCGTATAAAAGAAATCCAGACATTGTCGTCGATTGAACAATGCGTATCATGCCTCAGCATAACAAACACGCTTGAGCTGGTAACTCTCGTCTCGAGGCCCCCCAAACGGGGTTCTGTGGGTGTCGATTGGGTAAAATATTTATCAAAATTATTATGAGGAAGCAAAACAGCCACAATAAACTGGTAATGTAGATGATGGCAGACTCATGCCTGCTTACCCATATCGGAGGGTTTGCTTGGGTGACTGATTGAATTCGTGGATCGTGCTCCTACGTATCGTATGTTTTTCGTAGAATCAAGCAATGCGTATGTTTGAGGGTGCAGTTGCTTTCTTCACCGTCTAGCTTTCTTTCCTAACACAGCGCACACCTTTGCAAACGCACAATGTATGGTAATTGAATGTGCTATATAGACATCAATTGGTTGGTACGGTATGCGTCTTTACCTAGAGTCGAGTGATTTTCGGGCGACTCGCCGAACAAAGCAAACGACTGGAATACGCAACATGACGAGTGCTTTAAATTCCACCGGTATTGCGACATATGGCAAATAACCGTTTACCAACACCTTCGAAACACGTTGTTACCATTTTCCTGGAGCCCCTTTGTTGCACTGCTTTTGCGTTTTGTAGCGCCGTAAAAAACTCTCCCCATTCGATTGTCGGTCTGTTTGTACGTCAGACAGGAAATTTTCAGGATAATAATAATTTGTATTTTATTTCCTAACGTCTTTCTTTTGTGTTTACGTGTACACCTTCGTCCTTCCGTTCCGTATGCCGATGCTAGATGCGAATCCTTCTCGCTAACTCGCCGCCAAAGACGCCGCCGAGGCACAACAACAACAGCAACAACGGTGACGACGACGACGACGACGATTGTCGACAAAATGTGTTTCTTTTACAATCCGTATCCCTTTACGTTGTAAACGATTCTTTTATAGTCCTGTTGACATCGATATTTACAATAACGAAGCCGAGGTGAAGCAACAGGACGAATTATGAGTTTTCCTGTTGTTTCGCCGTTAGGCAAAGGCTCTGCAGACTGCAGGAAAAGGACAGCGTGAAATGATTTGTTTTGTGTGTAGAGGGGGGGGGGGGTATGATTTGGGCATAACGAGAAGAAAAATTTGCTCTCAGGCTGCAAACACAGAAGCAAAAACCGGGGTTGGGGGGGGGGGGGGGGAGAGTTCGAGAGAGTTGCTTTGAACTGCAAAAGAAATCTTATCCGCGAGTGAAGCATATTCGATGCATTGTAAAACCGTCTTCCATCTATCTTATCTTTTCGTTGAGTGTGTGTTTGACGCGTTCTAAGAGTGCGGTATGGCTTGGTTTTTAAATTGTGTATTAATCTGTTAGGCACATTTTTTATTTCTCTACCATGTGTTTTTTTTTTGCGGGGAAGGATTAATCACCTAGATGTCCTTCGCAAAGAGGCGTGTGAAGTGTTTGTTATTTAAAACAACGGAAGCATTTTCCTCTTCTTTCCCGTCGATGTTAACAAAGTGATTTTGTTTTTCATGCAAAATAAATCATCATTGAATGAGTAACATAACGCAACCAAATCAAGCTCAAACGTGTTGTTAGGTGGGTAAAGCTTTCACAATTATCCAAACGGTTTGCCGTATGACATTGTCCCGAAAAAGAGGCCTCGAAGAAAAAACAAATGAAATATCATGCAATAGACATTAAACTTCGTTAACGAGCATGAAACGTATTTCACAGCACATTACTCGCCTACGAGACCGATGGTATTTTTTTGCCTCCTAGCTTCTTGCTGCAAGCAGCCACAGTGTACTGTAGCGCCGTGTACCGTGTCCTCTCTATCCTCCCGCTCGCTACCTAGTTCATCGCACCTTTCCTCTGCGTTCACCCACCCACAGGGACGTGCACTGAGGGATCATTAAAACTTATTTAAAAATTATACAATCAGTAGAAATAATCTTTATTGCATCGTTACAAGGTTAACGGAAGGCGTGCAGGGTGGAGTGTAGTGGAGAAAACGGAACCCAAGCCACACGCCGACAAACTCTATCACTTTACGTTGACCCCAACTAGGACTCACGGGAGGAGGTGGTAAAAAAAGTTCGGGATACTCCCGTTAGTCAATAAACAGCCAAATAAAGAATGATTGCTCGATGAGCTTCACGTTTCACGTGGCCATGCAGCAGTACCATTTTATTTTTTTCATCGGACTAAACGAATGAGAATCGTGCTGCTGCTGCTGTGCTGCTGTACCACCATGCCCGATGCGATTCGAAAATGGGGTGGAAAATGAAGCAAAACAGAGAAAAATGAAGTTAATTGCATTTTCTTTAATGATTTTTTGTGTGTTTCTGTCCTTACCGGGCTGGTAGATTTTTATAGGACATTGTCGTATGTTACGTGATTGCGGTGATAAGAATGTTAAGCAATAAAAAAAGCTTCCGTGCTGAATGACACAGGTCGCATCGTTCATATTTGGCGAGTAATGCAAAAGTTTGACCGCAGTTAAATCGAATTTCGCCATTTCAACTTTTGCTGATGCCAGATGGATGAAATTTGTTAAATAGAGCACCAAAACAAGAGCCACAAACACAAATATGATTTATGATGAAGCTCTGCGCTAGTTTGTTTATGATTATACCCGCGATGAATGGTTTCAAATGAATAATAGAATTCCACCCATTAGACTTTTGTTACATGCAGACCGCATAAAGACTGTGCGGTGCCATCGCCCATCGATCGGTAAACGATCGAAAAGTTAATCATAACATTAAGGTGTAAAATCTACCCCAACTCCCCCTACTCAGTCTAGTAATGGATAGTGTCAAGGTTTGGTAGTTATATGTTTTGCATTGCTAAACAATTCAAACTGTACGCATGTGTAAGCGCAGGTTTTGCTGTGTTATGTCCCATTGCGACAAGCCATGTTCGCTAGCAAAATGGCAACCGATTCAAAAATGAACACCGCACGACAATAGTACGTTTCATCAGTGGATGCAGGCCGACTACCGCACCGTCAAATAGTTTGCCGAAATATGAATTAATTATTAATTTTCAAACCCCGCTCGTCCCTTTTATCATAGAATTAGCTCCCACAGCTAAATAGAGGCTAGTGGTAGAAAATGGAACCACAATTTCCTTCTTCACACTACAAACTACTAAATAGGGTATTAGCCCGCATCGAAGGTGGTTTGGTATGTGGGGCCGTTTTCAACACATCATTTCCAAAAACACACATACACACACGCACACTAACGTACAAAACCTACACCAAATCGTATGAGACTGCCGAAACGGACAAAGTGCGTTCGTTAGGTTATCGTTCGGGGAAGGGTGAGAGGTGGATGAAGGCGACAAGAGGGAAGGCAACGCGAAATGCTCCAGTTTAGTAATTTAGATTAGCATGAATTGAAAAATAAACAAACGGCAGTCATTATAATTAGTGCGTATGTGATTAACGGCAACAGTGGCACATCGTTTGTATCGACAATCACGTGAAAATGGGGGCAATGATTTGTGCGAACATGGGATGCATGTGGAAGGTTTAATAATAAACATGCCAAATGAAGACATTTTGGGCACAATTCATGTTGGAGGTTTATGGAAGCAATGATTGGTGTTTGATGTATTAGTTTGATCATGCACGGTTAGCGATCTTTATAAATGAATGTATCTAGTGCGTACGTCATTCATACTGTTTAGGAAAGATTTAGTAACTGTTTTTTATTTAACTGAAAATAATTTATTTAGTTTTGATAACATACTATATAGTAAATATCTCTAAATATTAAAACCGAACAATCTATAATCCCTTGTGTACTTTTAACATTTGATTACTAGTTCGTAGAATTCACTTGATTCGTCTCTATCAATAATATTGAATGTAATTCCTTATGTCGTAAAATTCTTCCAATCATGAGACGTTCTCTTTGCTTGTATTGTATTTCTGATATATCGGTTTTATTTCCGTATTTGTAATTGTTCTGATTTTGTAGGATCTTAGTTTGTGTCCGTACTTGTTCCTGATTTTGTAGGATCTTCGTTAGGATATATAGTTTCCAAAATAAGTTTGTACGCTTGACTAATGAATTAAATGAATTGAAATTCACTGCATAGCTTGTAAGCTTTTCGCCTAAAAGTATGCAATCGCAAGTATTAAAGACGTCTGTGATAAATCGTCCATTAAAATGTTGTAGCTTTTGTAATTTGTAAGTCATCATTATGATTGATTAAGCTAGTTAGTTGCAATCAGGTATAGCCCTTTTATGAACTTTGAAGTAGTGATGGGAGTGAAAAACGCTATCATCAAGATTTATCAACCAGGGTAGCTCAGTGAGAGTATCGTGATGGAGGTGCCTAGTTATTGATGTTAATATTGCTTAATTGCGTTGTGTATGTTTTTAAACGCATAATAAAGGACATATACAATAATTATTATTACTGTATCATTATACATAGTGCTGTCATTGGTCAAACTGGGGAGGCTGCAGTCCACAAAGGAGGCACCCAGTGCGGTATGCGGAATAAGCAATCTCGTGTAACCAAGGTACACCAAGGATAGAATAACGCGTAAAAATCTCCTTTGAATTGTTTGTATTCTTTCTAAAATGTGCTGCTGGACAGGTTTCCATAAAACTCTTGCTAACTCAAGGATTGCATGCACAATAACACAATTTAGACTGAAAGGGACCTTAAAATCTTTACCACCAAGCAAAACGACAGCTATTAAACGGTTCGTTTATAAAATGTAGCGATCATAATTTGCTTATTTGTTTATTTACCATATCCCGTGTACCATATCCAGTAACCCAGTGCTCTAGCACTAATCGAACACGATATTGAGCATAAAAACTGTGTGAAATTAGACATGAGGGCGATGTTTGTCAAATTGAATCAGTCAAATTCCATACATTTTTCATGTTCGTTGTCGTGTTCAAAACATATTTTTCATGCACTACATAGACACACAGCAAAGGTTTGAGACACTATTCTTCATCTTTTACACCATGTCATATATGAAAGTTTCTCAAAATGACGACCATTGATGAAAGTTGTAATTACATTTAATAATATATAGCATATCCTTGAGCCCAAGTGCTTGCCTGCAGTGTGTATAATCGATGCTCAAAATTCTCATCAAGCTTGCGCAACACAAAATGTAGTTATAACGAGTTTGGCAATCTAGTGATTGTTTGGTATAAGCGTCAGTACCTACGATGCTACGTTCAGCCGCGTTGGCTAAGAGAGTGGAGCATTTTTCACCCAATTAATTTTGGACGATGATACATAATAAACTCGCCTTCGTGCCATGGAAACGGAAACAGTTCACACGTTCAATACACAAACACACAAACGATAGGCATGGTATGGAAAAATCATGAACAGTGCAGGAACATAACAAGCGAAAGGTTATGATGATCGGCCGGATAAGTTGTTAGTAATAGACTGCGGAAAAGCAATTTCACCCAAACGGGAGGATCGTTTATAGATTCTGCATTTCAATCCTGTTAACTTGCTGCACGCGTTTGAACGAGAATATAGCTGCACAATGCCACAAAGTATGAAATGTTCATTTTCAGCCCAAACAAAGATTACATATTGTACTGGCACGAAGAGCAAACTTGTTGAACGGTTAGTTTTCTTTTGTTTTTGTTACGTTTGGCGAGCAACTGAACGCTCCACTCAAAATTCGTTCCGATGGTGTGTCGGTAGTCTAATTTGTGTAATTAATTTTAAGTGACGCCAAATGCAACACTTGCGTGCAATTATGGAGGACAATTAACGGGCCACAAACTGGGCAGGTTGTTGATAATTTACATGCACAACCGACGTAAAGCACCACAGAGGCACGGCAACATTTTGCATCTAAATCAAATTGGCCGCCACTGGTCACCCCAAATGGCCGATCAAATGACCAAAAACGCGACACTGTTTCTAGTTGATCGTAGCCATCGTTTGGTTCTTTGTTAGAACGCACACTGCAAAACGGTTGGTTCTTTCGCTAGAAGGATTGTATCGAAACGGGGCGATGAAAATTGCATAGCCATCGTACAATGCCTTTATGTTGGTGTGAATGGTTGGAACGTTGGGAGCAACAATCGATTTTTGGTGTGAACCTGTTTACCTTCGGTGAGCATGCAATCAATATGCGCTTAATGACATTCCTCGGCCTTCTATGCGTTTGATGCATTGAACGTTCTACTCTTGGCAGCAAACACGATCATAACTAGGAAAGGTTTCTGTGCGTTGCCAAAATTGCCATTGGACAAAATAATATCAACCGAAAAAGTACCTTACAACATCTACTTTTTACAGTTTTCTTGAAAGCAGTAACAGCTGCGCTTACTCAAAGAAATCATACAACTGGATTTGATAGAAGATGCTCCTTAGACTTCCAATCAAATCAACGCTTTCATGCTAATCTGCATGGTTAGTATTGTATACGTTTCTGTTCAATGTAATGCAATTTCGTACCACACATGTTCCATTTTAACCATGTTATATAAAAATCTTAACTGGAATTCAACCAACAGGTAGATTCTCTCTTTCGCCTCCTCTCATTTCTTCTCTCCCGCTCTCTCTTAAATTAGAAACATAAATTGAGCAAAACGCAAAACTTTTTGACTCCTGATTCACATGGCCAAAAATGCCGTTTCCCTCTATATTGCCCTGTGCTGCTGGATTGCATTACTCGCAAAGGAACGATAATAATGGGCTTTGCTTGAACGATAAACATCAAACATTGCATCAGCAAATGGAGCTTTGGCCTCGAGGCGCATCGGTTATTCTTCTGAGCCATCGCTGCGAAATGGAATTGTCTTGTGATGCTGGTTTTGATGGTGTAATGATGTTATTTTTGTGACTGCTCTCTGTTATTACGAGCGTAGTTTGTGTTTCAACACTCCGCGATCGCAATCGTCGCGGGATGAGAGAGCGGAGGCTATTATCCTGATAAAAAATAAACAATACCCCACAATCACGGGGCGATGATCGAAAGCTAACGATGATATATCAGAATCATCACGAATAGAGAACAGAAGCTTTATATCGTATTGTAGGCGGTCGATTGAAGTAGCATGAATGAAGCGCTAACCAATGTAATCTAACCTGAAGCACTTCATACTTATATGTCAAACGAAAACATAAACAGAGGATATATTGATACTTTAATGCAGCGTTCGGCAAACTTTTGAAGGTAAAGGGCCAAATTGTGTAAATGATCAAGAGCCGCGAGCCAGTTAATTTAGCACTCAAAGTATTACTTTATAAAAGATTTCAAACCAAATAATTGGATAATGCTATCAAGCATTACGATTGGTGATATTGTTGTTTTTATGTAATAATGTCATCCAAGTCAAGGTAAAAGATTGGTAATTCCTATTATTAAAGCTAATTAAACTAAAACTACATTCCTATCATTAAACTAAACTAATTATACTAACTCGGTGGATCTCAGTTGCTGCTTAAAGTGCATGCTGGTCACAACATTATTATTTTTGGATAAATAATTTGAATCCCATGGTGGTAGTTTTAAACAAGTAAAATGATCGTATTTATGGAGCATGTCCTTCATATACCAACATTCAACGGCTTTATGATATACAAGCAGACAAGCGATATCAAAATTCATCACCTGAGTTGATTTGGGGAGTTGTATCGCCCAAAGAGGAATTGTCATTGTTTTTCATTATCAAAAGTGTTTGATTCGTGTATGTTTGCGTAATGTTACTACTTAACGATGTTGTAGACATGGATTCTGCAGATAAATAGAATCTAGTTTGAATGTTATGACTAACAAAAGTGTATCATTTTTACATTTTTACAAAATTTTCCTGGTGAAAGACGCAAGTTATTATTTAAAAAAAAAATGAATCGAGATTTTATTGTATTTTGAATGAGCATGTCCAAAAAGTATGCCGTAGCGTCCACTTTTCGAACCACAAAGTTTAATTTCCGTATAAAAGAGTCAAGAAAGTGTCCCAAAATAATTAGAACTTCTGAAAACCCCAGTAATGATTAGACCTTCAATACATATTTCGATACTCAAGAGTGGTATCGAAATATGTATTGAAGGTCTAATCATTACTGGGGTTTTCAGAAGTTCTAATTATTTTGGGACACTTTCTTGACTCTTTTACAAGTGCGACGAGTCCAATTCCTGTTGGAGATGTTAGGTGAAGCTTTGTTAAAACTGTATTGCTGCGATAAAACCGTGCATCTAATCTATTGTTTACCTGTCTGCAAAAAAACAATCAAATGGACAGGAAACAGGAATAGAAAATGTTAAAATAACAAATGTATCATTGTTTACTAGCGAAGGCTTTGTTCATGGTATTACAGTTATTATGTTTGATTTTATGTTAATTTATTCTCACAAAGATTGTTCTTATTTACTGTGCTTACGCATCTAAACAAACTAGAAAAAATGAAACAAATAAAGTGAATATTCACTTACTCTACGAATAGCTATCGTAATCGTAAGCTGCAATAAGTTTCGTAAACCTTTGTATATATTTAATTATATGTTTTTTGACAGTTGTTTTATTGAAAAACAACTCGCGAACGATGTATAATGCTGTTAACATGCAAACACACAGAAAAAAGTGTAACATCAGCATGGTCATGAAGTAAAGTAAGAATGTTCACACCGGCTCAAAAAATGTCGGTCAAACCATACGACGCATGAAGTTGAAACCAAACAAGATATGAAGAAAATACCAAAAGATGAAATCATGTGAATTCATTTAAGATATGAAAGACCAACCAATTTTGATTATTTTGTCAAAAAATCTATGTGCATACCATTAATTACAATTGATAACAGTGAACATAACAGATAACTATAGAAAAGTGGAAAAATGCAATGACAAACTAGAATAATAATTAAGAGCACGTAATTGAGTACGTTAAAAGAAAATTCTTCTTCTACTTCTTTTCTATCACTTGTGGGGTTTTCTCTCAGTGACTTTTTGATTAACCCGCATATCAGGATAGTCAGTCCTATGTATGACAGCAATAAATTGATCCTTCAAATATTAGTGCCGATTATCTGATTCAAACGGAAAAGTGTCAAACAAAACCACGCTACATGAACTGAAACGAAATCGGTAAAATGCAAGCTTGTTAGAGACTTCTTTCGTTGACTCGAGACATTGTTGCCAAATTGGTCTGAAATAGCTTTGTTTGTCAAAAAAAACTGCAACACGAAACGCAGGAAGTATCGTACCCATATAAAATTATTTCTACGTGCGGCGTATTATTGTTCTTTAACTGTTTTGCGCAATGCATGCAAAGTAGCGGTTGTGTTATATTTATCTACTTTCTGTGCATTTTGTTATTCCTACACTTTTTCAGTGAATAATTACAAAAACTCCCTTCTGGATGTAATTACAAGCAATTCGTATTTTTTTTAAATTGTATTCTGTAGTTAAATCGTAAAACAAAACGTTTTTCGTAGCTTTCACCTGGCGGAAAGTTGTTAGTCAAAAAAACGGTATCCGTTTGAGTCAGGTAATGCAAATGACCTTCGTTCAGTTAGATATATCAATCCAGAGACAAATTGAGTTCTGTAACACGGATTATAATAGAAAATCAGCATTTTTGTAACGGTGTCTCTAACACTCGAGTCACATAATAGGCCCTATTATCCTAGGCTCTCATTACATGACTTTTTTTTTCTTTTTCTATCCATCATGACATTTGTTTGGCAAAAGAACTATCAGTTAATTTGCACCAGTCACTAATTGTTATAACAAACCCATGGCAAACGGTTGAGCGCATTCGGTTTGCGTTATAAATCCAACTTTTTTGTCCACTTTTTCAGTCGCTCGGTAGGATGGTGGGATTTTCTCAGTATATGCGTTGGAGCGCAACCGACCAACTGGAGGGCAGAATAAATCCTTCATGATCATCAGTGCAGCTTTGTTACGGTGTCGCTAAGCCAGAGCGTGCTGGGTCGGGCAATTTAAATGAGATTGAATGTGCGTAACCGGTAAATAAAACCTTATGCCAACCCCCGGTGTGATGCCGAGTGATGGATAAAAGTAATTAAAATTAATAGGACATCTCACCGATGGATACTACGGTAATTAAGCTTCCGTTTACAGTCATTGAAACTGAACGAAACGGCCGTTCATTTGGAAGGGAGGTTCGAATGACCGGGTGAAAAGTGACACCATGGCATCGAGAAATAATCGTTATTATCCGCAGTGGAACACCTTTCCGTAAGCGCCGGTAGTGCGGATATTACGAGCACGGTGTGATTTGACCCCGACTGACTGACTGCTCGGCACGGATCGCTGGAAATGGATGAATGTCGACCACTTGTAGCAATTTGGGTCGGCTATTTATGCTCGTTCGGTGTTTTTAGTTCCGTTCCAAGCAGCAGCACATCAGCTAGTGTGTTCATCGACAAATATTAGTATAATGTTGCTGTACGCAAATCTCGGCATTAAGTAGGTCCTAAATGTCACTTTGGTCTGCCACCGCTCGTCCATTTGCCGGTCGCTGCAGGCTCAGGTAGCAGTTGAAACGAAACTCTAATAAAGGCACCAATTTTGAAGTACATTTAGGGGTGACAACATTGTGCGTCGCACAGGTACGGACCGATATTTTTTCCTATTGCTGTTGAATTCCCGTGCAAACCGAGTGTTACATTAGCATAATTGACTAATCGACCAGCAATAAACTCTCTTATCAAAGTCTCATAAATTACGCTAATCAAAAGCGCTAAAAGCCTAACAGAAGGCAGAAGAATTGTGTGAAGCAATCACGTGCAGAAAGTTGCGTTAACACCGTTCCGAGGCGTGTGCGCGGTTCTTGAAGATTCCTGGAATGCAGTGGACAGAGAGACGCTTCTGCGCCGCTGAATGGTCACTACTGGTAGAATAGAATCTTTTCCTTTTCCCGCCTCTGGCCGTTGCTCGTTGAATGGTGCAGTTTGTCGTTGTGAACCAAAAATCATGTTTAGCATTTCACTCGACGAGAAACCTCAGGGGAGAGTAGGAGCTCGATGAAATAGCGCTTTCTGGAGCTAAAGTTTACTTAACTCAGGTTTGACTTAATTTTTACGGGCCATATTTTTACTCGCACTCAAGTTTCCAGCTTTCGGTACGGATTGAGGCTGATAGCAAAACAGTGGAACATAAACGGTGGGCCCGTGTGGGGCCAGATGGAGTTTTATTGCTTAGCTAACTTTTCTTGCTTTTTGCAGTCTGTCCTCTAACTCTGTTCCTTTCCCACTACCAATGCGAGTGATTCGCTCTAGAAAGTTTAGCTTAGTTTGCTCGATTTGAAAGCTCCCTTAAAGGGAACCCCGAATGGATGCGCAGTTCCAGAAGGTACGGAAGTCGTGAACGGAAAAGCTGGTAAAAAACACGACCAGCAATATACGCGAATGAAACGCTTTGAACTTTAGGTAGAAGGTTGGTTGTTAAAAAAAGCTGTTAATGTTTATCAGTGAATACACAACGCGAAGCAATGTAGTAAATACAAACGGTGTGAACGTGAATAAGACTTTTTGATTATTTTCTACATGGAATTATTTTCGTCCTGTGTTGCTTGAACTTTGAAGTTGTTTGACATCTTATGAAGGATAACATATAAAAATTACTGACAGTCTCGCGATAAAAAGTGGCGAGTTCTATGGAAAAATCAACGTTCGATAAAACCGTTACCGTTAAAACCGTGCATAAAAGGATGATGACGCGAACGGCTACAAGTAGATACTTAATCGGCAATAGACAGATTGATGCCATTTTGAGTCATCACCATTGGCAGTCAAGGATTAAAAGAAGACAAGTATTTATTAGATAGCCACTTTTGCGACTACAATTTAGTTGCCAGTATTAGATTTTACACCACATTTACATTTTTGGGCCGGTCTGGTGGTACAGTCATCAACTCGTACGACGTAACAACATGCCTGTCATGGGTTCAAGTCCCGAATGAACCGTGCCCCCATACGTAGGACTGACTATCCTGCTATGGTAACAATAAGTCATTGAAAGCCAAGCTCACTTCGCTAGTGGGTACAGTCAGGCCTTGACCGACAGCGGTTGTTGTGCCAAAGAAGAAGAAGAAGATTGGATTTTACTATAGGCTGGATTGTAAAACCGTACAAGACAGCATTGAAATACTTTGCGCGTACATACTGAGAAGAGTTATCAGTTCATTTATTTGCTTATTTATTTTTTGCAGTATTTTCCTTGTAACATAAGCATTAAATTAGTTAAAGAGTCAGATAAAATAGATAAAGTATATTTCGATACCAGACAAATAATAAAATCTAACATACGATTTAAAAAATATCAGTTAAAACCGGGGCCGGTTTTTCTTAGTGATACAGGTGTCAACTTGACCGACAGCGCTTTTGGGCCAAAGAATAAGAAAAAGATGCTATGAGAAGATCTAAGGCCTACCTGTGCTACCAATGAATCGTTATATTATTAACTTCTGCAACAAACTGAGTCTGAGTCTTTTTTACGATTGCTTAACTTAAGCTAACAGTGCGATCTATAGCGCAGCAACCGAGAACAATCGTTCCAAGGTAACAAACACCCGAAGAACGTAAGGAGAAAGCTTATGTTTAAAGGGGACTGTACCACGGGACCAATCTCACAATAGACACATATTCTAATATAGACCTAGCTAAACTAACATAAAAACAACGAGCACGACTAGAAAACGAGATTCATAAAATTGTTACTGAGGTGTGGGATAGCGAATCGATGCCTTGGGATTGGAATCTCGGCATCATCTACCCCATATGCAAGAAGGGAGATAGGTTGGACTGCAACAACTACAGGGGTATTACGGTGTTGAATACCGCCTATAAAATATTCTCCCTGATCCTTCAGGATCGTCTTGTCCTGCACGTCGAACAGATAGTTGGAAACTATCAAAGAAGATTCTGAAACAAAAAATCAACCTTAACCAGACACGACACTTACCATTTCTTCATTGACTTCAAAGCTGCATATCATAGCATTGTCAGGGTAAAATTATAGGACGCTATGAGCTCTTTTGGAGTCCCGGCCAAACTGATAAAGCTAGTAAGAATGACTATGACCAACGTCACTTGCCAGGTGAAGGTGGATGGAAAACTCTCAGAACCTTTTGCTACCACCAAGGGTCTGTGCTAGGGGGATGGGCTTGCCTGTCTCCTATTCAAATTGGAGCTAAAGGTAGCTCCAGGGTGTAAACTACGGGAACCATCTTCTGTAAGTCAACCCAGATCCTGGCATACGGTGATGATATAGACATCATTTGTTTGCGGCTTTCCAATGTAGCAGAAGCCTACCAAGGGATCGAGCAGACGGCAGAGATCCTTGGATTGCAGATAAACGAGGCAAAGACCAAAATGATCTACGTAAACGTGGCGTACAGATAGGTGAACGCACTTTTGAAGTCTTCCCAGAATTCACCATTCTTGGGTCAAAGGTCATCAACGACAATAGCATTATAACTGAGTTTGGCGCAAGGATATTGGCTGCCAACCGGTTCGGAAGGATACTTGGCCTCGTATGTGTGGAAGGACAATGATGAAGGAGCCGATATAATGACCAGTCATAAGGGATGGACGGCGAACTCACTGTCGTACAGCGTATATAGCTCGCCGGCTCCGGTGAGCTGGCCATGTTGTACGCATGAAAACGGACGACCCAGCTCGTAAAGTCTTTTAGGCCGTGCACAAGGATGGAGGCCACGCCCAAATTCAGGCGGCAAGATAACGTGGAGGCGTCTGCCATTATGGCCGGGATAACGGACTGGCAGACGAAGGCCCGAGACCGTGAGCGGTTTCGGACACTCCTGAGGCAGACCAAGACCGCAAAGCGTAAGTAAGTAAGTAAACTAAGTAATAAGTAAGTAAGTAAATAAACTAACATAAACAGCTGTTTTTGCAGGATGGTCTTTAAAATCTTGTCACTTCTAGATACATAATTTTGAGACATGAAGCATTTAAGAATAATGCTGCTTTCTTTTACAGGGTTTCACACTTTATCTCAAGACCGCGGGACCCCTTCGCGAATCTGTTTTAGCCAAAGCCAAGACTGCGGTATGATGCTTGAAAACGTTGATGATACCTGAAAACGTTGATGTTACCTGAATTCGGATAATTGAGTGTTTCTACTACACTGATGTACACAAAGGTTATCCGTGTAAAAAAATATTCGACCGCATGTCCTCGGCGCGGACCAGTTTGTTCGAGAAATATGCCGCAAATTCAGCATTGCATCCGATGAATTCAGGAATCATCACACGTTTTCAACCATCATGCCAATGTCTTGGCATTGTTTATGACAGATTCGGGAAAGTAACACGTGAACTTGAGATAAACTGTGAAACCCTGTAAGCGATCGGCAATCAATCAGTAATTGTTTGTCGCGTAAATCGCTAGTAATAATTCGCTTCAAACTAGTAAATCGCTTCATTTCGTTGCATACACGCATACAAATATTAGACGGCACATGCTTCCAAGTCCTTGCTTCCAATTCCGTAGAAACAATTAACCCATACAACTATTATAGCGTATCGTGATTATCATTCCATGTAATTATCCTAGGTATGATAAATCAACTATACCAATGTATTTGGCAATATTATTGAACATTGCAGTATAAGGACTATTGTGTCTCTAGCGGTGGACTGTAACTTGAGGGGGTGGGGTAGTAGTTTTCTTTCACCATAAATCGGGAGCCCTCACGGACAAGACGATCTTGCTTCGTTGATGTCGCATGCAAGACTAAAGTTCATTTATTATCACTTCATGTGTGCGTATCGCACTCCGAATTCTACTGTCACAAAAATGCAAACCCAAGCGACAAACGCTATCCCTGTGACATATGTCAGTTTTCCCAAGCAGCAAACGCTATGCGCAACTCGCACAACAAGGACTGTAAAGCAAATCGCACGACTAGTAACAATCATGCTGTGTTTCATTAGAATTAGTTTTATGTAAGCTATTTTAAAAGGAAAACTTCAACAACAGAAGCAATATTAAATATGATACATAAAACGCTTACATTCCTATCGATGGAAACATTCGTCGCTTAAAGTAACAACTTTAACGTCCCAATAAAGTCCATCCAATGGCTCGTTGTATCGATTCTCCATCTGCTGAGCTCAGGGCGATCGAAAAGTCAAATAAATTAACGAAAAAATGGCAGTGGAATCGAAAGCAAACCATAAGAATGATGACCCAAGGAAAACTATTTCCCAAGATTTCCCACTTTGACCAGCCATGCTGAAGGTCTTCTTGCGTACTAGAGACCTTTTTTTCTATTTCAGCCGTCTCGGGATAAGTGTAATTGTTTGTCGAAGCCTCTACAAACATGCCGATACTTTTGTGGTGTTATTTGGTCTGGAATGAAAAAAAGGAAAGAAAAAACACATCACTAGCACCCAGCCCTTCCAGTCGAAGGAATAGGGCATCTTATTTGGGACTTTGGGTAAAAAGGTTAAAATGATAACACTGACACATTCGTAAGATAAATGCCCGCTACCCGTCAAAGAATCGAAGCAGAATCACAACCGTGATCCTTTTGCCTGATCGAGCCCGGGTTCCCCCGAGGGAAGGTGTCGGGAGGGGTCGGAAGGGGGGGGGGGGTTGGATGGGATACCTTTCAACGATTGGCCACCGCAGCTTAAGAATAAAGCTGTCCTTTTTATGCTCGACCGATGGAAAAATTATGCAGAAATCCTCTCAAACTCGTGCAAAATATGTGCATGAAGAAATAAGGATGTTCGTGGGTATGAGTGAAGTGGGCAGGGGTTGAACTTGAAGCTATCGGAAGAATCAGTTCCCTTCGTTTTTATTTGCCTTTTTGTTAGAAGCGAATACACTGGCATTGGCTTCTAAGTTTGGGGCGGCAGAAGGTCGCTAAAACCTTGCTTGAATCTTTGGATAAATTCATCAGAAACATCCGAAAAGAAACAATTTTAGGTTTTTCGGCCATCGAAATGTTATGCAGCATTGATAAAGTAACACAATTACGATGAAAATACTTCCAATGTTTTATTTCTAAAAATAAAAGAGTTTATATATTTACTTTTCGAAGGCTCCGTTTTTGGTTTGATTTTGATAAACAAGATTAAGTGTTTTTGTTTATCTTTTGTTATATTTTGGTATTATTCTTTTACCACACAAAAATATTATAACGTAAATTCCAGACCAAAAACGCTGTAACACCTGTTCCTGAGAATTGGCACTTGGTACAGTGCGATGCGTAAAACAAGAAAGCATACAGCATATGAAAAATTTCCCACGAGACTTTTAATACCAATATACAGTCTTCGGAAGCCGCTCGGTAAATACACCGGAGCACATTTCCCGATTCCGTATGGTTTCAGGTTGCGCAGACCCTCATGGTGGTGCAGCCACCGCTGAAACAGGCAAAGTGCCAATTGTTCACCCTAAATGCAGGGCGCGTACATGACACTCTTGACATGTGTCAATAACATAAATTAACAAACACCATCGTTCCCTAAAGCGTTGCTGCTCTCCCATGCACAATACGTTGTAAGGAGAGGAATTAAAGGTATTTTTTGCGGTATGGTCATTGCGCGAATGTATCTCTTTTGAGGGTTGAAGTTTTCTTGAGTCCATCAATAATTTTCTTGAGTTTTCACGTACTTGCACGAGAATCAATAAATACTTATCCAAAGCATTTTTCCCGTGCTCATCGTCAAGCAGCCACAATGTTCTCTCGATAATGGTGAAATTAGTTTACAAAGCTTTAGTGCCACATGGACTCATACACGATTCACATAATCCTTTTCACACAATTTTGCAGACAAAGAAGTTCGTCTCTATTCAAGCGACGGCATGAGTCATTCAAATGGCGCATAAAATCATATCCTACAGATACAGGGTAAGAATCCTTCTGCTCATAAGCCACGCATTTACCCGTAACAACCGTTCGCAGCAGCATACCTTATTTATTCCTTTCCTGGTAACCTGTAAGATTTTCTCTTTACGATTTGAAGAGCGGTATACCTCGCAGATAACGTACAAGAAAATGACTATGAGCTATGGTTTGCACAAAAACTCCTACATAGAAAAGGTGGAGATCTCCGCCGAAGCGGTTCCTTCGGTTTTGCCGTTTGCCACAACGCCCTTTTTCTTCGGTAGGGGTTTATCACAGCACAGAAGTTGCTGTTTGCTTACCTTGGCTTTTGCACAATGCCAATCCGTTGCTAGCGCCCGATGCATGTATCGCTTTCGA
Source organism: Anopheles merus (assembly GCF_017562075.2). Taxonomy (NCBI): domain Eukaryota; kingdom Metazoa; phylum Arthropoda; class Insecta; order Diptera; family Culicidae; genus Anopheles; species Anopheles merus. The sequence continues at coordinate 48,397,520 of NC_054084.1, read as the reverse complement.
TATTATGGTAATAGTTTGGACTATGATTTCTACTTCGATCTTCGGTAGAGTTTTCACCGAAGTCTCGATGCTCCGGCGCAAGCAAACAGAGCAGAGAAAACGGACAGCAAGCATCTTCAAACAGAATGGGAAAAATCGACACTGGTGAATATTGTGCGGAGCATTACCATAAATATATCTCCGCTTCGCTGTTGCAAGAAAGATACGCAGATATAAAAGCAATAATACCGTCCTAAGACTGATTTCTATCCTCGGATGATAGTCGGTGTTCGAGCGGGCAATCCCATCCGGCCGAGATAAGTGGGTGGATTCTGTTTTGTGTGATTTTATTTGAATTTATAACATTCGTCTTGAATCGATTCCGGATTCCGCAATCTCGTGCACCATGTTGGATTTGGATAGCATACCGTACGTAAATGGTTATCCTGCGATAGGGCAGGGTTGGATAAAAAGCTGAAACAATACGAGAAAAAGGGACAGTGTCAACTCCATCGTGCCAGTAACGGGACAGGTACGAATCGGACGGTATCATTATGGTGCATGTCGAGCAGCTTTTCCCCGTCGTTAAATATGTAGCGAAATAAAGAAGGAACCTTTAGCATATCAACACAAAACCACCATATCAAGGTGGTTGTAGTTGAATTGAGCAATCAAAAATACAACACAGCAGTTTCTTTTTATGTTTGAAATGGAAAGACAAACAGGTACCATACAAAAGTATACTATAATTAACATAAAGTAGTGTTTTTTGTCAAAAAGTTGTATTTTTTAATTTTATCCAATTTTATTCCAATTTGATATTCTAATGCTTCCAGTTGCTTATCAAGCTTCCCATTGGTCTTCAGTTTACGTTCGTCAGGCTACAAGTTTAATTTATCAACCCGATTATAAAAAAATTGAAAGAAAATTATTTTGTTTTTTTTTAGAAAAAGTAAAAATATTTTTAAATACGATAGTCAAAATCGTAGGGACTTATTAGATGTGGCAAAAGCTAGCAAAAATATTCAACGTTTGCATCAATCGGCCTCTGGCACCAATCGACGTTGGTGCACTGGCGTGGGTAAAATGTCTCGAAACTAATCAAACTACAGTTTGTAATTTAAATAACGTGCAGTATAATTGATTTTCCTCCAATTTCATACCACCAGCAAGTGTCGGTTTGATGGAAACGAAAAGATACGCTAAAACTCTGGTGCATATTCGTGCATACATGCAATTGATTGACGTGCTATATTGTGTAACACAGATTGATTTTCCTTGAGCCAACTTTTATCCTAAATTTTTCTCCACCGTATCTTTTTTTGTTGTTACTGCACCATCCACAGTTACACGGACTTGTGATAAATAAACGATGGAGTGCATGTAGTGCAGTGGTGATGGCCAGCAAAACCGACACATGGCGATCCGACTGAGCACTATCACGGAATGGCAGGTGTTTCTGGCGGCGAGCGCTAGCCGTAATCCCAAGATAAATCATTTATTCATTCCTTTGCGGTAAATTCCGTACATTGATTTCTATTATACGTCAAACGGTCCACCGATCAGTCGGTTGCGGTTGATTCAGGAGCGGACGATAATGCAAGAGAAAGAGTGAAAGGTACACACACACGAAAAGAAAAACATAGAGCTCGTCCAGATTTTCCCGTTTACGTTATGTTTGTCTTTCAACAAAACATCGGCGATCATCGGGTAGAGGAGTACAGTTGTGCGGGAAGTGGCCGAAATGACCGGCACCCGCTGCACACGGAAATCGATTTGGAAAGAACAACAACTTCAATGCAGCCACACGGTGCAAGCTGTAGCGAGGGAGGGCGTGTTGTTCATTTTGGGATTTGTTGGTTTTATTTTCAGCCTTTTTGTGCGATTTGGCAGATTTCTAAATCCGCCAGGGCTGGCCATTTCCCGGTCTACTTTTCAGAGATACTGCTGCTGGCGCTGCGGGTGCCGTTGCTTTTGTTGTTTATTTTCATGATCGATTGGCACCGTTGGGAAAAGTTTCGGCTTCCATTCCGGTTCCGCATTGCCAAAGTCGTCACCCGGTATAGCAGCAAACAAAAATCTGAAAATGATTCAAAATGGTAAACTGAAGCTTTTAGAAGTAGAATGGGTAAAACGGTTCCGCCCCGGTTAAACAGTTTCATGGGGGAAGGAAGGAGTGAGCGAGCTAGCAAACAGTAGATAAAGGTTGGTTATTCGCCAGATAAAGACACTCGGTCGTGGACGTGGACGTGGGCGGGAGCGATGATTTCAGTGTCCAAGTTTGAAGCTTTGCGATCAACTTTCAAATGTCACTAGACAAAGCAAAACATGGCACGGGATGCGTGCGTATGGCGGAAGAGGTATTTTAGGGTTGAGAAAAGTCAAGTTTTCAATCCAATCAACTGCTTTAACTTAGATTGCACGTCGATAGAGAGCAGTCGGGCAGCCATTCAATTGGCAAATCGGATTTTATAAGATGACGTTTGTGTTTTTCAAAAACTGCACCGGCTTCGCTTGGTCGCCGGTAAAGAAGTGTTCGCCTTGCTTTATGTTTGAAATTGTTCACCGGTGTGGAACCGGTGGAAAAGCGACTGTCCATATTTAATCACATCATTTAATCAACCGTTTGATAAGGGATTTCATTTATTCAAAACACAATATATCGAATGCTATGTTCTGATTCAATATTGCTAATTACAAAAAAAATAAGTTAAATTTCCACTTTTTAGTTCTTATGTGAAATTTTCACTCATTGCTAATTAAACCTCGTCATAACTTATGAACACAATATAGCTACTCATGATGCCATACCGACTACCAATGGAATGCTTTACGAGATTGCAGCCATCTGAGCCCTCGCACAGATCGTTTCGATGACAAACAGAAAACGTTCTTGCGCGGGGCGAAATGCAAAGGCGTTGCAATGGGTCAGCAAAGTCGTCGCAAAGTGTGCCAGAAATAGCTTCTTAAGAATAGCACATTCCAAACGGCATAGCAAAGTGTGTCAGGGAGCGATAACGGGTCACCTTCTTGTGTGCCACGTGTGCCATTTGGATAGATTCCCAATTTCCACCGGCGCATTACCACCACATGGTCACCACGCGCGACACACTATCGGCAGATAGAGAAACACACAGAAACAGACAGGATCCTGTGCAAGATGGTTCCATCCAACGCGCAAAAGGTGACAACGTTGGTTGTGAGTGGAAAGAACAATCACCGGAACAGGATAAGAAATATTAAAGTGCAATTAGGCAGATTTCTGCTCGGTCTCGTTTAATGATTATTGTTATGACTATTATCATTTTTATTATCGCGACCGTTATGACTGCTCGAGGTGCTATCGGAGTTGAACTTGCTCTCGTAGTTTGGCTCACGATTGTTTGCGTTTGTCCCTCGATATGGCGTCAAGAATCCGGTGGGTCCATTCGGGCAAACATCATAAATGTGACATGAGCACACTTTTCCGATTTTTTTTATCATTGCGTGCTCTGTTTGAGAGTGCTGTTTGTAAAGTTTTGTATGAAGCGTTATAACGAATTGGGTTTCAATGGAATTAATATTTAGAGTACACACAAAAAAGACGGTGATTTATAAGATGTTTAATTTTTATTTTTTCTTTTACCATCGAAGACAAACGTAGAGAAGAATATTTAAAATCTCAACAGAACCTTCATTGTAGTATAATACGCTTTTGCTTACACCTCATTTCAAGTGTTTTTACTATGGCCGATTGTGCTCGAACAACAATCCCAGTACATCCGGTGTGATTGTTGGTGCAATAAAACATTCATTCAGCATGCTTCACTCTCATCTCAAGTTGCTGTGGTGAGATCCTCGATCATGGCAGCAATAATAATTTCATCTGTTTAGCCCATTTCTTCATGCACTATCGCTCGTCCTGCTCGTCGTACCAAACAGGGCGTAAGAGGGTCCGGCATCAAGATGAAAAGAAAATCGTGTCACACCGAAACAACAACCCAGAACTGTACTACGCTCAAGCGTTTCGCCTTGCCGAGAGAGAGAGAGAGAAATCTCAAACCAGATTACTTGAGCAGTGCTTCAAGTGGCTGCAAGACGCGAACCAAGGCATGAAAATAAAACGCAAAGGTACGGCACGAAGGGTAACGACGCTCAAGTACCCTTATCGCTTGGGTCTTGAAACTTAAAATCGTACCAGCCTTCAGATGGGCGCAAACGCTGGGAAATATGATCATGCATAGCGATTTAGAGTTTCGTTCGAAACAGACACGACGGCAAGAAAAAACATGCTGGCAGACAGCAGTGTGCAAGGAAGATCCTTTCCAGGCATCGTTTGTGTGGTGCTTGTGTGAGCGGGAAAATAAATCACCAACCAAAAAATGACAAAAACCCCTTGTACGATATACAGAACGATCGGTTGATCCTTTTGCAGCTGTGGAGATGGTTTGCTTTGGGTTTCGTTTGGATAATTGGTTTCACTGACCCGTTATGCGTATGCTAATGCACTGCTAAGAATATGTGGACTGAGCGTGTGGAACGAAGTACGTAAATTATCATATCCTGCCCACATGTGCCGGCTTGCCGAGCAATGTGTGGTTTTGAAACTTTCTTTTGAAACGATTCTTAAAAAAAAGTTTTATATTCAGCAATGGCTAAATAAAAATGGCAGCTTAGCAATGGCCTGATTAAAATGGGAAACTTCTAAAAGTTTGAAGAACCGTTAATAACAATGAAGCTTCATGTTAGTAAGCAAATTCTATTTTTCATTTCATCACATCTGATCAATGATGTACGAAATAAGGTATTTTCAATTTATTATTACTTTAACAGACCGATTCAAACCCAAACCCGTTACCGTTACATTGGGAAGAACTAAAAACTAAACATAAAACAAAGGAAATATAATCCAAAGCATCATGACTCAACTGAAAATACTTTTTCGTACAATTTGATCTCAGTAAAACCCCTTGAATAAATAGTGAGTAGATAGGAAATCACTGCAAATCATCCATATAGTGGCATGTGATCACTACTTTCGTAAAGTGCTTTGTGAATTATTGTTTAATATATCATAGTCTAAGTACCGTAGATGTTGCAATACACTCCGCACTCAACCACGCACTACACTTTACAGAAACATAAATCAGTTGATAATATGATTGTTAATTGTATCACTTTGCTTTACCGTTCCCAAAAGCCGATTGAGCGAACATACCTCCTACCCTCAACGGTGAGTCAATTTAAATACTATGCTAATTATTTCCCAATGTTTCAACGAGGGACGCTAGCACTCCATCCCAGATTGATACCGCAAACGATTCACCGCGAGAAAGCAAAAAATATATCAGGCTTCTCTCCCAACATCAGTCACTGCTACACGCCACAGTATCGGTACCGGTTACGGATAAAGTTGCCCTGGTATACCTCGAAAAAACATAAACCAGAGCAGAGCGGAAAAATAACCGAACACCGATCAACTGGTCAACCAAATGTGGCGTGTGGTAATGTGGCAAACAGGAAAATCAAAAACCAAGCACAGGAAGGGTTTTGAATACAAAAAACCCCAAACACACACACACATCGCAAAAGTCAAGCCCAAGTAAGAGGGAAAAAATCGACAAAAAGTCACTCGGTTCCCCTGGTTGGCGAATGCGATACGGAGTGCACACAATGCATAGTGTGTTGCAATGCAATTATTGTCCTTTCGGGTACAGAAAACAAATTAACGCAATGAATTTTTCACCATCGCGATGTAAACAGTATGGTGCCTTAATTGAACGGTTCGAGGCCGGACGCCGGATGGTTGAACGCCACCGCGGTCTGCCAAGGATAATGGGCAGGAATTCAAATGTGTTGCAAATGTGCGAGTGTGTGCGCCCGATAAGACCCGCCGGTCGTTCGTTCGTTTGTTCGTTCGATCGTTGGACCATTAAAAAAGGCGCAAAGAAGTAGCGCAGCTGGTGCCCATAAAACCAGCCATCACTGCAGTTGATAGCGGGCGCTGGGGGCACACTGGTACACATACACATCCGCCAATCTCACCACCAGGTGAGGTGTTAAAATAGAATGCAGTGACACCGCCGCAGTACCACCGAAGGGTCCCGAAAGAACTTACACGAAATAAAGGTATCCCATTCGTCCCGGGCGAAGGACACGCGCCCGTCGGCTGGGCAGGAGTGCGGTTGTTTTACAGCAAATAAAATCAACTTCAACCCGAACCCGGTTTGCGATAAATCCATCAATCAATTTCAGATAGGAAAATCACAAGATGGTTGTTTTCCAACATTGGACGATAGCAGCGGCGGCGGAAGCTGCTGTTGGGGGTGGACTAGCGCATAAAGCAGAAAGTATGACGCAAACCAGAGCCAGTCGAAGCAGTTTGCTGATGTTTGAGAGTGCAAGACGGATACACCGGCGCTATCAGAGTATCGTAAAACGGCGTTTCTTCAGAATTTCGCTGATAATCTCAATCCAATTTGGTTCACTTTCCTGTGGAATCGTTCCCGTTTGGTTCACCCTTTCAGACACCGCTGGCGCACACCCCGCCTCCGGATACGGCGTAGAAAGCCATTGGGTGCCGGCTCCGGGAGAGGTCGGTAATGAACCTTAAATCTACCGCATAAAATACGGTACGCCTTTATCGTCTGTACACTTGCCCTGACCCTTACTTATTTTGTTTGTGAGTGAGTGTGTGTGTGTTTTTTTTTCTTCTTCGTTGTACATTATACGATACCTGTATATTTATACATCCTGATGCGGGCTAGGAAATGATGTAAAAGCAAAATTGATCGGCGTGAAGATGGATGAAGCGATGCTGCTTTTTAATGCAACGCTTCAAATTCGATTCAATCGATGCTGCAGCATGCCTAGATTTGCGGTGATGAAGGTTTGCCACTTAATCAAAATTATTGGCTGGATTGTAAGAGAGAACGCAAAATAATTTTACGTTGCTTTGAAAAGTGGCTTGATTTGACCTTATTATGGATGGGCTTATCAAGAATTTTTGCTTTTGTTTTAGTTCTGTCTTTAGTGTCTTTAAAAATCCCACAACCTGACTGCGTTTGTACTGTGATTTTGAAATATTCATCAACCGGGATGAACTTCCCGTTCCCAATTGACAGCTGTAAATATTTCCTTCTTTATGGAAGTTTTCTATGGTTTTCTAACACTTTCTATGGTTTGGGACGAATAGATTGAAATTAAATAGTTCCATTTCCATTGCATAAATAAGATGAATAATTCACTTTTTTGATAAATGTGACCACATTACAGCGATTTGATTAGTATATAAAGGATTTTTTTTTTGAAAGTCACGTTTTACCAACTAATGCCAAGCAGCAAAAACTAAACAAAAACTTGGTGCTCATAATAATTATTTTGTTTTGATGTTTGATCTCATTATTTTCTTTATAATTTCGAAAATAGCCGCAATAATATTAATTCTAAGAAATAACATAATTTTAAAGCCGGTCTGGTAGTACAGTCGTCAACTCCTACGACTGAACAACATGCCCGTCATGGGTTCAAGTCCCGAATAGACCGTGCCCCATACGTAGGACTGACTATCCTGCTATGGTAACAATAAGTCACTGAAAGCCAAGCTCACTTTCACTAGTGGGTACAGGGCAGGCCTTGACCGACAGCGGTTGTTGTGCCAAAGAAGAAGAACATGATTTTATTTTAATAATTTTATCATTTTTTTTTTCTTTTGGCTCAACAACCGTTGCCGGTCAAGGCCTGCCTGTACCACACTACTTGTGGGTTTGGCTTTCATTGACTTATTGATCCCCCCATAGCAGGATAGTCAGTCCTACGTATGGCGGCACGGTCCATTTGGGGCTTTAACCCATGACGGGCATGTTGTTAAGTCGTACGAGTTGACGACTGTACTACGAGACCGGGTAATTTAGCTAATTATTTTATCATTATATGTTTGTATTATTTAACGTAAAAGAAAAAAAATCCTCATATTTGTAGTGTCGATGTTACAAAAATGATTCTTATAAGATAAACATTTCAATCTTATTATTTTAGATTTTAGAAAAATCAAAAACATAAGTATTTCTCGACTGTTATGAATGTTCCAACTACTATTCCTTTGCACGAAATACTCCTGCATTGCCTTCAGTTTGATACATAATCGGTATGGCTTGGATATTAAACTTCTTGTAATGATTAGTTATAATATGCCTTCAACTTACTCATGTTTTTTTTAAATAGTAATAGACCAATAGTTAACATTCTTTGAATTGGTATCATATTTTACTTCTTATACTTTAGCTTATCTATACAATTCATTCAAGAAATAGCGTAAAAAAAATTAAGTATGATTGTCTAAGAGCAGCCAAACCCTCAATCCTCGAGAAGAAAGGTACGTAGTTTCACACAGAAAGCATGCCAAGCGAATGCATTAAGCAGTGAGCATACCACTCACCGCGGGACTTGCTGTTATCCATGCTGATAAAACCAGAAATTAAAATATGTTACACTTGATTAAACTGGAGCGTTGCGATACGAACTTGTGCGATAAATATGCTTGCCCCGGGGGTTGCCGGCGCTCGTGGCTAAAACCTGTCTCCGATTCGCCTCGCCTATTTACTCCCTACCGTTTGGATTGGTTAAACAAATAAATCATAAGGAAAATTGTAATAAAATCCAATCGAGAGTGCAGAAGCGGGAGAGAAAATTGTTTTGCCCGGTGGGATGGGATGGGTGTGATGGAGAGGGGTGCAAAGATTTCCCGCGGTGCGGCCACATGATTCATGGCCTTTCAACCGCCTTCACGTTGAAGTCTGGCCTTCCGGTACGCGCAACCCTTGAATGATTACAATTGAGATACACCATCGGACTGGCGTGCCCTCCTTCCCAGGCCGCGTTCTCTGGCCAATGATCCCGACTAGTGCCATGCATTGGCACAAGTGCAGTGTAGCACACCCCTCGGTGCACGCGGCCAACTTGCTCGCTCGCTAATCTCCGAAAGCGGCCAAAAATGGTTCATTATGATATCAAGGGCGTGCGCCCGAGGCATCCCATACCCTAGTGCGGACGGAATGGCGGATTTGCGGAGTAATTTAAAAGAAAACATTTGATGTTCCTTTAATTTAGGGATAAGTCACCGCGATCCGTCCCACGATGAGGATGCTGATCCCCAATGCTCGTGTCTCTTTAGGTCGCGTCGTCGGAATCGTTATCACCCCCTCGGTGAAAAATGGCACATGATGTGTGTGTGTGTGTGTGTGGACCGTTGCACAGAGGGCGAAATGTCTTTCCAACTTTTAGGGATGATTGCTCCGCCCAATTCAAGACCCTAAATAGAGGAGTCGGAATAAAAACATGGTAATGCGTCACACAGGGAAAGTGTGGCACACTCAGAGCACAGGAACACACACACACACACACACACACACACACACACACACACACACACACACACACACACACACACACACACACACACACACACACACACACACACACACACACACACACACACACACACACACACACACACACACACACACACACACACACACACACACACCACACACACACACACACACACACACACACACACACACACACACACACACACACACAACAACACACACACACACACACACACACACACACACACACACACCACACACACACACACACACACACACACACACACACACACACACACACACACACACACACACATCTAAAGCGAACCGAAAAAAAACTCTCAATGACTTGCGGCGGTTCTTGGGCAGGAGGGGAGACTCTGACGAACGCCGGTAGGAATCCCGTTCCGGGGGGTGATCAATTTCAATTCACTTACGGGAATTCATTGCCATTCTAGAAATAATAGATTGCGCACGATAACACAGCGGGAAAAGTTTTTAGGAGGCCTCGCTGGAAGGCTGTGCGCCGACAGTCTCGAAGATTGCCGGTTGGAATCTGTTTGCCGGCGCCCTCGCCACAAGCTACGAGCCGCGCCGCGAGTTTTTGACCAGGGGTGAATTTTTCCCCTAAGAGCAATAAGATGATAAGCGAACAGTTTTATGCACTGGCTGGACTTCCGGTGGTAAGTTTCACGATCAATTTTTTTTCCTTCGCTTCCCTGCGCGTTTTTAGCGCGTCGTGCAGTCGGGTTTTTTTTTTGTTTCTTTTATTGTTGTCGTTGTTGCAGTGCCTTGCCCTAGCACTTTCTCGTTGGATCACTGCTACAAAGCCTGCGCCTAGTGGTGATTGTAATCGAGCGAACGAACCGAAATGGTTTTTGATGAAATCGTTCGAAGAAACAAAGGATGGGAAACACTTTCGAAGAGCACCCTAGACACTTGTCCTTACCATACGGATACAGTGCGGGAGTACTTCTTTCGTTCGTCGTTCGTCGGATGTGCAGGGAAGCAGTTTAAGCGGGGAACTGCACTGCTCTTTTGGGAAAGCGATCCCTTCGGTATCTGTGGATGAGGCTAGTAGTTTTCTGCCGGGAGTGTCGAACATCTAGCAGGAAAAGTCCTGCTCACCGGGGTTCCATATTTATGACGCTTTGCTAGAACGGGGTGTCCGGGTACGGGTTCCTACCGAAGGGACTCCGGCTTGTGGGGAGATCAAAGCAAATAGTGAGGCTCGCTAGTCCTTAACGACAAATCGGCAGGGGAAATGAATGTAATAATCGATACCCTTGGCAGTGAACCCCTGTAAGATTGCGATTGCAGGGAATCGTTTATCGGTAGATTTTTATGGAACATTAAAAATTATCCACTCGATCACTGCCGGATTCGCTTCGCCGCAGTAATATCCTCACTACTATTAGCACGCGAATGGTACGTACTTGCATCGCATTCGGCTTACTGTGGCTGGTCTGGTGTTGATGCGCATTAAATTGTCTTGAAAGAACGTGAAAAACAAACTTCAGATATATTTTTTTTTATATACACGTTAAAAAGCAGACATCTGCTCTGAACAGCACTATGAGTGCAAAATTTTTTTCGACCTGCACGCGCCCAAACAATCACTCAAGTGAACTGTCGAATGCACGACAAGGGGGGAGGGGGGCAATATTGTGGCAGCTATGGGAGCAAAGAAGCAGCAGACAGAACTGGGCAAACTGTTGATTGCATTGTTTGGAAAAATTGCGAACTGAACTTATTCCATTAAAAACCTAACCGTCCCCGTGCAATTTTACAGCTCTAGGAACCGTTGCAGCATCATGTTAATGAAATGCATTACTCATCAAACAATGTCAAATGCACTGTTTTATACCATTCTGTATCCAACACACACACAGTCTCAGTTGTGTAGAGAGAATTTAAAATGGAATTATTATACTATTGCTTTACATGCTCAAACGCTCTGCAATAGGGGGACCGATCGACCGAACCTTGAGCGAATAGTGTCCGGCCAAAGGATTCCAATTTAAACTTTTGTATATGTGGCGAAGATGGACAGGTTAAATCAAAACTGTGTGTCTATGTGTGTTTGTTTTTTTTTTTGTCCATCAAATTCCTTTTCAGAAACTTTTTGCACTGGACCAACAAGGCACCAACGGGGTTTTCACATTTCTAAGTGCAATCAATTATTTACTACTAGCCGGTTCACGGCCGATGAAATGAATCCTCTTTTGGAAGCAGCAAATGGGTGGAGGATGAGGACAGCAAATCAAACTTCGCCCGAAGAAAGTAATTTTTCAAACGACTTTTCTTTAACAGAACAACTACCGGAACGGTGAGTAAGGTTGACTCTGCTGGCAAAACTGTCAAATGTAGGTTATCACCTTTGCTAAACGGAAACACGCTGGACATGCAAAGGCACGTGTGTGTGTGAAAGGGGGGGGGGTTGGATGTGCGTCCCTTGGGTTAGCCGGCGGTCAGTCCTGGGTGCGGATGAATTATTCAGCTGATCGATGAGCGAAACCGATAATCCCTGGACTTCAAGCGCTGCAATATTTATCAAGCGCTTGTGAAAAGGGTTGTATCATCAAATGCACTCTTTCGAAACTCACCGTAAGGTTACACGAATCACGGTATCCCCGGAACAACAACTGTAAAGTGGATGATTTAACGAAATGCTTGCGATCCAACTGTAGCTTTCGTTCACACTTAAGTCTGCAATTTGAAGAAACATTCAACTATTGGGATATGTTAAGTTATCGAGACGATCGGGATGAATTTCAGGAAGTCATAGCTATAGAAAGACAGTACAAACTGTAGATAAGAGTTATCGCAACAAAAACCGATACGTTAGGTCAAATGCAAATAATGATACGTTGGCTTTGTTCCTGATAATGCTGTTTAGAGAATGATCTTGCGAACATTTTGCTTGAAGATGGAATAGGTGAAATGACATAAAGAGATAACATGCCCAAACTTGTTGTGTCTTGAATTTGTACATTCTGTTGAGGATAGTATATTCTTAGTAGAATTCCATACCTAAACACAGCACATATTGTTTATATTTGTTTCGGCAATTACAAATTTTCCCACCTAGGAAAACGTTGTACTAATCAATAAATCATTGTTGATAAAAATATAAACTATTAATTATGTATTTAATTATAACAAGTTTAAGAATTCAAATTTAGCGTTTTGTTCGAGTATATGTATTTGAGTATTTAATTTTGAACAATTTTGCCTAAAAAATTATAATACAAAGACTTTTTGTAAACATTAAAATGCTGCGACAATCTAATGTATGTAAAATCTGTACTGTTTTACCTTCTTCACGCTCCATATTTATTTAACTTGGCTAATAGCTTAATAAATTTTGATCGTTGTTTCTAGTCGTGGGGGTAGTTGCTGCATCCCCATAACAATTTCCGAACGGTTTCCAGTAAATCATTTCATCGTCTCCATGATCGATAGTCCACACACTGACCCCGTTTACAATTAGTCAAACTATTTGTTGTGCACCAAAGAGAATAAGAAATAAATAAAAACCCCCTTACCGACAAATGGGTGCCCTGCTTGGTGGGAGTGCGACCGACGTACTCCGAATTCCCCATCCCGCCTACCCGTTACTGTCGATCGTTTCAAAGCTTCAAATTGCGTAATTAAGAACATTAAACTTTAATAACCATCATAAAACGCGTTCGCGCTCTTTCACGCACAGCTCTTCCACCCATCGGCTGCCTTGCAGAAGCCACACACACAGCCCGATTGGCCACCGGTAATGATTCATAAAAATCCGATTCCGAATCAAAAGTTGATTCCTGCATCAGCAGCTGTACTGCTTGAGCATATTGTGTGTGTATGTGTTTGTGGGGAAAGTAAGCCATACGAGACTCATTGCGGAATCATGTGTTCTAAAACGCTTATGCGTTTTTCACTGCATACACCCAATGCTTGAGGTACTTGGGTACTTGGCGCAGGAGAGACAGTTTGAAGGTAGTACGCAATGAATGTGCGGCTGGCGATGGAAAGAAAAACGACCAATAATACAATTTTCAATCAAATTATCATTACTATCAGAAGGGACGGGTGGTAAAGGTAGCAAAATTCGTTCCATTTGCTATGCAGTTTGTAACTTTCTTCATTTACACCAGATAGCGTGTGAAGCAGATGATGCCGATAGCGATGGAGGTACAGTTTCTTCGATAATAACTCGATTACAAGAATCGATCGTAAGTGTAGAACGAAAAACGGATGGAGGCGGTTCAATCAGATTTGTTCGCATATTGGTCAGCGTTTTCCCTCGTTTGAGTGCGTTTTGTACTCCGTTTGTGGGTGGTAGTTTGCCATGCTTTAGAGAAAAAAGCGGGAAAAACTCACGTTGCTCTTACTCTCTTTTACCATCTTACGTTTTACCGAACGGATCTCAAAGGGTCAGTTGATATCGAGAGGCGGCTGGCTGGCAACACTGCCAGGGTCTCGCTTATGAGTTCTACCGGCAAACGTGAGAGTGACGCTTCGAATGGTAAGAGAGAGAATGAGAGCCACTCACTGCAGGGTTGGCAGCGATATGTTCGCATCATCTAGGTTTGAATATTGAAATTATATGTTGATATATCAAATCATTGATTTTTGATTGGTTTGATTTTGTTTTTGTATGAACAAAAGAGAGAATTTAAATCTATTTTATACGATATAAAAAGATGTATCAAAGCTGTAATGATGCAAATTATTGTTGATCTTGAAACCTAAAAGTAGATATCAAAATGACAAAAATTCGAGACTTATTTCAACTCAGTTTGAAGATCACAAATAATTTCAAATGATCGTTATAGTTTTTTAAACTTACATGGTTAAAAAATAAAACGGTTGAAAAAATGCAAAAAAAAACTTTCACTCAAACTCTCAAAACCCCTTAGTTTTGTTGTTGGGCAACTCTTTGAGTAAATCTGTTTGTTCGGGCTGGTTTTTGCTCATTTTCACGGGGTGAATGAGAATGAGCACCGTAGAATAAACCATTGCCGAAACAGTTTGATAAAAATATGTATTTTGTTCAAATTGTGTGTAATGTAACTAATAACAGAAAAAAAAAAATTTTATTTAACGTCATTATTAAATATCACGGTATTTATTGAATATCAACTGATTTATGTTGTAGAGAGTAGCTCACCAAAACCTGTGCATAACTCAGCCAACCATAGAACTGCCGAGCATAATCGAGAGCATAACTTCTCCCCATTTCAATGTTTTCGCTCTTGGCTCTCTCGGCAAACACGGTTCGACACCGCGCTTCGCACGTCGTATGTTTTCGCTCGCGCGTTCAGTTTGTTTTTGGTGTTCATTCGTTGCTGCGCGAGGACTGGTGCGTTCTTTCGAAGCCCAGCATAAAAACGTGAGATCACCGTCCGTCTTTAACGGCTAGTGTGCGTACGTAAATACAGCCTCACCTGGAGCAATCTTCGATACACCCACTCGGGGGAGGACAAAAAGGGGGCGATATTTTAGGAATTAAATGCAACATTAAGTGCGTAGGTGATACGTTTACTGTGAAACCATGAATTTGTGCTTTTTCGTATGAAAGAAGTGTCCGTAAGTTATACAGCATTGGGTGTGCGCTGTGTGCAAGCGAAAATGGGTTAAATCAAACAAATGCTAACTCGTACTTACCTGTGATTGTGTTCGCTGTGTGGCAAATAAGTTGGCAAAATATCAGAACCATCATGTGAATTCGTTCGTTTGTTAAAAACGTGTTCTTTTTGTATAAAAGACGAGAGAGCATGCTTTATTCCCCGTGCTACACTTGCCGTGACGTGACCAGACAAAACCTCCGAAAATGTAATGCGCTCGAAGAAACCGGACGACTATCATCCGGTGGCAGGCATGAAAACCGAGAAGGACCTAAGTATGATTGATGGGAAAACTTCCGGAAAAACGGCACACTTTGTTGCACGGGATTGCTCATTGTTTTCTCGAGTACTGAGATGCAGCTTTGCTTTGAAGCCGAACTGTCATCTGAAGTGTTTGAACTTGGTGTGCTGCAGTAGTGTGTGTGTGTATGTGTATTTTTTTGTTTTGTGAAGCTTGTCATACCTTCGTATTCTTCTGCATCTGCGTATAATCAGATGTACGTGGTTTTGTGCAGAATGTGTTTATGTGTGTAGTGTTTTTTTTTCAACGGTCTTAGTATTTCCGGGTCCGCTTTTCACAAGGCAAACATTGTGTTTGTTTATGTGTTTCAAGAGTCGGTTTGCAAGTGATCTGTTGCAGTTCTACCATAACATAGTGGTTGTTACGAATGTTGATTATTTTGGGTTGCACCAGGAACCTGATAATTGTGAAAGGAAATGTATTTCAGCAATCGATTTTTTTAAATATTTCTTTCCCTTCTGAAAAAACCTATTATTGTAAGGACCAATAATTAAACATTGTTCCATATGAAGTTCTTTTCATCAACATAAAACGATACTCCATGGCATCTCCCCCAAGATTATGCTCAAATAATTTCAACCAAACGGATGGCAAAGTGATTAATTCTGCCATAAGTGTATGAAAACAAATGAGCGAAAACAAACAGAATTAACACACACACACACAACCGGTGCTGCAATGCATGCAAGTCGAGAAGCGATAATTATGTTGATTACACAAAAATTGAACTCGTGCTCCGGAAAATCTGCACGCTTGCTGCATTTCAACGAGCAAACCGATGCACGTATACATGTGGTGGAAAAACACACTGCATTTTACGGTGTGCGGTGAGTGGTCGTAGGGTGTGGAGTAAAGGTGGTCTGTGGCCGGAACACCACGGCGACTAGTCGACCGAGTGACAAAAGCGTTCGGAAACAGGGAGTGTACAATGATTGCACCATCATCGGTGGAAACTGTGTGCTGGATCGAGAGAGCAGCATAGAGAGAGAAAGAGAGAGTGAAAGAGAGTTAAGCAATAGTGCGAGGAGATCGGAAGACGTCACAGTTACGAACGTGTTCCATGTCCCGGTGACGGCCGGCTCACTTGCCGTGTGTGTATGTGTGTGTGTATGTGTGTGGTTATCGAAGGCTTACACCTGATGAATTAATAATGATGTTTTAATTAACAATATTGTGATTTTTTTTCCCTCTTATAAGGTTATTTATAATTTTTCCCCTTATGTCTCTTTTCACGTGCTGCAGTCTGTGCAAAATTTATGCATGATTGGATTTAGCCACCGTTTACGGGTGTTCTCTCGCGAGTGATCCGTGCGTGATAAAGCATTCAGTGGTTTGCAAGTGGTTGAAAAGGTGCGGAAAATAGTGCGCGAGTTCTAATACAAAAATGACGTCACGGCGATTCCGGATTCGGTGCATAATAGTTCGCTTACAGTAAATTCACTGCAAAGCGACTAATCGAGATAAGAAAACCATTCATAGCGAAAGTTAGTGCCGTGCGGTCATCATCGTGTCGCATTCGTCGATATCAGCATTGGGCGGCCATATCATATTGCGTGTATGCCGGCGGGTTAAATCAATGAGGCAGGTGTTACTAGCTCAGATTGGTGCTGCTCGTGCTCTGAATCAATTGGTTTGATGAGATAGTGTGTGAAAAAAGCATTGCCAAAAGCATCGTTAATCGCGTGTGTTGCGAGTGTGCGTGGAAATAGTAAAAATACACAAAAGTACAACAGATAGTTGGGAAAAAAAGTCTGTGCGAAATTCGTTGTGCACATTCTTGCGCTCGTGCTTCGTTTTGTTTTCCACCTTGCTGCTGGTGAAATAAATGCCGAAATGTTGATTATTGAATCATTGTGTCACATAAATAATTATCCATGAAAAATCAATCGTGTGCCGTGCCGGCTATTTGTGTATTGTATCGGGGTGGATACGATCAGGGCCGTGTTTTCTCTAGAGCGGTGTCTGTTTGCAGCAGCAAAGAATAAACCGGAATTATTTTACTCACCCGTGGCTCGGTGGCAGTGCATGCAGGTACGGAGGCAGCGGCAGTGTGCAGCACATTTCGGCGGTACCGCGATGATGGTGTGTTGATGCTTTTTTATGTGTGGCATCAACCATTTTCGAACCAATTATCGCGGGCAAATTTAAAAAATTGATCAACTCTTGCCTCCGCTTGCCCTTCATTTCCCGCCGTGGCCGAGGAGTCCCTTGGCCAACAGGACATAAGGGAGTGAAGGTGGGATTGGGGAAAAACGTACAATAAATACATAAAAAAACCATCGAGCGCAATCAGCAAGGGAAACGCCAGCAGCATACGCATTGTGATACGTCGATGCAAGGTGTGGATAATCGGAAACAACAATGAACTGCTTCCGCAGAAACTTGGTCACTATACAAGGTGAGTACAGTTTACTTCTTTCTGTAACAAAGCGAGTTAAGCGCAATCGGTAAAAGAAACTGAATTGTGTATGTTTTTACTCTATTGGACCACACTGGGTTAAAAAATGTTCAATTGGCCGTATTAAATTAAGCAATACTACATTTTTGTTTTGTGTACAAAAACGATAAAAGTTTGGCGCGATTACTGTGGATGATCTGTTCAAATGATTCATGTTACAATATTCGTGAATAATTTTCCTTTTTTCAGGGTGGGTTATAACTTATAACATCAATTAATACAAAATTATACACATTCGCTACACAGCATAACAACTTGCTACAGGCGTACATACACTGATCGATGCTGAATGGAGATTACATCTTCATTTGATCCAATTAAAAGTGCATCTAATTATGTCGTCATTTTTCTACTATGCTTTGCACCATTTATTCACGAATCGTGCATGTGAATTTCGGCTACTGAATCGGAACGAGTAAAACAGACCTTTGCCAGAATGGGAGACGATGAAATTGGCGCATCCTGGGAAAAGGGGCAGCGATGGTGATTATCGATCATTAATTGATATTGCAGCAGCAAAACTGTCATAAGCAAGATGAAAAATTAAAACTCCTCCTCCTTACCAACTTCGATGACTCCTTTGCTACGACACAGTCATTATCAGTTATTTATTTTGAACCATAAAAAATACAACCGCACTGCTTATTTCACCTCCCACGTGTCTATCGTTCCTGGAGGAGGCGTTTTTCAACGGCTGGTGGGCAAAAGAAGGATGTTTGCCCTAGTTTCTGTTCCAGTTGCTCCAATCGCGTTCTTTAGCGCTTCAATGCGTTATGCAAACGGTTTGGCTTGGCAATCGCTAATTGAAATTAAAATGAACATTATAATGACCGTCGCTAATGGGCTTCCACAGATTTGTGTGAGCAAAACTCGTTAACTGTTCGCTGGAGGTTCATTCCATATGGCTTCCGAGATTCTAATTTCTGGTCTATTTGCACCAATACAACAGATGGGAGTGGCTTAAATTATCATTAATTGCGTCAAGGTATGTTAACAATAAGGACTGTATAAATGTATGTTCCGAGTTTTATTAATTAATACATATGACTACGAGTGCGTTAACAATACGTTGCTTTAGATAGAACGCTTTAACTTTGATAATTCTCAACAGATTGAAAAAGATGTTATACTTTGCAATTGTCAATATTCATCATCATCATCATCATCAATAAATTTACCCGATCAATACACTTCATGATTATAACTTATATAAGTTTCAATGTTTAAAATGCATTGACTTTAATATCCATATTAAAATAAGGCAAAAAATAAATTACTAAAATAGGACCTTTTTGATGATGGAAAACACCGATCATCTTGCACATGATTGATAAAACCGGGACCTTATATACATTAATTGCCGTTTGAATTTTAAAAAGGAGGGTTAATTGATTTTTTGCCAATGTTTTTCCATCAACTATGTGCCCTTTAGAACACGAGCACAAGAGATAAAGTTGAATCGGAGGGTTTACCAGAGGAATAACAAAAAGGCATCCAAGTTTGAAGTATCTTTGGGACAGCGGCGGCTTCTTTTTGGCATCTCTCTCACGGTGGCAATAAAAATGATTTATTGAATTTCCTTTCTGACCTGCAAAACTTTGGTCTACTACCCGATGGCCGATGAGTCAAATATGGTTACGGCTTGCGCTGGATATTTTCAAAAAACTTGAAACCGCTCGGGCGTTTTCTTTCTTCCGTGAGGTGAGCTTCCACACCACGGCAAATGCGAATGACCTCAAGCAATCTTACATCTCGAAGAGCATGACCCGGAATAGCTGGGATTTGAACAGAACTGTGGTACCGAATGGTGCGCAAAGTTTTTGGGTCAAAACAAATGAACGAAAGAAAAGAGTTTTTATACTCTCCTAAGAGTAATCAGCCGGTGCACACATCCATAGGCATTGATTGCGACAAGGAATTGAGGTTTATAAGGATACGGTAAAAGTTCAAAGCAATCCTTTATACGAAATAATTCCACGTATAGACATTAAAGTCGAATCCAAACATCAATACCTTATTTTGTCGAATCGGGTTTGTGCACTTCGGTACTGATAAGATAATATTTAATACAAAGACATGCTCAATGATTTACCTTTTGAACAGGCATATTATTCGGTTATTCGTTTAAAGACCATAAAGATTGCATTCTGTATTCGAAGGATTTATTGTTTCATCCTAATGGCAACCGCACTCTACGCCACTACTGCGTAGGTTGTCCCTCTTGATGGCTTTCTTATTCGCTCTTATATCTTCATCAGGCTCCAAGGCTCTTCGTGAGGCAGGTTTTGGCAATAAATTTACTTTTGACTCACTTTATTAGTTTATCGAACCCTGCTTTCCGCCGAAATTCACCGACTTGATCCTGACTCGGCGAGGAAGGATTATTCAACATCATGTTAAGGATGAAAAAAGAAAAAAAAAACAAAACCGCCGTGGGCTTGGACCGCCGCAAACCATCAACAGCATTCGGTACTGCTCGTCAGTGCACGTCCATCTGTAGCAAACCAGACTGGTTCTTATACCAGCAAAGGTTAAGCTTTTGGTCGAGACCCACATGCGCGTGTCCTTTGGGAAGACGCACTTCTTGAGCGGACCGATTATCTCCCATTTTCTCTCCATTGAACACTTCGCTTGATTAAAGCTCGACCGTATCAATATCAATTTCAGTTAGTTGGATAAATTTGTACCTTCTCGGTGCGGGGAACAGTAGTAGCAAGTATGTGTTTGTTTGAAATAAAACAGGATAACGAGCCGGCGGGAAGGGCAGCGGGCGAGAAAAGGATCACCCTCCGGTGAGTTGCTTGACACCGATGCGGATGGACAGCTTGGCTTCTCGCTCGCAAAAGGAAGGTGACCAATTTGCGATAAGGATTTACAGCTAGTTGATTGGTATTCCTGCTGCGTCGCCGAGAGACTACGGACTACGGGCTTAGGTGTAATTGGAATTAATACGAGCGGCTTGCGGAACCGCCGATCCAACGAGCCCGCCGGTACGTCGAGCAAAGAAGAAAAAGATACGTTCATGTAGGAACGGGTGAGTGTTGTTAGACAACATCGCTCCCTCTCGATCCCATCGATGTAAATGATACAGTCGATACCGCGTTAAATCAACAGGAACTTTTCTCATCACTTGTTTCCGAGAAAATCTACCCATAAGACCCTGTTGCAGGAGAGCACTCTTCCAATTTCGCACGCAGCTGCGACGAGACTTCCGGCGAATGCTAAAGTTAAGTCTCCGTAGAATTGAGCTTTATTTTTGGATCGTTTCTTGTTGTGCGTATGCCTTACATTTTGTGTTTCAAAATAATCTTGTGAAAGTGCGCTTATATTCACTAGATTAAAGTAACAAAAAACGTTTGTTTCAGCCTAAAGCTCAAGCAAAAGAGGACATTTAAACACTTCTGATCTAGCGCTATTACGGCCTGTGAGCATATTGTCCCGGGAAAATGTTGTGTGAATCATTTTTGCACAACAAAAGGAGTTATCGCCATGACGTCATGAAGCATCGAGCATACTTTGCGCCTATAAGGAAAGTAAACAAAAGCGTGCCAAAAGCCTCATTCCAACGGACGACAGATTGCGCAACAAGCCCGTCGATTGCTTCCGAAATTTGCATAAGCTTGTCTGCCTTCCGGTTTGCCATTTTTGTCCCACCAGTTCTACGCACCCGGGGTATAGAGGATGTATTGGCGTCGTTGGGGACAAAAAAGGAGGTGACGGATTCGTTGGATGCTTTTACCTTGTTTCTGATATCCTGAGCTGTGTGTTAAGAGCTCGCTTGACTTTGTTTTTGCCTCTAAAACCAAACCATCTTGTTTTTTGCGCGTGAAGTAGTTGTGAACGTCATTTTTCTGCTGGAAGCTCTGTGCGACATTTCTTGCAAACATCACTAAGCTTTTGCTGCCTAGGTCTATGGAACTTTGCTTGCACGTACAAAACCGTCCTTTGCCACGAGCACAATTCATCCTATTGATCGTTGCCGTCAAGCCAATCGACTTGCCAGCGACTAGATGACCGATAATTTGGCCGTGCCCGTGTGTGCTTCAACTGTGCTGTTGTTCAATGTTGAAGCAAACGATCGCCTAGAAGTGTTCGTTGAGTCCTTGCAGTTAAAACAAAAAAAGAAACTGACCAAACAAACAAACAAACACATACACGAAAAATACGTCGCTACGCCATTTGGCAATCGTTTGCATACTTTTTTTTCCTAAAGATCTTATCAAATTCCATTGGGAGAAACGCATATCAGCTTTGACATTCTTCCCGGAATCGGGTCGAGATTGAAGTGCAAGTCGTATTCACCTCGTCGCAATAGCCTTTGTGTGATCTGGTCCATGCAGGCTACCGTTCGACTAATGGGGTGTGGTTTTTTCCTCGGTCCTTCATTTTGTGTGTGCCTAGTAAGCAAAAACGGAAGCAAATGTGCCGTCGTTTCATCTTTCCACGTCAGCATGACCGCACGTAGATAGCGTTAATATCTCGTTCTAACAGGAACAACGGGAAGTCGCTTCACCTGTGCTATCCCAGCTGTAGCAACACTCTGTAATCCTCTACGAAGGGTGAGGAGGTTGTGATGAATTTTCCCCGAAGCGTGAACCACCTTTTTCCACCATACTCGACTTGATGGCCGTCGAGGGTTGGGTGTATCGGACACTAAAAGGTGTACATGCATGACAATCGGCTCCAATCACGCACAAACACATACAAATTATTCCAGGTAGCTAGATATGAGCACAGCGGCTCAAACCATACCCAACGTTGAGGTCGATTTTTCTCAACCGCCCATCGGGCCTAGCTGCCCATCGGTCAAGGCAATATCTTCTGGCCAGGCACTTCACATCCTGGGAGACGGTGGCTCTGTGTGCGTTTACGCGTGCACATGGCTTCAGTCGGCGATACGTGTACGGGTTGATTTGGGTTGGTTTGGGTTATGGGTGAAGTTCTGATAACCACTTCAGAAGGAAAATCCCAGGACCGATGTCGATTAAGCATTTTCTCCGGTTGATTGGAGGTTCGATGAATGTTTGCCGGATCAATTGGTGCATGATTGATTTTCCCTGTTCCCGAGATCTTTGAGCAAAGCGTGCGAGCAGTGAAATGTGACAGAAGAACCTTGGAGGACAATGGGTACGCTGTACAAAACCCGTGGCAGGCTTTAGTTCAGTGAGCTTATTAGAATGGTCAAAATATATTACGAAATCATATTTTTGTTCAAGATTGTAATTTATATAATCTATCCCATGCAATTCATGTAAGCCTGTCCTCTTTCTAATAATAAATTATTTATATTTCAATTAAATACATACGATCTGCAATATGTAATCAAATAGACGCCAACACAAAATATCGTATTTACTGAATGTTTGTAAAAAAATTTAATGATTAAATATTGTTATATTTCTTTAAAAAATTCACATTTTAAACGATGTCATTAGTAGAAAAAACACACATTCTAACATGCAAATGGTAAAGCAATATATAACCAGAGTAAATAAACACAAAAATATCTTACACTATACTGCTACACTTCAAGCACGTACTACTATCGATGTTGCGCCACAACAAGTACGGATAAATCGAGCATGTTTAACCGGTTTTCAATGGGTAATACATCGTGATCTAATTTCATAAAGCGCCTCAAGGAAAGGAACTCGTTTTCTCGCCGAGTGAAGCAAACGTACAACAACTACAACAACTACAAAACGCAATACCCCTCGCGGTCAAATCGGCCGGCGAAGACGCTATTGCAATAGTGCCAACCACATTCAATCGGAGTCAATTGGATTGAACGTGGAGTAATTCTTGGCCCCGCTCGTAGCGCCCCACTGCAAGCCTATTCGCTGGCGAAGTGTTTCAGACAACTTCCGCTCTGTGGCAAACCAATGTCCCGTTACCACTTCGTCCGGCGTTTGGTGCGACAAATGGTGCCCCTGCAGGGTGGGACGGGCTCGTGGCTACTCGTTTTTCCGCTCTTTGCAGCGTTCTGTGTTGGTTGTAATGGTCGAATGTGTTTTGTTGTTGGTGTTGTGATTATTCGAAAAGAAGCAGCGGACACGGATACACGAATCTTTCATTTTGGTGCCAGTCCTGTGAACCGTTCGCAACGTTGTGTTTCGTTTTCCTTTTTATTTATTTCCGTACGATACCTTCAAATGAAGGGTTCCTGTAGAGTGAACTCTCCGGCAAACGAAGTGAAAACAGCTGGAAAGAAAGCAAAACCTTCTCTAAACACTCCTGTTCATCGTTGGGGCTTGCTTTAAAAGTGCTCACGTAGGTAGGATGAATTTTTAAAATTTAATTTTATACAACCTATTACGTTCATTGATCTCTAGTTTCAACTTGGGCATTTGCTCGTCGTTTAAAGTTGTAGCTTGCAAGTATGTTGAACTGGCTGATGCATAAGCTTTCTTCCTTACATGTGTTGAATTATTCGTTAGAAAAGGTATGATTCAGCAAAGTAGATTAATACTCTGAGCTTGTCCAAATAACATAAAGTAGAGGGTTTATTTTTATCCTGCGAAAACTATACGCAAAGATACATTTGCGCTCTTATCAGTGTCCTTTATCCTGCGACTACCGCAGCAAATATTTGTATGGCTTTTTTTAAATTAGAAGGTTACGAAAATTTCATTAATTTAAGCATAACATCAAAGCCATCCTTCCTGAGTAAAAAAAAATAATTAACCTTAAATACACTTTAATTCTTACTAAATGATTAACAAAATTCATAAGCTTTGTATATTTAAAGTTCTCCAAAACAACATGTTGCCAGTAGCAACACACCTAATGCTTCACGCACCACCCTTATTTTGTGCCTGGCGTGTCCAAAGAAAAGCGCAAAAAGTTTTAAATTCCAGCAATGATTGCGCTAATGGATCAAAATAAATTATGCAAATTGTTATATATTTTACGATATGCGAATTTGTTCACGCTGTTGTGCCACGGCTGTACCTTGTTGAGATTCATTGTTTTACTTTCTCTCCACGGCGTACGAAAACACCACCGAAGAGATTGTTCTCAAGGGCTCGATTGTTTCTTACTGCCCGACAGCCATTAATGCTCGGTAGAGCCGAACCGGTGGAAAAAAATCTTTCATCATCAGTCAAGGATGCCTGCTGTACCCGATCAAGCCTACACTGCACGAGGCGGAAGATTGCAAAAGCCGGTGCCAGCAGGAGAGGTTTGCAAACAATAAGATTTATAATTAATTTCTTTGCCAAAGAACAAAGCACTGTCAAAAAAAAAAAAAAAAAAAAACAGCAACAGCATAATCCGCGAAGCAAAGGGGCCTAATAAAAATCTTATAAATTTTAATAAATGTTGAAGAATTTTCCGATCAACTTTTGGCGCTTTCAGATTTTCCACCGTTTGCTTCCGCACACGCTTTCAGCACAGGAAGCACGGAACAGGAGCAGTAAGCGAGGAGCCGCAGGTTTTTAAGTTGAGCCGCAAAGGTCATCCCTTCGGCATGGGCTGATGTTTTATTAGCATGGGTAACTTTTTCGGCAGATTGTGTGTTTCGCTTTCTTTTGCGCCAGATTCTGGTCATCCGTTCGTTAATTATTTCATCACGAAATTTTTGATTTATGAGATTCCCACCATCATTAGTTTTGCTTTGAAAACTTTGATCTACCAATTGCCCGTCAGTGTTTGTGAAGTTGTTTGTGCATCTTACGGCAACGGTTCTGATTTGTCCCGGCTAACAAGTTAATCGTGAGCAGCAGCTTTAATGGCGAAATGATTATCCATTCAAAAATAGCTCAAATGGTTCGAGCTAGAAGGATACAACGTTGTACGCCAGAAGATGAATTTCAGAGGAAGAAACACATGTTAAACACCTGGAAAAACATTTTATCCTTTTGAGATTCGCATTGGCAATGTTCATAAATTAATTGACAATCATGGCTGTCATCTGTTAAGCTGAGTTGAAATCCTTTTTCGTTTAATATAAGCTTACATTAAATATAGCTTATCGTAAACAACTTCAAAAAATTAACTCTACACTAATTTGTAATGGATTGTGTGAGCCTGAATAACTGCTAATTTCTTGTTTAACGACTGCGTCTGGTTTCATCCCACTCAAATGCTTTTACAACGAACCAACTGTACTGGGTATACACGCTCCGGAACGTGCTGGTTTACATTCTTTCAGTTAATATGATTCCAACGGTTAATGTTTCTACAACGATTCGCCTGTTGGCTTTCTGACGTTAACATGATTCTACGACAGCGAAACCGTAAACTTTACCTTTGATAACAAATTACTGGCGCGCAAGGAATGAAGCCGCCGCTGCTAGGAAAACATTTTGATGTAGGTATCGGGGGCAATGCATTGCTTCGCACTTTCTCCGTGCAAATGATGATAATGACGATGGTGGTGATGACGATTGGAGGCCACAACGTTGTAAATAGTACATAGAAGAAAAACTCCGAAATCAAAGCTCTTACATCTTTCTCCACAGCTATAAAGTCGTATGCCTAAAGCGGAAACATGATAACCCCCACCCCGGAATAAAGGCGGAAACATGATAACGGGGAAAAATCGCACAGCTTCACTCTTCTTTTCATTACATTATCGCGACTCCTCTCGCTACACAAAGTGTTGAGCTAAAATAGCAATATCGAGTGAATTAACAGCACATAAGCTATTGGTCTTTGAAAAAAAACAACAAACAAAGCTACATTGTTTTGAATAACACTTAGCCGGTAAGATTATGAGCATGATTGTTTAAATTTAAAAAAAAGACAATAAAAACTTTCAAACCCCAATATCATACGTTTGATGAGCTGTTATAACTATTAAGAAATTTCAGTTCAATGTTTTGCTTGTATTTTTTTTAATAACAATAACACACTCAATCACTTCAGTTATTTAATGAGCAAATCATACGCATTTGTAAAATCAGAGTGACTTGGTTTATAACGAAACCATCTGCAGGATAAGCTTTATTTTTGCTGCAGGGTAGGTACGGTACGAAGATGCCATGCAGCACAAATGCGCTCAAAAGCGTGCTCAAGCAATCGTGCTGAGGAATTTGATGGAGCGGAGATGCGCCACAAAAAGGAAGTCGCATATGGTACTGTTTCGTGAATTTTTCCGGCACGCAACAATGAATGGTTTGGGTAGCGAAGCGCACCATTCCCAAGCCTTATTTTGCCTAAGGGCATAGCTCATTCGGTAAACTTTGAGACATATGCTGGTAAAGAAAACAGAATAATACCACAGCACCGTACGAAAAGATGGATAGTTCGAGTCTTCTTAGTAGTATTGGTTAGTACGCCTATGATAAACGCAAGTGGTACTCGTAACCATGCGTATGAGACAGTGGTGGAGAATCTCGAGCCGGATGGAAACAGATGGGAAAATTTAGCTCCGGAAAAGTACTGAAACTACCAAACGTCATTACACAGGAATGATGAATCTGTGATACGAACTTGTTATGAATTATACATTACATTTTTAACAAATGAAAAAAAAATGTTATTACTGCCTATTTTTCAGTTGCTTCAAAGTATTGACTGTATCATGTGTGTTTTTCGTATACTTTCCATCCAGCATCCTTCTGCATTATGTTTCTGGGTTCTGGAATATTGCTTAAAATAGGTAAAAATTTGCTATATTTTAAGACAACGTCTTTTTCCAAACTTCCATCTACCAACATTTGCCGAACTGTTAGCTGCCGTCTTTTACTTTCACCGTTGTGAATAAATCTGGCACACCCAGTCTCTTTCTACAAATGCTGGAGAATTTCCGAGTTTTGCTGGGGATTTCGCTAGCAACGCAGACAATCGACACTCTCGAGGGATTCTTTAAAGTCTTATTATTATGTATTACGACCATTATCCTGACTCCATCCGGGTTTCGCACACATGTGCGCATTATGTGTGCATAGAATTTCGTCTAAGTGCTCGTTGCACAGCGGGGGAGAGGCGCGTTCACGTTGCGAGTGGCTCCTTAAAGCGAGCTTAAAAGTTGTAGCAACAAAATGGAAAGATACGGTTGGTACGACGAATCGTATCTTCCTGGTACACCGTAGGCAGCACTAGCAACCTAACCTTGTGGTAAGCCTGACTGAAATGCGCTTTTGGGTGTATGTGTGTCTGTGTGTATTTACGTATGAATGTGTTTGATGTCTCATGCAAAGTCCATTACATTGATGGACGGAATTTTGCTCGTTAAAATGACGAAGGTATTAAATTTTCCGTTATTTGCTTTTTCTTATACAAGGATCAATTAGCAGAGATTTGAATTTGATATTTGCATGGGATTTGCGATGAATGAACCCGTCGTATATTTCTTATACATAACAATATGATTCGAGCCTTTGTGAAATATGTTGAAAAGCATGTTTTGAAAAAAAAAAAGAGGTGACGCATTTATAATTTCTAACGCATTTACAATTCTGCGATTATCTATAACATTTCTATGATAGGTACCTTAACAAAACCAGTCCTCTATTCTACAAACAATAAAAACAAACAAAACAGCATGGTATTAAAAGTTTATTAGCTTCGTTCGCAGCGAAAGACAAACTTTGTCGAGTACTATTAGATATGATGTAATTAGTTCCCGTTGCTCGGATTAATGTTTACATATGTTAACAACGTGTACTGTACCGGATGCTAAGATATATTTCTTTTTCCCATTTTCATCATCCTTTTGCTCGCCACTTTTCCGTACGCTCGACCATTTACCCTGGCAGAGAGAGATGGAGAGAGATGCTACATTGACCCAAATCACTATGAATCGGCAAATGCACCATGGTCATGTTACAACTTGGAACTAGACATCAAAGTTCAGGCCGGTTTCAACAGCTCGGTTGACTGCTTCCCGGATGCGTGATCAAGGGCAAAGCGCTGCTGGAGGGAAACCTCGGCCACGATAACGGCTGTTGCCAGTGGCCGCAGGCAACACATATGCACCCCGCATGTGGACGCATCCGTGCAGCGGCAGCGTGCGACAACGGCAAGCATTGCCGGGCGTGAAATGATACATTTTCAATGCAAATTATGTGCGTCGTACATAATTACCGCCTGACATACACCATCTATCCGGCTAGGCGTCTTACTGCAGCTAGCGTATGGTGCCGGTCTGACTCTTCAGTCCTGATGCACTGGCCGGACGGGCGACTGCAATAAATCTTCCAGATTGAATGCAGTCGTAATTGACATTCTATAGGCGAGCGTATTATCTCGCATCATATAACAATCATAACAGTATTTGCATCCGAGTGCACTGTTGGGATTGCCAGCGTTCCAGAGGGCCGTATCTCCCGTTCCCGCCGATTCCCGTTGATTGTATCCCGCCCGTTCGTTCGTCCCGGTCGTGGTGTTCGTTGGTTAGAGTTGAGCGCACATTCAAATCGTGCATTCATCGCTCCGTGCACCGTCCGTGCGTTCCCGGGCTGGTGTGTGTGTGTGTGTTCCAGTCGGACTCGGGAATCCTGCATCGAGGCGCACTGCAACAGCGTGTGGGATTTCGAATAAATATGCAATAACAGTTGTTATATCCAGGCGCAACCGGAGCGCAAGATGGATGTCTCCTAAGGTGATTAATGAATGGAATATTTCAAAGTAAAATGATGAACTGAATGCTGCACCCTTGTAGGTGAAATGTTTCCTGGCACCGGCAATAGGAAGTGGTTCCAATTAGATCGTATGTTTGTCAGGGTGGGATTTATATGCAGGAAATGTGCGGTGCTTACGGTGAAGAAGGCGCACCACACCATTAGCTTATTGTTAATTATTTTAGTGGAGCATTATCTGTGCAAAGTTGTAAGTTGTTCTATTTTAAGGCTTAAAATCTAATCGTTTTTAAATTAAATTGCAAAAAAATACACGTTCAAGCAATTGATTTCATTTGATAGCACCCACATACATATGACTTTGTTTGTACGATTTTCTGAAGCACATTGCTTGAATTAAGTGAAAACAAACAAACCAATTTCCATGATCCAATCTACGAATCAGGCAAAGCAATGGTAGTAACATTAATACGCTGTTTCGATTGTCTTGAATTTGATCCGCCCTGTTTGAACAATACATGCAATCCGTTTTTCTTCGAATGGTTACGTTTATGGTTTAGTGATACTGTTCAAACATAACACGCCGACTGATACGCAAATCAATTAGGGCGACAATAAATAAATGTGATATGTTTTGATGTTTCGAGCGAGTGGCGTGAACTTTATCCCACACACCAATTCTGCTCGCCTCTCAGAATTACGCTTGCATGCTCGAAACCAGATACCTGTTTTGTTGTTCATGAAACAAGTTTTTGACGAATTTGTCGAAACAATCAGCATTCCATCCGTCCCACTTTTGTGTCAACAAATCTACTGGCGGGCGGCAGCCATCAGGTGTGGGCTCTGATGGGACAAAAGTCTCCTTCGCTCGTTTGCTGATGTGCGCGGTGAGCAAAGTGTTGTGAATTTGACGACAAATTTGAAACACGAGATTTGCCGGTACGTTTTTGGTTACGCACACTGTACGCACACCAAAAGTTGCACCATTTGTACACAGGCGAGCAGCGACGGTAGAGTGCAGGTGGTTGTAGCAAACTTTCACCCCAGCACCGAGCGAAAAAAAAACAACATAAAAACGGGCAGGACGTACAGGAGAAGGACGTCGTGTCGTAGTCGTGTCGTAGTAACGATGGTGAAAGCTATCACAAGGAACAAACTACTGCAGTAACATAAATACCAAATCGTGCTCATTAATAAGGAATGAACATTTATGCCACACCGGATGGTGTCCTGTGAAGTTTCCCAGCGGGGACCGCTGGACCAGGTTCTAAAACCTAGTCAACCTTTATCTTTTTCGTTGGCACTGAAGTGGCCCCCATTGTTCGTTGTGACGAGTACTCGGTTGCTCATGTTCAGCGCACTGTGAACGTCAAGCACATGGGATAACTTGCTACCGTACCTGCTGCGTACTGCGATTGCTCTGAAGGCACGCAAACAGGGCTACGCAAACGACTACTCGATTAGCCGTTGAATATGCTGAACTGCGGTAGCTATAGTAAAATCTAACGACGAATGCGCCGCAATTCTTGGCTGAGTTGCATTGTGCGTTAAATTGATCGTTCATTTTCCGAATCACCAACGTCACCCCATCGTTTCAGCAATCTGACAATGGTTTAATGAAATAAAGTCGTTCACGGTGTGACTAAGTACTCTGCGCCCTCGATACACCTTTGCAGATGGGCAATTGAAGAAGCTGAATGATTCATAGCCACAGACATTGCAGAACCTGGCCCAATTTCCGTACGTATTTCGTCAACGACGACGGATAGTAAATTACATTTTCATGAGTCTAGCAGAAGAAATATGTTTTATGACACATGTTACCCGTTCAATGAATAATAAAACGGACGACTCTCGTTTATTGCTTCCTGGCTTCCTGGCTTCCAGCTTCTGCAGGACAATTTGTGGCACGTTCGAGACATTCACATGCGTCGGACATCGGACGTGCGAATAATGTGTTTTTTTCGATTCATTCGGCACCCCCGTGAAAGCTTCCTTGTTGTCTGCCGTTCATCCTAAACGTGTGATATTTTCGAGCTATTGTAGTTTTCAGGGTAAAAAGCTGTTATCACAGTTCAGTTATCACGCTTAAAGTAGCCACCGTTATCTATGAAATGAAAATATAATTGTAGTTTTCTTTAAAAACGCAATCAACGACGCGGGTGTTGACATGTAATTAAACCTGTCGCGGGGATTGTCCACAAAATAATTGATCCTACGTGATCTTATTACCGCTACGCTAGCTGAATATGAATTTCAATAACGGCCCGTCAATTAAGGAACCAAAATATTGTCCCATTTCATTACCCCAAGACACCCGTGGGGAGGCAAGATCACTCACCTCTTCATCGCAACAAACAGAGAATGGAGTGAATCGGATTGACGGCGTTAGCGAAATGGTCTTTTTCAACCACCAGTGACAATTATATGCTCCGTTTGGTGCTGCCTAAAAATGCCATCAACCAACCCCGCATCTGGCAACAACGCTGGTGCGCGAACAGCGTCACGGTGAAAGCAAAGCCGGGGTTGGATTAAATTTCATCCTTTCATCCTTCCACGATTTAAATAATCATTCTCTTGTCGGGCGTTGAGCGTTATCCTTCGGCATCCTTTTCATTTCCCGGCGTCACAGCCGCCGGGACGACAGCCGATGGAAGACTGTCATAATTCCGTGAGGTGCCACCAGCACGACAACTGTATTTACGCTTTGTCCATTAAATCCTAGGGTAATCTTGCTTCCGAAGCCTACGAAAGCCCTTTCTTGTAGCGAACAAGAAAAGGGTTCAGTCGAAAGGAAAACGGCGAGCATGTTAAAGAGAACTGGCAAGGCACTGGAGGTTTTTTCGTTTCGTTGAAAATTCCACCTGTTCGTATATATGGCCGTTTGATAGAATTTGAAGGTATAAGCTGCTATTTGTGAACTGTTTCAAGCAGAGCTAATTTACGAGTGTATTGGCATGGTATAACATTGAAGCATCGATGTAGAAACTCGATTAAGTTATTGCTATTAAATCATGTGGGTTATTTTTTATGATAATGTCACTAAATTAAATCTTCTGCTCGCCAATAAATGATAATTTAGTAAAAATTTACATTATGCATCATTCCGCAGACTGTGTGGTGCAAAGTTTTAACAAATATTCAAATGTCGTTTCAAGGAACAAATGAATTACTTTTTCTGTAAATAAGTTGTTTACATACTGTCGTTCAGCCGCAGCGTAAAAGAGTTATAACAATGTTGAACGTTGATAACGACACAATACAGTATATTCAGGGTCGTGTGTGGAATTTCATCCTATCCTTGCTTGTATTGTTATTCCCTACTATCGCACAACATCGGTCCGCATTACTCCGCTACATAAGCTCTGTGTTTTATGTCATGGCGTAAGGTGAAAATGCTGCACGAGCAAATTCCGCAAAACAATCCCAAGCATGTCCACTGTCCTCGTCCGAGGTGGTGTAGGTGATAGAAATAAAGGAAACATTGATTCCGCATTCGTTTATGAGCCTTGTAACCATTTTGGTGTAATCGGAAGTAGAGCCAAAGCACCGGTGATGGGATTCCCGTTTCCATTTACGCTTTGTTGTGCTAAGTGGAATTTCCATGTAAGGATGCTGAATTACCGTTCTGACCGTCGTCGTGAGACAATAGTGATGGGTGTTTTTCCGAATGCTTCAATCAGCTACTTATTGCTCGATAACCTGAGATTTACAACAATGGAGACGGCTATGAAATATTGGTAAAATATATAAGCTTGGCTTTACTTATTGTTTTGCATAACATACTTTGATCTTCTGAAGCATTGGCCCAGTGCTGTTGCCACAATTGTTATTTAAGCGACCAATAACATGCCTGCCAAGAGTTGGACCTAACTTAACCATACAAAATAGTTGTAAATTAATCATAGCACCATATTACATCTCCCCTATAGCACCATATAGCAGTGGCTCCCAGAACAACTACGGCTGTTAAATAAGAAGGGCGTTAAGAAAATCCGAAATTTCAAAAATGTTTCATACGAGCAAACAAGTATCTTTCCAAAACGTCTTTTTTGAAACATAAGGGATTTCTACAACTTAGTCCAAAACAAAGAAAAGCTTAACCCAGCCTTGAATAGAATCTCCCATTTTATTCAAACTACAGCGTACAACCTTCTCCTTCTCAGATCAAGGGAGATTTGCCTGGGCAAGCAACGTCTCATCCAATCAGTGATGCTCTAAGTGACGTTCACGCTCGTAAGATCGATCCTCACAAACCTCAGCAATTTTCCACCCACTCACGATATTGAGACAATGCTAACCACAAACTTCACTCAGCTCGATAGCACTTTACCCTTCGCCGCCATAGGCAGGGCACCGGAACGACCTTAATCTATAATAAGCTTCCTGTTTCGCCGGGTGCCGTCTATTGCGTAGGTAAATCAGCCGCACTTTATCACTGCGTTACGGTTATCCGAATGTGTGGAGAGTGCCGGGCGAGAGAGTTTGTGGAACGAGGATTTTCTTCCCGAGTGCGTCACATGAAAGCGCTTTTTCGGTCTTACCCGTTGATGAAACGCGCTCGAACACCGAAGACGAGAACGATCCCTAATTTCTTAGAAGAAGGCGCGGCACAAGATGTCTGTCGATGGACTAATTTTAGGGATGCGCCAATAAAGAGCGAATAAGCTTCTAGTAGGGATTTCCTGCCGGTGGAATTGGGACGGTTTGGGTAGAGGTAATACACGTCTCTTGAATGAGAGGTAAAATATGCAAACCACAAAAAAACCGCACACGTTGCCAAACGTGATGGGAGGCTTTCGTTGGTCTGCTTTCTTTCACTGTTTTCCGTATCCCCCAGCCCACCATTCTGTTCAAGTTTGTGTAAAGCTTTGTTGCGGTTGGTCTTGCCTGCCACCATAAAAACCAAGCCACTTTGGTAGGGATCACGCAGTGAAACACGACGGAAAATAAACAAGTCACAACACAACACCTCGAAAGACATAGAGAGAGAGAGAGAGTGAGAAAGAGTTAGCTCCTTCAGCGTTTTGGACAAATGCATCCTGCTGGCGTGCCGAGACCGGCCAGCTCGTCGATAAACGATGAACACATAAAAGCTTTCGGGCAAAAGTTTTAATGCACTTTCAAACCATCCAACACCGCCGAAGACGTACAAGATTGGTGTTGTTTCTGTGTGGCATGCAGTTGCACCCTCTAGCATTGGGACGTCCGACCGCTCGAAATGAAGATGTTGTTATCGCGTCTCGCTAGCGCACGCGTTTCTTTAACGTTTTCTTCACAACGTCTCCCAACCGGCGGGCTTCTCTCCCTTTTCTGTTGCCAACAGCGACCGGTTTGATCTTGTTGAATGGAAGGTGTATTCCTTTCCTGGTTCCTATTTTCGTTTTTTTCAACTCACTTTTCGACCAACTCGTTTCATAAACACCTCTAGCGGTGGACCTCCTACATTTCGAACGATGAAAACGATTGTCATTTTTAAGGCCAGCGGAGCAAGATGTCACAAGAAACAGACGCTTTTGTAGACCACACACGCACCGGGTCTATCAAATAGGTGGACCTACGATAACACAAAAGA